>NC_136065.1:1462136407-1462713948 GCF_964261635.1 Lissotriton helveticus | reverse complement strand
TTTGTCTCCTGATCAAGTCCCATTTGCTATGATACCATCTGTTGCGGATCGGCTGATTGCCACCAAGGACAGCAGACTTTCTTTGATCATAGCCGCACATGAAGGCATGGCTTCTGCACATGCCTGACTTTCTGCGACTGCTTCTATTTTAAAGCAACGTTATTGGTGGCATGGTTTATACAAACAAACCCATAATTATGTGCTGTCTTGTGACATTTGTCAACAGATTAAACCATCTATGGTTGCATGTCGCCCACATACACAGCTTTACGTTTCAAATGAACCTTTTTGTTGCATTTATCTTGATTACTGTGGTCCTTTGACTTCCGACACTGCATATAAACATATTTTAGTTGTAGTTGATTCATGCACTAGATTCCTTTGTGTTTGGCCACAACGTAGTGCTGACTCTTGAAATGTCGTTAGAGATGGGTGTGTCTTTGTCAGACTTTTGTCTGTGGCACCTTTGATTCTGACCAAGGTTCTGCATTGGCCTCTAAGGCGTACAAGGACGCAAATAGATCTTTGGGGGTGCTGTTGCAGTTTTCGTCTCTATACAGGCCTGAGGACAATTCTATAGTGGAGCGAATGAACCGCGACTTAAAGCAATCTCTGATAGCTAGAGTCTTTGGCACTGGCAGGGGTTGGCTGACTCATTTTTATGGGGTTCAACATGCACTAAATCTCCCCAGAAGATCTGTGGGTGGGTGAACCCCATACGAAAAGCTCTTTGACATTAAAATGTTTGTGCCAGACCTTGATGTTCTAGACGTTGTGGTGGCTGCCGCAACATTTGACATAGATAAACATTCTAATATGTTGCAGGAACTACAAATAACCAGTGACACACTGGATAAAGATCGTTCACCCTCATCAACAGAAGCAGCTGTGCTGATTCCTGTTACTGGCTGGCTTCCTAAAGTTGGTGATCCCGTATGAGAAAATCAGGAGAACAAGAAAGAATGTGGTCCCTCTTATCGAGCACCTGCCATGTTCTTGGATTGAAGTGTACCCATACAGTAATTTGACCAGCTTTGCCTGGGAGCAAGGAAAACAGATGTATTTCAATTGACAATGTCAAGCTACACCATATGGCCGATACTGAATAGTGTGACTCCCAGTATTCCAAGCCAAGCTGTTTCAGTAAATCCTATGGCTTCCGCTTCTTTGCATAGTACGCGTGTTATGGAGGGGTAATTGGAAACTTCTACTGACTTCTTGCCTGTTGTACCTTCATCTTCCTCCAATGCAGACGTGGAGTATGATTCTCCTCCGATTGAAGTCCTCATTGACGTACCTGACAGTACTATCCCTTATTGCGCTTGGGAGAAAGCAAATGTTATTACATGGATCATACAATTTTCTCTTATGATTCATCTTCTTCGTCATTATCTGTGTCAACTCCACTGACGTGTTCCAGTCTTTTCATTACCTGGTTCAAAAAGACGTACCTGGTCCCTCCTTGGACATATATCTGGATGTTGCTCACACTTATCTTTCTTTTCAAATGGATTGGTTTTGTGACAGTGTTCTTCTTGCTCATCAATGGTTATTATTTGCTGGAACGCTCTGCTGTGAAGTTGGTTGATGGTATTTTTGCTCCCCATTCATCGTGCCATATCATGAAACGAGATGAAGCCCTCATGATGATTTTGGCCAGCCCTGTCGCTGATGGCATAGTTTGAGACAAAGTTGCATTCGATATCCATGGTCCGACGGAGGTCTTGAACGTTTCACATGTGTTTCACTAGGAGATGTGGTATCCCAGGACATAGACTCAGACAACTGGGATGTTCAGGCAGTCCATTCATTGTTTTCTGATTTAAGATGTTATACTGCTTTTGATGCTGAAGATTTGCGTTTGAATTCTGCCAATTATGCAGATTTATTCTGTTACCAACATTATGGCCAACATTTCTTGCATAAAACAAACACGTTAAGACCAATTTTGAATTTTACCCAGTGGGAACATTGTCCGATTCCTTTACAGGGGAGTTCTACTACCCTCTGTAGTAAGTTCACATACTTTTCAGATTTCAATGAATACAATCTGGAGTCCTATTTCTATAAGTTAAAATTGCCATCCCAATCTAGATTCATGTTAAATTAGACAGAATTTATTTATTCTAATTCCTTTAGGACTGATTTAGCCTTACATTGTTATGAACACGGGAAAGATACCATTGATTTGAAATCTATTTGGAGCACTAATGATTGCAAGTCCAAGGTATTGAAGCTCTGCATCGTGTGTCTCATTCAAACTCAGATTTTGTATTCAAATGACACGGTGCAGCCGGCTACTTGTTTTGGTTTAGCTACAGCCAAAAATGTGAATGTTCCTTCTAATCCTTTATTGGCTGAGTACGATGCATGGTGCAAACAAACCAATCATATGATTGAGGTACTGCTTGCCCTCTTCAGAAATAGTAGTATCAATGTTTTTGATGTCGACCCCTTGGGCTGGTTGTTGTAGCCAACAAGTTCCAATGCATGTCTACTGTGTTTTTTATTAATGCAACAACAGGTTTCACACAAACCTGACCTGATCCTTGTTTTCCACATACTCATTCACTTTCCAATTATTCGGGGGGGGGAAGTGTGTCAGCAATTGTTGGGACACTCCACAATGTTGTCAGTGAAACAACACCTGTCACATTTGGCATCAATTTGGCTGGCATCAATTTGGATGATTTTATTCTTGGTCTTAAATCACCCAGATCAAAGCGATTTATTTATGAGGCATATATTATATTAAGGAAATTGTCGCAGATGGAAGCTGCGGTACATCTGCGCCAAATTGACCAAGCTAATTTGGAAAAAGTTCTTGCACTTGTAGATAACAGCATTAATACATTATCTTCCTGTATTTACATCTTGGATAATATTGCTTCATGTTATTGATATTGTACAGAATGATGTATCTGTGTAGTATCATGGTCAAAATCAATTACGATCTGTAATGCAATTTGCATGGACGTTACAAACACTCAAAATGGGAAAAGTTCCATGGGATTATTTGAATGCTTCTGCACTGTTTTTGCGTTTCATTTAACTGATAAACAGAAATGTATGTCAATGAAAGATGCAACTGACACACTGTTACACATTGAATAAATAGAACAGTTGTCTTTTTCTGTAGAGGAGACTGATTCGGCTGTGTGGTTAATACATGGTGTTACTTCAGTGCCCTTCTCACTATTTCAGTTCACTTTTTGCATGAAACACTTCCCAGTTGGCTGCTTTGAACCCCTGTGAAGTGCTTATATTTGTGAATTGTGGGCTTTGCCCTTCACATACAGATGTCAATGCACGGATAAGGTGTGTTTCCTAACAGGGGAGGATTGTGACTCCACGGCAGGACATTCCCTAGTTTGTAAACTAGTTAAGTTGCATGGCGCCTGTAATGTGCCGGCACCCAATCTGGCTTGTTTTTTAAAGGAATGCCAGTCTCAGCTATTATTACCACGCTCACGTTGCTATCAAATGGCATTTATCTTATTTTGAATAACCACGACTACTGTGACTTACGGGTTGGCATCCCGTATATAGTAACAGTTTCGCAATATGTTACTTGTTGCAGCAATGTCCTTTTTCCACTTCTGCATGCTATTGTAGATTGTACGCTTTAGCTTTCCATTCCAACTTTGGAAACAGATTTCAATAAAATAAGCGGACTCAAAGCGCTATTGTTTCAACAAGAAGTGGCTCTTACTTCGAGAGACTTTTGAATTGCAGGTGCGAGAACCACAAGTGACATACACTCACTACTAAACACTAATCTCCCACTCCATTTTGGGGAATTAATAAACCAAATATTAAATGCATCTGATACTGAAGTCCTTGCTCATTTTTTTTAACTTGTGGGATCCGGCCTTGTGTCCTCTTTTCAGACGATTTTTTTGAGTAGTACCAGCCTTTATTCATTCTATTTTTCCAGCGCATTCGGAGGGTTTCCGTTGATCCTCTTGCTGGTGTGTGGCGAGCTGCTACTTCTGCTCCGGTTGCTCAATGGCTCACATCTTGTGGTACTGCACAGACCCAGACAGTTGCGACTTTACCGTGACCGAATGCAACAGTTGTTTGGATGATTGCCAATTGTAGCGCTTGAAGTGAGTTATGGTCTTACTTTTTGCTTCTCCTACTGCACTTGCGCGCAACCTGTGTTCTATTGCCGACAATGCCTTTTCTATTGGGCCTTGGATATATGCCTCTCCAATGCGTCCGCAACTGACCTGGATTATGATCTGTTAATGGGTCCATTAATGGCCAGTCATCAGGCCTGTTCTGGGGACAGTCATTTGATGTGTGCGGCTCCACATGGAGTGTTGACATACTGGAATACATGTGAGGCTGCGAATAACACTCAAGTTGCCCAGATATTCTCCTGGAGGCCTCAGATTATGAGGAACACGTTTGTTAATTTGAACTGCTCAACTGGATGACATCCCTCTATGCTATGAAGGACAGGGATGACCTTTTGGAACGAATTGCATTCCTTGGTTCATGTAATCTGATGAATTTTCCAGATTTGCCTTAATATAATTTTAATCTACATTTTTGACATTTTCCAATTTGGCCCTTTTTCCAAGCATTTTGATTCTGCTTACATTTGCATTCAGTTTTCTCTATATGCTAGAACCTGGCCAAGGGGAGGGTGCCACGAGGCCGATAGGAACATTGTCAACATTGCTAATTTAGCATAAGCCTAACAACCATGATGCTGCTTTTGGGCACGATCTGCATGACTCTGTTTATGTCATTCACATGAGAACCATCTGCTTTGTTCGTTCTCTGCCTGTTCCCGGAGTTTAGCCTGAACACTGCGAGCAAGGTCGATAAGCAATGCCCCATGTTATTCTGTTCTGCTCAGTCCCTAGCACCTAGACAAAACATGCTAACACAGCTGCTGCTAGAGTCTCATACTCATTTTCACTCTGTCTCCTTCTGAATTTCTGGGTCTGGCTGATTCACTCAAGCCTATTTATTCTGACTCCCTCATATTCACTACTCCCACTTATTCAGACTCATTCTCATTCATTCTGTCACTCTGACTTACTCAGTTTCAGTCACTCATTCTCACTCACTCTGCCTCACTCTCTCACCCATTCTCTGACTCACTAAAACCAACTGTGACTTACTCAGTCTTACTCTGACTCACTCAGTGTCACACATAGTAACATTTAGACCGGCACAAGGTGTGTACACAAGAGTCAAGTTACACTAACATTCTGAAACACATGTTCATTGAGCCTGGAGAGATCTCAATCAATGAGGGAGAGCACAGAACTCCAAAGAAATAACTTACAGGAGAAGGATGACTGCAATAAACCTCGGAGAATACCGAAAATATAATTGCAAGGCAAATTCCACTGCATAGTGCTCCCTACCAAAATGGCCGAAGATGTTAACCCTCACCTAATCCAACTGCAGTGATTTTGAGGTTCTCGAGTTTGAATCCCCCCTAACTTCAGGTAGCATTACCTTTGGAAATAGTAACATCTGTTTTTATCGAACGTGGGTCTCTTTTACAAGAAGGCTGGTATTCCACTCCTAGATTGAAAACTCCACTTTAGTGGCCCAGTGTTTCTGGTACTATATCTACCTGCTAAAATCACTGGAAATATGTCTGGAAAATGGTCTGTAATTTGTTGAAAACATGCAATAGTTTATATTATATTATCTATTCCAAATATCACAACTCATTATGGTCCAGTACAGGCACCACAATATCCCCCATATTAGTAATACTGTTGGCAAAATAATGCGCCTTATTACTGAGACACTTATAATGAGGCCCTTAAAAAATGTCAGGAGTGTGCTTTGAAGTCCTATATAAATAAAAGATATTAGTTAAAATATTTTCAACTAACAGAAATCTTGAAAAATCCAAATTCCCTCTTGTGACCTTCTTTCTCTATATTTAATTGTCCATTCTTAGTGGCTGGTTTGTCTGATGATAGGTACCTCAGGGGTTTCCGGGCGCATATTCACCTACTTAATGGTATATGGGTAAATGACCATAGATTAGGTGGGAATTTGGAGAGAGGGTCCACTTATGAAATGAAATGAAAAGCAATTTATAACGCGCAACTTTGCCCAACGGGCGTCAAGGCGCCTAACCAAACATTATGCCAAATAGGAGAAACAGAGAGCATGCTACTGATAGGCCTCGATGAAAAGCCACGTTTTTAATGCTTTCTTAAACAGGGCCATAGAGGGTTGTGCTTTTAACTCGGAAGGGAGTTCATTCCACAGTTTGGGAGCCATAGAGGAGAAGGCCCTTCCACCCCATCTGACTCTATTAGTTTGGGGGACAGCTAGGAGATTCTTAGAGGCAGAACGAAGGTTTCTGCTAGGGGTGTAAGGGACCAGGAGGGAGCCAATGGCTTCTGAACCTTCACCTGCACTGAAGACCAAACATAAAATTTTGAAAGTGATCCTAAGATGAATCGGGAGCCAGTGCAAGCTCTTCCTAGCTAGAGTAGCAGAGGAGGTATTAGAAACGCCCAGGACAAATTCTGAACGGTCTGAAGGCGTAGAATCAGGCGCTTATTTATTCCCGCGTACAATGCATTACAGTAATCTAGCCGTGATGCCAGAAGGGCCACCACGGTCTGTTTACGAGCTTGGGGGGAAAGATAACAGGCTATTTTTCTAAGATTTTTTATGACTCCCCAACAGGTGGACAAAGTCCAATTAACCTGCTGCGTCATGGCCAGTGAAGTATCAAAAATCACTCCCAAATTACGGGCTGATTTTACCGGCATGGGACATATTCCCAGGGAAGGGGGCCACCAATCACTGGACCATATGTTTTGATCTTTGCCGAAGATCAAGACCTCGGTTTTCTCTCCGTTCAGCTTCAGAGAATTTAAAATCATCCATTCAGAAACTGCCTGCATGCAGTTCCTGAAGCTGAGCGCGGAGGTACTAACCGAGTGGGAGAGGGACACCATGATCTGCGTGTCATCGGCGTATGACACCACCTCCATCCCGTGCGATCTTACTAACCTGGCAAGTGGGGCCACATAGATGTTGAAAAGGGTCGGACTCAAGGCCGACCCCTGTGGGACCCCACATTGCACAGGATTAGCAGGGGAGAGGAACTCTCCTAGCTTGACCCTCTGCTATCTTTGGCTGAGGGAAGAGGACAGGAGGCTCAGTGCTGGGCCCTCCACCCCTATCTCCTTTAACCGAGCTGTTAAAATCAAAGGAGATAGGGTGTCAAAAGCTGCAGTCAAGTCAAGTAGGACCAGCAGAATCGTTTGGCCTCGGTCGACCTTAGATCTAATATTGTCGACTAATACAGTGAGATCCGACTCGGTGCTATGGAACTTTCTAAAGCCGTGCTGTGATTGGTCCAGAAACCCCGAGACCTCAAGGAAGGAAGTCAGATGCTGATTGAGATGGCATTCAAGCATTTTAGCTGGGGCAGGCAGCAATGATATAGGTCGAAATTTTTTAAGGATTTCCGGATCCAAAGTCGGCTTTTTAAGTCGCGGCTTGACTAATGCCTTTTTCCAGACTGCAGGGAAAATACCCTGGGTCATGGCACAGTTCATTATCTCCAACAGAGGGGGCAACAGAGTTTCCCTGCATTCTTTCAGGATCTTCAAAGGGCATGGATCCAAAGGTGAGCCTGACTTGGTTTTATTTAGGAGAGAGTCTAATTGCTCCAGGGTAAGGAGTGGGAAGTCAGACAAGATGGTCGAGGGAAACTTTCCCCAGCATTCTAAGGAAAGTTGAGCCGAGAGAGAGAGGGGACTCATTTGGGCTCTCTGAGTTTAAAGAGTATGATAAATGTCCGCAATTTTAATGTAAAAGAACTGCGCGATCCTGTCGCACAGCTCTTGGGAACTTGTGATGGGATCAGGGGTTTGTAAAGAGCATAGAGAGTCAACGATTTTAAATAAATCCCTTGAGGAAGTAAGGGAACATAGTGAGCTTAGAAAAGTAAGCCTGTTTTTCTTTAATGATTCAGAAAAGGGGGTGGTGATGAACAGAGTGTCTGAATTAAGCAGACCACTCTTACCCAGTCCAAAGATCGGGGCTTGATCCATCACCGTTATTTAGCTCACTGCCCCATCCCAGCTCAGAACCTGGCTATATGCAAATTAGTCTGTCCCTGGCCCAGTGCATCATGGGAACAGGGCAGACCAAACTACCAAGCCAATTCTTCACCAGAAAGGATACAAGCTACCGGGGACCGGTTTCTGGCATTTCAGCCTCGTCGGCCCGGCTTGCTTGAATCCTGATGGAGCAGTGAGCAAGGGACTCATGTCTGAGTATACCCTGCCACACCTATAGTGGCCAAAAACGATTCAGAAAAGGGGGTGGTGATGAACAGAGTGTCTGAATTAAGCAGACCACTCTTACCCAGTCCAAAGATCAGGGCTTGATCCATCACCGTTATTTAGCTCACTGCCCCATCCCAGCTCAGAACCTGGCTATATGCAAATTAGTCTGTCCCTGGCCCAGTGCATCATGGGAACAGGGCAGACCAACAGAATCAGCGAGTGCCTGGGTCTAGCAAGGGCAGTGCTTTGGAGGAGCAATGAGCTATCACGACGAGGGCGAACACTGGCCGGACAGAGGGTCGGCGTGGGCGGCAGCGCCCTCGAGTCTGGATCGGGGAGCAGAGGCTGCTGGTAGTTGCGGCATTGATTGTAAGGTGAGACCAGGAATGAATCTGGAGGGCTCTGGTACAGAATAGTTGGTAGAGGTGAGCAGGATATCTGCTGTTATTTCACTCAGGGCTGAGCTTAGTTTCTTTTGGGACCACGGATATGCTAGGTGCGCTGGATGGTTAATATGGGGCTCTGGGTTTCGTCCTCACTCTAACAAAGAGAAACTATGAGGCAGATTTACAAGGCACTTGCGCCACGTTTACACCGCCGTTGCGTGACGCAAAGGCGGCGTAAACGTGGCACATCCCTGCGACCCATTTACAACGTGACGCATCTAGGCAGATGCGTCACGTTGTAAAGCCCTGCGCCACATGTGGGCGTTCCGGGGCAGGTGCGCCCCGCAAAAGTGCCTGCGTGAAATCTACAAGATTTCACGCAGGCACTTGTGCGACGCTGCTAAGTCAATTCCTTACACCTGCTTGAAGCAGGCGTATGAACTGATGCAGCACGTTAAGTATAGGGCACACCCGAGCATTGATCCAGCGATCCAGCGATGCGCCGCCCTTACGTCACGAGATGCGTCACGCATCTGCCTACCCTTGCGCCACGGCGCGGCGCACCGCATTGTAAATGCGGCGCATCCGCCGTGAAGCAAGGGTAGTTTTGCGTGACACATTTGTTCTGGCGCATCCCTGCTGATTTGCAGAGATGCGCCAGAACTCATAAATATGCCCCTATGTTTATGCCCTCTAGTGGAATGTCAAGCAACCTAGTGCTTCTTTCACCTAGATATGTGCAAATATGACATTAACGTGCTTCTAAATTGCATCAAAGTACCTTTCTTAAGTTAAAAAAGTACATTTATTAATAGAAATTCAGGTAGTAATAAAAAAGACATTATAACAACACAAAATCATATAGTATAAAGCAAACTAAAACTGTGAAACAGAGTAATTTAATGTATGAGTCAGTTTAACATAGTATACAGAGAAAATAACATATATATATGAATTGATCGGTGTGAATAAAGAGGAAAAAAAGGGTTCCAATTCATATAAAGATCTTAATATAAATGAAAAATGATCAGTTAATATGATATTAACATAAGGGAAGTCATGGAGGTTTAGAAACTTCTTTTTGCAGAGGAGTTAGGGAAAGGGAACGTCTAGTACTAGCATCAATAAACAAAGTAATAGGAAACCATAAATTTGAACATTTCATTGCCATATGAAAAGGGTATACATAAGTTGTATCTAACCTATGGGTATAACAAATAGCGTACCACCCTGCTTGATAAGACAGTTTAGTAAAGTCTGACCAATTCTTGGTTATCTGTTGAAAAGGAACTCCTAATAGAGTCAATTATCTTTGTGTTAGAATCACAGTTGGCCCAAATAGGGGATAGGCTTACCAAAAAGATATGAGAAGCAGAAAAAGGGCAAATGGAAGTAAAAATGTAGTTATTTGAGACCACACACTGTTCCAGAAGTTATTGACATGTGTGCATGTAAAGACTAAGTGGTGCAAATCTGCATGTGGCAAGGAGCATGTCTAGCAAGCATCTGAGAGATCAGCATGTCTTGCATTTAGAGTTAACGGAGATAACAAAAGTCTATTATATATAAAGAAAAGTGTCTGTGTTGTATTCACTGCTCTAGAGGGCTTCCTAATTTTAATCCATATTTTGTTACACATCGTCATAGACCAACAAACCCCCAAATCTTTTTCCTAAGAGAGTTCCACCTTAGCTTTTTCACTTGAAGCGCATGGACTGTGTAAAAAGTTATAGATGACAGAAGCTTTGGAGTTGGAGTTTAGGAGAGTATGTAATTTGTTGATAGGAGAGGTAACAAGATCAATAGGTGGGTTTGGAAATTTGTATTGGGTAGGAGCATTTTGAATGGCTTGTTTCAAAAGAATGAATTTAGATTATAAGGATGTAGGTAAGTCAAAAAGTCTACTAACTTGTGAGAAAGACATAATCTCATTTGGAGAAAAAATGTCAATCCATATGATCTGGTAATGAATTAGACTGCACAATTTTTGATATGTTAAATTACAGTAGCGGATATAGATTGTGGCTTGTGAAAGAGAGGTAGATATTCTTGAAATGAAAAAGGAGATATACATTTTTTTTCAAGTTTAACCTAAAAAGGACAATTCACAAGAGACTTGAAGAGCCATCTTGATGCCTGCCTAAGCAGAAAGGACTTTTGATATGTAGGGAAGCCAGGGATAGCAACGCCACCCTCCGACTTTGGACGAGTTAATTTTGATAAGGACATATGTGATTTCTTATTACTCCATAGAAAAGAGGATAGAATAGAGTTCATTTTCTTAAATAATTTCAAGGGAATAGAAACTGGGATATTGGATATTGTGAAAGGTTAATTGGGGAAAACATAATTTTTATGGTATCTAGACGGCCCCAGCAAGATAGAGGTTGCCACTTAGTGGTCAGAGAGGATAATCTTTGTATACAATTTTCTCACAACATGAAAGTGTACCAGGAATAAAAGGAGTGAGTTGTAAGCCTAAGTACTTAATATGCAGGGGTTCCATGCAAAACATGAGATGTCGAAGTCAGCTTTGAAAGTATATTTTGTTAAAGTTAACATTTTGCATTTATCTCCATTCAATTTATAGCCAGACATAATTGCAAAGGAATCAACCTATTTTAGGAAAGCGGGGAGAGAGGATTGAGGTTGTGAGAGAAATAATAAGACATCATCTGCTTAAGCCGCCACTTTGATTTGGGTATCCTTAAAATCAAAACCATGGATATCCTTGTTTTGACGGATTCTTAACAAAAAAGGCTCAGAGGCTAAGTTGTAAAGAAACGGGGATAATGGACAGCCTTGTCGAACACCTCTACCTAAATTTAAAAAAAAAGATGTGGCACCATTTGCACACACTGCTGTTTGTGTATAAAATTGATATTAAAGAAATTATTGTGGGTCCAAAACCAAACCACTTGGACATATGAAAAAGATAAGGCCATTCCACTCTATCAAATGCCTTTTCTGCAACCAAAGCTATTGCTGCTAGAGAATGAGAGACATGGGAGGATTTGGGCAAGATACCAAAAATTAAACAAGTGTTGTCAGTAACGAGGCGACCTTCAACAAATTCATATTGTTCTTTTACTAATAAATCAGGCAAATGGGATTCCAAATGTAAGGCTGGGGCTTTTGAAAAAATGTTCTAGTCAATATGAACTAGGGAAATGGGCCGCTAATTTTTACAATATCTTAAGTCTTTACCATCCTTAGGGATAAGACAAATTAAGGCGTCTGAAAAGGAGCCAAAGATTCACCTGATTGCAAAAAAGTACGTAGGAGAGCATGTAGTTTGGGAAGTAATAGATGTGCAAAGTGTGTGCAACTGAACAGTGAATCCATCTGGATCAGGACCTTTGTCTTTTTTGAGTGTCTGCAGTGCAATAAGGAATTCCTTTTGTGACAAATCAGATTCTAAGAGTGTGAGATATGATCTTGTGTCAGAAGGTTATTGAATCTCCAATATAAATTGAGAAATGTGATGTTCTGAGGGCGGAATTTCTGAAGTGTATAATGTCTTGTAAAATTGGAGAAATTCATTTAAAATATCATTATCTTTCAATTTCAATGTCTGGCGTTCATCCATAATGGACTCTATATTGGGTTTATTATGCTTAACCTTCATATAATTAGCTAGTACTTTCCTGGCTTTATTCTAGCCTCCATAGAATTTTGTGCTAGATTTTAATAAATATGTTGAGGCCTTGCTAGTCGTTTTCTTATTAAACTGAAATGTGACATTTATAAGTTCCGATAAGCAAGCTTTCGACTTAGTAGAATAATAAGAATGCTCCAATCTCTATATCTTGGCCAGAAGGTTTTTAGTGTGTTCCAGTGATTTCTTGTGTTTTTTCTAGAAACATACCAAATGATAAAATCTCTAGTTGTTGCTTTGAAAGCATCGCACACCACATGAAAAGGTAAAGTATACGATTTGTTAAAGAAAAAAATATTTGTTGAAAAAAAAGATAAAGGAGGAGGTAAATGTTCAGTCTAGAAGTATAGCATTATTAAAATGCCATTTCCTAGATATGTGGGGTTTCTGTGAAATGTCAAGTTGGATGGTAATAGGAGCATAGTCCTATATTAGAATAGATCCAATGTCCGCCATCATCAATGATATAATGATATGTTATATGATATAAAAAATAGTTTATTCATGACTGGGTATGTTGTGCTGGAGAGTAATAGGTGTATTCCCGTAAAGAAGGATTACAAAGTATCCAAACATCTGTAAGATTGTGTTGTTTAATAGTTTGTACAAAAAGTTTGTGAAATTTATGAGGGACAAAGGGGACCTCTGAGTTGCGGTCTAAAAAAGGGTCAAAGATTTGTTGCAGTCACCTGTAAGAATAAAATTATCATCAAAACAATGTGTAAATTGTTGAGCCAATCAAGATGTCCAAAAAGAGGAGTCTCCACCGGTGGGCATGTACATATTAAGTATAGAGACTGTATCCGCTCCCAATTTAGCTAGATGTGTTAATACTCTGTCTTTTAATGGGTCAATGTAAACCTCTGACATTCCAAGAAACAATTTTTAAGGACATAATACGAAGATAAAGATAAATGAAGGACACCAATCAAAGCAAATCGTTACAAACATACAGCATACCAAGGAACTAACTGAATAGAACAATAGAAATCTAAATGTACAAGCGAGAATTGAGATACAAGGGAACAGCAAAAAAGAATGAGTATATGAATGAGAAAAGGGTAGAATGAAGATATAAAGAGAGAGGGTGAAGAAAAGAATAAGGAAAAAATGCAAAGTATAAAAAGAGAAACATACCTAAAGACTTACAAATGGTCCACAACATATGGAGGGTGAGAGGAGGTAAGGCCACATGGAACAATGACGTGTCCAAACTCCATGCAGGAAGGCGGGGAGGAGAGCAGGACCGACCATTATTAAAACACAAGGGAAGTACAACACGGATACATGACCTGTAGGAGAAGAAAAAGGAAGTTAATAAACAGTCGAAGATATAGAAGAAAACAGTGTCATCAACTATTTATAAACAAAGAAAGTGTCAGAAACAAAGGCATGACGAGAACTGAGGCATCATATTTGTTATGCGGTAAGGAAGTATCCATAAAATCTGCATGACGAGAATTAAGGAAGCTTTTCAGTTTCACAGGGTCTTGATATGTGGTAGTCTTGCTGTTGATGGTCACTTTGAATAGGCAAGGATGAAAGAGGCCTTATCTTGCACCTATCGAGCGAAGCTGCGGTCTCATTGATAGGAATTCTCTGCGTCTGTCCGCAGTAGGTTTTGAGTAGTCCTGAGAGAAAAACAGGGAGTTGCCTGACCAGGTAATGCGATTAATTGCTCTGGCAGCTGTTAGGATCTAGATCAAGTCAGTGTATTCCCAAAAATATAGGATTATCCCTCTCGATTTCCTTGCGTTAAATTAAGGCATTGCACAGGCAGGACCTAGTTGATGAGCTCTCTGAAAGTTAAGGCGAATATCTTCATGTAGATTAAGAACTTTTGGGATAAAGGACTTGAAAAAAGGGATGGGATCCGAGCCTTCGGGTAGTCCGTATATGCAAAGATTATTTCTACTATTACTATTTTCAAGAATTTGAACATGTTTTTGTAGCGTCAACACTTGAGAATGTAGAGCCTCCATTTTGATAGTGGAAGAACTTAGTGATTCAATATTTTGATTGATTGTGGCGACTCTGTCTTCCAAGTTTGACTATATGTCAGATTAGAATTTGCAATTTAGTGTTTGTTTCCTCAACAAATGGGCGCAAAGCCTTGATTTTCTCTAATAATAAGTCTAATGAGACTGAAGAGGGTTGTTTAGGGGGAGAAGGAGGGTATTTCTTCAAATGTTTGCTCAGTGCTTTATTAACACCAAAGGAAATAGTAACGGCAGATGATGAGGCACCCTTAGGCGAGACATTTGTTGGGTCTTCCATTGAGAGACAATTAGAGCGAAAGCTGGAACGAGTTCAGAATCTGTGTGTCAAGGTGTTGATTGAGTCAGAACCTTAGTTAGTTTGCCCATGCATCTGAGAAGAGTCATAACATTAAGTATAGCAACTCCAGCAATTCCAATAACTCCAGCAAATAGAAAGTTTTGTGTTAGGTGAGTTTTCTATCAATGCTGAAATATCATCTCAAAGATAAATAAATGAGTCTGTATTTGGAGAGAAAAGGGCACAGATTAACATGTCTCCACAGATATGTTAGGGATAGGAAACAAATTCATGCCATGGCAAACAGTCTCTTATGATTATATTCTCATATAGTATTTAGTAGTAAATCACCAAATAGCGATGGAGTAGTGCGAAGGGATATGTTTCTTATGCAAGTATCTGCGAGCCAAGCTTTATCATTCATAGGAGAGAAGACCAAAAAGGAGCATATGAAACGATCCTTCTCCTCTAAAGATCAGAATGTCAATGAGTTTGCAGTGAAAAATGGAACAACCATGATATTTTTTGGCCACAGGAGAGATGAGGTTGTAAACTGATGCCTATAATGCAGCTCAATTCTGGATAAATTAAAGCTGGTGTTTTAGTCTACAGCACCTTGAATCCTTAAACTAACAGTTTTGTTTTTAATAATTGTGAGCTCAAAATCTGAGCATGCAAACCGCAAATGGCTTAAAAGTTAAAACAGGGTGACGGAGATGCCCATGGTGTGGGGCCACTTGGCAGCTACGTAAAAAAAATGAAACATAAAACGTTGATATTTTTAAATAGTACTTTTGGAGCGCACTGAGAACTGTTGGAGCATCTTAGCGCTACGTCAAAAGTACATCCTAATATCCGAACTCTATAATTGGCAGCTAAAGTTGCCATGAAACTGCAAGATGATACATCAAAAACAAAACTTTGCCTGAGCAAAGGACAGTTGATTTAATGTCAAGACAGAAGGCTAGCTGTCAGGTTGCAATTGGTTATAGTTAGATAGAATATAATTTGGAAATGTATATTTGTTCCACATCCCATGGGTTTTATATTCTGTGCCTTAGAATGGTAAGGGTGTGGGCGCAGGGTAAACCGCAATTTTGACTCCCCAAATTTTGAAAGCAATATTGTTCGGGTTTAGTTAAAACTAAAAGTCCTAATGCTTGTCAACGGGCCGGGCCTGTTATATGGTTGGCAGCAGGATAATACCTTACCCATTACAAGCCCCACCCAGTTCCCTGCTTGCAGCCTCCACAATTTTTGGAAAAGAGAAAAGTCGGGATAACCTTCGGTGATTAATGTCCACCCTGGGGAGGGACTGGAGTTTTGTCAGGTGAAAATTTGTATGTAATCAAGAGGCAATGCGAACAATTAATGGGCGGCAAGGATGGTTCCAGACAAAGCACAAAGCAAGTAAATAGGTCAGTGGGCTAGTTTGTTTGTCAAGCAGAGACGTGAAGGCATGGGTTAAATGGGCTGTCGCCCAGAGCCCCAGCCCTTCAGTGGCCCTTGATAGCACCAACTCTTTTTTGTGGAGAGTCTTGCCATGATGACATTGAATAGGGCTTAAACAGATGTTTGAAATACCATTTTCCTTTCATTCATTTTGAAGTGGGTGAGTCTGATAGATATTTTGCAGAAAAATGTTGTGTTGTTTCATGCAAGCCTCCATACAAAAAAATACTTTTAGGTCAAAAGGGAATTCTCCTAGTCAGAGGACACAGGAAATAATTGTAGTAGTACTAGCGTGCTCTCACAATATTGCATGTCACTATCCCCTAATATAAGATGTAAACACATTTAGAGCCTGTACCAGTGTCATATGCCGTGGCAGGGACCTGGCCAGATAGGGCATAACAGAGCTGAAACTCATTGAAAACAGTTATGAACAGGGCCCACAAAATATGTCTGACCCAGGACCCCCAGAAAAAACATTTCACAAATGGCCCTGTGGTCAAGATGGTGGGCAGTCAAAATATAGAATTTTAAATATTGACAGACATTAATATCGAGTTTTTAATATCATAGGGACAGAATATCGAAGTCAAAAATATCGTTGACCAGAATATCGACCCTAAGGTAAGTAAAATTGTTTACCTAAATATCGAAATAAGTAAAATCGTAAGCAAAAATATTGTTGTTAATAATGTCTATTTTTTTTAGTGTTATGTATTTTAGTATGTATTTTATATGAATGTTAAACATTTTTTTAATGTATTTTTATAAATTTTAAAATAAATGTTTAGAAATTAGTAAATTTTGCGTTTTAGTATCAGAGCGGGCTGTGGGTTTATAGGGGAATAGGGTGGGAAGTAATTGAATTATAATTAATTAATTAATATGGTTTTATTAATTGGTATTGATGGTTAATTAATTGTTAATTATTCATTGGTAATTAATTTTTATTAGAATTCATGTTTTATTATTTTGTATGTATTGTTATTGTTAATGTATTTATTGTTAATTAATAAATAAATGGTGATTCATTTTTATTAAGTGATTAATTGATAATCAAATTAATTATGTGTTTTTTATGTGTAGTAGGTTGTGGGTTTATAGGGGAATAGGGTGGGAAATAATTAAATTAAATTAATTAATTAGATTGTTTTTATTTATTGGTATTTTATATGAATTAATTGTTAATTAATTATTAATTTGTAATCAATTTTAATTGATTAGTTATTTATTTAAATTGTAATTAATGTATTAATGATTTTTATTTATTGTTATTGTTAATTAATTTATTGTTAATATATTATTAATTGGTGATTAAATATTAATTGGCAATTAATATTTATTAATTAGTTCATGTATAATTATATGAATGTATTATGAATTGTTATTAATTGATTAATTGATAGTTAAATTAATTGTGTTTTTGGTATGTGTAGTGTGTTGTGTGTTAAAGGGTGAATAGTGTAGGATGTAATTTAATGGTATTTAAGTAAATATTAATTTAAATTTATTGGTATTTATTAATATTTGTTGTAAATTAATTATTAATATTGAACGCTTTCCCTACTGTTGCACTCACTGGAGTGTGAATAGTAATTTCTACCCCTACGCTATCCAACGCTTTCTCTACAATTGCATTCACTGGAGTGGGAATAGTAATTTTTACCCCTACGCTATCCCGCGCTTTCCTTACAGTTGCACTCTCTGGCGTGGGAATAGTAATTTTACCCCTATGCTATCCAACGCTTTCCCTACTGTTGCACTCTCTGGAGTGGGAATAGTAATTTTTACCCCTACACTATCCAACACTTTCCCTACTGTTGCACTCACAGGAGTGGGAATAGTAATTTTTAACCCTACTCTATCCAACGCTTTTCCTTCTGTTGCACTCAGTGGAGTGGGAATAGTAATTTTTACCGCTACGCTATCCAACACTTTCCCTACTGTTGCACTATGTGGAGTAAGTATATATATTAATTTACATGTAGATGTTTAATTAATTTTACAATTATATGTATTGGTTATTATTTTTTAAATATGTTTTAATAATTATATCTCTAATTTTGTAAATTATATATATGTTGTACTTATTTTTACATTATCATTAAAACATTTTAAAAAACAATATTTTTAACATCGATATTTTTGACAACGATATTTTTGACAACGAAAATTTTGCACTTACCTTTATGTAGATAGGACTACGATATTTTTGTCTTCGATATTTATGTGTTGATATTATTGTATGTCGATTTGTTGTGTGTCTATTTTTTGTCATACAATCGTCAAGATCCTGGAGTTGGTCTAAGAGGTGAAGTAGAACAGTGATCCTTAAGCGGTTTGCAGGGAGCTGCATCCAACTGTGAGGCATATAGCAGAGGGTTATGATTTCCCTAGTATTTCATTATCTTGATGCTGCAGAAGTTTTCATTTAGGCGAACACCTTGGTCCAAACTTGTCAGTTCTGAGTTAATGTTTCTCTATGAAGAGTACTGGTCTTGTATAACATAGCCTGTGCAGGGCTTTAAACATGGATGATTGATGCTATTGGTGTAAGTTTGAGGTGTGGTATAAGGTGCGAAGGTGCGCTGCCACCCACCATGGTATGAAGGTGAGCGCGACAGTGTCCATGCTAAAAGGCACTTCAGCCGGCACCACCAGTTGCCACGGCCAGCCTGTTAAATTTCTGTACCCAGACAGGACTAACCATCTCCCAACTTCAAGGGTGACAATTTATTTTGTTTAATACTTCCTAAGCTTTAAGACTGGCTCAAGCGTCGGGCAATGAGTTGACATGTAGTCACATGGGCCCGGTTACCTGTCTACCGCCTGTGTAACTGTTTGAAGAAACAGATTGAAGCAGAGCTTAATGAGTTACAATAGCATACTTTTTAGGCAAGTGAAGCCAGACCCGGTTGCCCACAGAATTGGTTGGCAAGGAGACCACAAATAATTTAAGAAAGGGAAACGCAACCGACATCAACAAATTGGATGGTAATGATGGTGAAGCCACATGGGCTATGGTTTGACGGCCTCCTATTGGATCCCACTTGGTGCTGGGAAGTAATAGTTGAATCAGTAGTTAGCATTCGCAATCATTTATTTATTTATAAAGTTTTATATAGCGCGAACAAGATCCCGAAGGATATCAGAGCGCTTTACAAAAATGATGGAAGGAAGGACATAAAAGCAATGACAACACCATTAGTTCCTCCAGTGCATAAATGCTATTTTAAAAGTAAAAGCGTACTTTACCTCATGCGGCCAGCAGATGTTGCTGGGTTGTCGAGGGACGTAGATGGGCGTCTTTGTGTTTCTTTTTCAAGTCATAAAGAGCATGATTTTGATGCAGTGGCTTTAGTAAACTATTTAAAAAATGTAACAATCACTGAAGTGGATGGTAATAATGGTGAAGCCACACTGCCTGTTGTAAGACGACCTCCAATTGGCATCCCACTTGGTGCTGGGAGGTGATAGTTGAATCAGTAGTTAGCATTTGCAGGTGCAAATCCCACAATCTTCCGCTTCTGGGAGCAAGTGCTATAATTCCCCACAACGGTCAGCAAGCACACTAGTGCAATGTGATGCTGGAACATAGCATTATTCAGCCATATTGGGTATGAGGGGCGCCGGCGGCAGGCAGGAGCTGAAATAAAGGACATGGGTTCAGTGACTCTCTCCCACCTGGGCAACTGGCTGAGGAATTGACTGAGGCACAACACAAGGAATTAAACAACCTGAACTTTGAGGAGCGATAACTTAGAGGAAAGGTCTTGGCCAGCTGGAGTCTAAGGTCTCCCCATGGCAATGGTGCGAGTACCACCAAGGAAGGCAAGGCGGGTAGAGGCGCAGCAGGGGTTCTGGTCTACTGCAGGTGCACAGCTCCTGGAAGATTGTTACACCATTCATAATGATTGTACATAAGAGGAAAGAGTGGGTATAGGGGCTTTAAACAGGTGTGTGAAGTAGGCCTCAGCGCCCGCAAAGTTGGTAGGCAGGGAGACTACTGGAACTTAGTAAGGGACACACAGTCAAATTCACGTAAGTAGTTGGTAGTACCTGGAAGGCTTCGCTGCCTGTAGGGAAACAATGGAAGACCTCTGCCTGAGTTGCAGATCAAAGAAGCAGTTGAACCAATGGATTAGCATTCACGAGTCCAAATCCCACCACTTCTCCTTACTGGGAGCAAGCAGTGTAATCGCCCACAACTACCAGCAAAACTAGTCTGCCCGTCCGAAGCGAATTTTCAGAGATCACAGTGCAGAAAGCGTTGTAAGGGGCCATGAAACTGGGGGTGGTAGAGAAATCTAGATGTAAGCTGAAAATCACCATATTGAGAGTATGTAGGACCAATGGCTTGGGGTTCGCTAGACACGGTTCCATCCACTTGAGATCCCCGGGTTATCATTTGGACAACGGTGTACACCTGACGGGGGTGGGGGATGGACATGTTCCTGCTACACATCGTAGGGGTACTGGAGCAGATGGCTTTTTCATGAAGAAAGAAGGGAAGGGAGACTGGGGGAGCTCCCTCCGATTGTAAAACCGGAGGTAGAGTGTTGGAAGAAACCCAGGAAAGATGTACAAAAGAGAAAACAAATACTAGATGTAGATGGAAGGCTCACACAGTGTCATGGCAAGGGCATCGAGGGAGCTAAGGATGGCACACAGCGACAGAGTAGATGTGATGCTCCCACAGGGCCCTTCTGGATGCCGCACGGCAGGGGTACGGAGGGCACTAAATGACAGGACACAGCCACAGGCAGAGTAGATGAAATGCTCACACAGGGATCTTGGGATGTATCTCGACTGAAGGAACGTGGGGCATTGTATGAAGATATTTGCACTCTGAGATGCAGAGCGCATTAGTAGTGCAACTATTTCGACATTTTAACAGACATAACTTGGAAAATCCGACTGAGGAAAGCAACTTGGGGCCAGATGAAGGAGCCCTAATACCGGTCGGAAACGGCCGATTTTGGCCGTTTCCGACCGGTATTAGCGTTTTCAGATGTAGGGCATGCATTTACAGAATCGGTATTTTACCGATTCTGTATTTACCGATTCGGTAAAATTACCGAATCGGTAAATACAGACTCGGTAAAATACCGATTCTGTAAATGCAGATGTAGCTGGCACATGTCAGAGTGCCACAGGGCTTTAAGAATCGGTATTTTACCACCCAATCCAATTGGGTGGTAAAATACCGAATCCAGGTGTGCATGCACATGTGTGCATGCACACCTGTGCCATGTGACACACAGACATGCCCTTAGGGCATGTCTGTGTGCCACATGGTGCACCTGCCTATTTTTGGGGTGCCAGAGGGTGTCAAAGTGACACCCCCTGCACCCTTGCTGAAATCGGTATTTACCGAATCTGTAAATACCGATTCGGTAATGCCCATTGATTCCTATGGGCTTCAATGCCCATAGGAATCAATGGGCATTACAGATTCGGTATTTACAGAATCGGTAAATACCGAATCTTAACGATTCGGTATTTACCGAATCTGAAATACCTACATCTCCCCTCCACTTTTTTACCACTTCTTAAATACCGATTCGGTATGAATCGGTATTTAAGAAGTGGTAAAAAAGATTTACCTACATCGGGCCCTTGATGATGGATAACGAAAAAGGTTCTCTCCTATACTGTTGTTCCTTAAGTCTTGGCCTCCTTATCTATTGGTCTTTAGGATCAACCCAGATTAAATCACATATTTGCTAAGGATACTGCCTGGGACAGGATGGCAGCACTCGTCGTGAATAAGGGAAGATGCCTTCTTTTGATAACAAGAACATATGAATAATTGTCCAAATTCCCCAACTCCTTTGACCCTGTCCCCTGGTCGTTGTAAATTGATATGGGTTTCTGGAAAGGTCCTGATGAAGGTGGTGTAACTACTCTTCATATACCGCTAAAACGTGCATCGACCTTAGGCTCGGCCTGGTGCTCTGAACATAAAAATCAATCTGTTCGTGGAGGTTTTCTTTGTCAAACATAAACTCTGCCTTGTTCAGGTGCTGGTTGTATGAAGTTTGTGAGAGCATGTATGTATGTCTTTGAATGGTTATGATATGGATCTTTTTATTGAAGATAGTCCAGGGGTTGTTTTCTTTTTCCAGTGGATTCATACATGTGAAATGTTGTGTAATTATTGAAATTATTTTGTCTTTTGTATGAATTTTCATAATGAGTCTTTTTCTACTTGAACAATAAAATATATATATAGAAAGAAAAAATAAAAGTAAAAGTGAAATGCTATAAAGTATATAAAGCAATGAAATGATAAAAATAATGAAAATGTAATTGTTAAGTGTCACTATTGTGATTGGATGTATGAAATAATCTAAGAGAGATTAAGTATTTGACATAAGGAATAGATAGGCTATGAGGGAGCATGCTTAGTGTTCTTTGGCTTTTTCCACTCTTCTCCCTAGACTGAAAGCATAACCTTTAGAGGGGGTCCCCTATATTGTAGTGTCAAATCCCACAATCTTTCGCTACTGGGAGCAAGCGCTATAATCCTACCGTTGTGGTCAGCAAGCACACTAGTGCAATGTGATGCCGGAACATGGCATTATTCATTCATATTGTGTGTGAGGGGTACGGGCGGCAGGCAGGAGCTGAAATATAGGACATGGGTCCAGTGACCCTATCCCATCTGGGCAACTGGCTGAGGAACTAATTGAGGCACAACACAAGGAATTAAACAAGCTGAAGTTTGAGGAGCGATAACTTAGAGGAAAGGACTTGGCCAGCTGGAGTCTAGGGTCCCCCATAGCAATGGTGCGAGTACCACCAAGGGAGGCAAGGCGCGTACAGGCGCAGCAGGGGTTTTGGTCTACTGCAGGTGTGCAGTTCCTGGAAGATTGCTACACCATTCATAATGATTGTATGCAAGAGGAAAGAGTGGGTATAGGAGATTTAAACAGATGTGCGAAGTAGGCCTCAGCACCCCCAAAGTTGGCAGGTAGGGAGACCATGGGAACAGAGTAAGGGACACACAGTCAAATTCACGTAAGTAGTTGGTAGTACATGGAAGGCTTCGCTGCCTGTAGGGAAACAATGGAAGACCTCTGCCTGAGTTGCAGATCAAAGTAGCAGTTGAACCTATGGATTAGCATTCACGAGTCCAAATCCCACCACTACTCCTTACTGGGAGCAAGCACCGTAATCGCCCACAACTACCAGCAAAACTAGTCCGCCCGGCCGAAGTGAATTTTCTGAGATCACAGCGCAGAAATCGTTGTAAGGGGCCATGAAACTGGGGGCGGTAGAGAAATGTAGATCTACGCTGACTATCACCATATTGAGAGTATGTAGGACCAACGGCTGGGGGTTGGCGAGACACGGTTCCATCCACTTGAGATCCCCGGGTTATCCTTTGGACAATGGTGTACACCTGACGGGAGTGGGAGATGGACATGTTCCTGCTACACATCGTAGGGGTACTAGAGCAGATGGCTTTCTCATGAAGAAAGAAGGGAATGGAGAGTTGGGGAGCTCCCTCCGATTGTAAAACCGCAGGTAGAGTGTTGGAAGAAACCAAGGAAAGATGTACAAAAGAGAGAATAATTACTAGAAGTAGATGGAAGGCTCACTCAGTGTCATGGCAAGGGCATCGAGGGAGCTAAGGATGGCACACAGCGACAGAGTAGATGTTATGCTCCCACAGGGTCTTCTGGATGCCTCACAGCAGGGGTACGGAGGGAACTAAATGACAGGACACAGCCACAGGCAGAGTAGATGAAATGCTCACACAGGGTCCTTGGGATGCCACACGGCAGGGCCCCTAGAAGCAGGTGAGGGGCCAACAAAGGGTTCAAGGCAAACGGAACGGCACTTGCAGCCTGGGCAGGTCCTGATGGACACCAACCAAATTCAGTAGCAAGTTGAAGCCTGGAACTGCAGACACAGAGGTCCGGCTAAAGATGCACCCCGCAAACATATACTGTCTGGGAGCACATAACGACAAGGAATGTAGAAAGACAATTGCAAAAGCAATGAAAGTATACAATAACATGGATGTTTATGAATGACCAATAGAATTGCGAAATGTACAACCATGTTATTTTTTAATAAACTGCGACCTTTTAAGGTGACAAATCACGTTGTTAGCGGTGTAATTTGAAGGTAAAGGAACGCAGTTAAAAGGAAGACTCGCCCCTGGGAGGGGTTATACCATATCACCCTTTCATTCTATAGGTGGATAAAATTACTTAAGTGCAATTTAATTAGAAGTTTAGGACTACAGTTGTTTGTTTTAATCTCCTAAAGCCTTCGTACATAGAATACTCACTTATATACATGTAGATTGAAACATTCAAAGATTTGTTTGTCTTCGTGCAAAGTTCACATTTTGCGAATAGGCCCAACAACTTTGCATTAATTGACTTACAGCAAATTCATTAAAGCTGCAAAATGTCACCAAAGAATGAAAACATGTTAAAGGGAAGTGTAAGAAGAAAGTAGGGTGACTTATCAGAGAATAATTCAAAACTGTAGCCGCAGAAATAAACCATCGTATACAGGATGTTAAAAAAACACAAGGTGTGTAATGAACAAATTAACACTTGTGACTAGAGAATTCTATTGGCAAACACAGCAGACCTAACATTTTATAGTGAAGAAATATGTGTGTACAGCATAAAAGCGTGTTTTTCACCAAGTGTGAGATATGTGGTAGAAATTGTGGTGGATCACTGGAAGGGCATTGCTAGAGTGAAAGTGCCATGTTTTGCTTAGTGTAGCGGTGCAAAGGTGGTAGTGTCGTATGATAACAAGTATGTGGTGCAGAGGTGGTGGTTAGATGTTGACAGATTGCTGGTACAGTGGTAGTTTAATTTGGTTAGTAGTTGGAATTGGCAGTGGTAGAGGCGGTGTTTGAAAGTCGAGAGGTGCTGTCTCTGTCTCCAGCTTCCTGGGGGTTTGACAGCAGGCACAGCAAGTAAAAAAAGAGACAGATTAGGAAATGCAGAGAAAACGAGTGATCGTTTGGAGAGGAAGGGAAAGAAAGGAAGAGTTCAGGGCTGTTTTGATCATTTCAGCCAGAGCATTATCGTCAGGGCTGCTTTTGATGCCCAGATAGGTCGAAGTACAGTGTGGGGTTGAAAGTCTGTAGTGTAGTGAGGTAGGAAAATACAGTGTGGGGGATGGCCTTTGTGAAGGGTTGTATTGTGCTACGGTGATATGATTGTGCAGTGTTGGTAAAGCAGTAGAAAGTTTGAAAATGCTTACTGAGGCTTTGATGAAGTTGATGATATGTTTGGTGAACCTGCAATGAGGTGATGCAGAACCACAGTGAGTCCGCAATTCAGTGATAGGGCTGATTTTATTTTCCTGTGGAGGCATGTGGAGCTTGGGACTGTGAGGATGTGGAAGGAATGAATTGTAAAAGTGCAGACCGAATGTTCCCATTCTGATGCAGTGTGTAAATGATCTCAGTATTAAGGTCTGTAGTGATCCCCTGCTGATTCCGGGCCACCTTGTTGTGTACCATTAATATGCACCAAGGGTTAGGACACACCCGCTAGATCTCACTTGGTTCCCAAGTCCCACATGTAAATCCTTGTAGGCAATGAGGAATTGAGGAGTGGCAACAATGGACACATGTCTTTTGGACCCTACAACATTCCCTAGCTTATGCAGGGTCCATGGAGAGACACCATCAGTCCTAGAACAGACCTAGCTTCAAATGTGTAGGTGGGGTCCTCTTCCTCACCTCAAGTCAGTATATAAACACACACACTCTTGAATGTAAAGGTATTTATCATGCTCTGTCCTTGGGTGTAATATTTATAGCGTATGATTATTCAGATTGTATATATTGCAATGGCTTAAACAAATACTTGAAATATAAAGCTAATGAACACATTGAACATTGAGTCTGCAAATACATTCTGACAGGAAAATATCTAGGGTCCTCCTGAGCTATATTATTATTTGTATATCCGTATGGTAGGCTGAACTCGGTCCTGGATTAAGCAGGCCACATATGTGCATGGACAGCCTGATACTATTAGGTGGAATGCCCTTTGGATGGGTTTCTGCTCCCAAGGCTAAAGATGCTGCCATCGTGTTAATAGAATAGTGAGTCCTTTATTAGCAGTTCGTACAAGTAAAAAGTGCATGAATCAAAGCTGCTATTGCCATAACATTTAAGAGCCTGCATGTGTGAGAAAGATATGATGAGAACATGCCCAAAGAGTGTGTCATACATCGCAGAAATAAAGACAGTATATGCACAGTATATACATCTTCTATATAAATAAAAATGTAAATGTCCGTTGTTCAAAATCGCAAATCTCTAAAATACTTCTCCGATTGCTTTGAAATTTTGATACAAAGTTGGATTAGAATACGTGCGTGTTTTCGTATACACAACGTTGGATTCCAATATGCGTGTGTCGAATACGCGTGTGTTTTTAATCGAAAGCCCGAACAGACACATGAAAATGTCAATGTTCGTTTGTTCAAAATCTTAAATCTCCGAAAGTTGTTCACAGATTGCTTTGAAATTTTGACACAACGTTGGATTCGATTAAGTGCGTGTTTATATATACACAACGTTGGATTCGAATACGCGCATGTCCAATATGTGCGTGTTTTTAATCTAAAGGCCGAACAGACCCTATTGATTTGGTTGCTGCACAACAACTACAAGGGACGCATAGAGACAATAGTCTACATATATTAGGATGGACATTTTTGGTCTCAGGATGGCAGGCCGGGAATTGGGTGGAGGGAGGGGGGAGGAGTTGGTTCACTTTGCAACATTAAGAAAGGAAGCGTAGAGACAATAGTCTACATATATTAGGATGGACAGTTGGTGTCAGGATGGCAGACCGGATGTGGGTGGAGGGAGGGTGGAGGAGTTGGTTAACTTTGCAATATTAGCACGTGTTTATATATACACAACGTTAGATTCGAATACGTGCATGTCCAATACGCCCGTGTTTTTAATCCAAAGGACAAACAGACCCTATCGATGTGGTTGCTGCGCAACAACTACAAGGGACGCATAGAGACAATAGTCTACATAGATTAGGATGGACAGTTGGTGTCAGGATGGCAGACCGGGAAGTGGGTGGAGGGAGGGGGGGGAGTTGGTTCCCTTTGCAACATTAATAAAGGACGCATGAACAAAATAGTCTACATATATTAGGATGGACAGTTGGTGTCAGGATGGCAGATTGGGAAGTGGGTGGAGGGAGGGGGAGGAGTTGGTTCACTTTGCAACATTAGCGCGTGTTTATAGATCCAAAACGTTGGATTTGAATATGCGTGTGTACAATACGCGAGTGTTTTTGACCGAAAGGCAGAACAGACCCTATTGATTTGCTTGCTGCGTAACGACTACAAGGGACGCATAGAGACAATAGTCAAAAAAAATATTGTATTATCACAAGCATTGTGAAATTAAACATAGTAGAAACGTTTGCTTACTCTTTTCTTTCTCTTCCATTTAACCAGACTGAGCCACAGCAACCCGTGGCCGGGTAAAGCTAGTTGATAAATATATGCAAACATCATAGTGCGTAAAAGTATTGTAAAGGTGCGGGGCACACTTGTGTTTGTGAGGGGGATTGTTCTCTGCACCCCGTGTTGCTGCAGGGATCAGGTAGGGGTCTATATGTATTGATACCCTCGATACCTGCTCATGAACATCAAAGAAATGCCTGATGCACTTCCTGCCCTCGAATATTTTGGGCCCTGTGCAGAGTATACTGTACAGGCCCCCATGACACAACTCAAATTGTTTTTCATTGCTAATGATTTTATTTTAGTAGATTTTTAACAAGTATAACAAGTAAAATTTAGCTATACAAGTGCATCTGTAATAGAACACTCTAATGCTACTTCTTCACCAAAAGGGAACTTTCCTTGCTTTCTGTCCTGCAAATTCTATTACCAATTTACTGTAGTCGAGAATCATCCAACTTCATGTTCAACTGGTATCAGTGCCAAACCAGTCAGCCAGACCTGGGCCATTGAAGTGCACAAGTTATTTTTAATAATTTTCAACTTTGAGAAGGATCGTTCCCAACAGCCTACTGTGACAGGAACTGTCAGAACATTCAAAGAATGACTTTTACATTGGGATAAACTAAATGCAAGTGGTTGTCATACATGTATTTGAGAACAGAGGGAGCAGTGGTGGAATATGCTGCATCTGTATCAGGATAGCTTCTCTTGTACAGACCCTAGAAGCTTTTAATTTCTGTGATGAGTTCTTCACCTGCAATGTCCACCTCAAAATGTTTAGCTGCGTCTTTGCACTTTTCTCGAGCTCTCCTATTTCCAAGGGTTTCCCTGATATGACTTGGTGCACAAACCAGCGTTCTTTGAGTTTGCTGATTGCCCGATCAAAAATTACATTGAAGTATTCAGTTTATAATTTTTCTTCTTCTCCAAATACTGGACCCTTTTCTCCTTCACAATCAAAATGTTGTTACTTCCTTCTTGTCCTTTTCTCAGTCTCAAAGTTCATCTCCATTGGATCATCAAATCTTGAGGCTATCTCAGAGGCAACTTCAATAGCAGAACCAAATTTTGTGTCACAATGCTCTATCATGTAATCCCGAGTACTTTTCAGTAGAGCTATGGCAACATCTAACTGCATGTCAATACTGTGCATTAATTTGCTAACTTGATTGTTAGATTTGGGGGTCTCTAGTTGGCAAAGTCAGGACACGGGGATTACACTCCTAAAATAACCCCTGCTCACCCTCTAGGCTGAGTGGCGCGAGCAGTCAAGGCTTATTTCAGAGGCATTGTAAGTTAAGCAGTTGTGACCACATACAGTAACCCAGTGACAACACTATAAATGGACACCACACAGGTTTTATACCAAAAATAAGTAGACTTTATATAGAGTTACCACAAGACCATAAACGACAAAAATACACACTATGATTACTTTAAGATGGTAGATTTAAGCTTAGTTCAGTTCAGTTCTTAGATGCGACACTCTGCTTCAATGTACCTTAAGTTGCGTTGCGCTTCCACAACAAGCAATGTCGCAGCGATGGGAAATGCGGCAAAGTCAGGTGCAAAGAAATAAAGATGTGAAGATCTTTCAGATGCGGCACGCTTCTCGGGGATGCGAGAGGTTCTTGGTTCGATGCATGGACACCCTTACGATGCGACGGCAACAGCTCCAGCGGCGACGCTCTTCTCCATGATGCGTGAAGCTTCCACTGAATGCGACAACTAGAGTGGTGACATCCAAGATGCGACGGCAGCAGCTCCGATGGTGGCGCGCTTCTCGGGGATGAGAGGTGCTCTTGGTCGGTGTGGTGCAATGTGACAGTTCCAGCAGCGACACCCTCCTTCAAAGTTGCGACGGCAGGCACAGTGACGGCGACACGCTCCGAACTCGTTGCGAGATTCTTCTCCTGATGCGGCGCAGTGCAACAACTACTGCGGCGACACCCTCCTTCTTCGGAGTTGCGACGGCAACATGCTTCCTCTTCGTTGCGGCACGCTTCTCTCCGATGCGGTGGAGTGCGACAGTTCCTTCGGAGTTGCGACGGCAAGCACAGCGACGGTGACACGCTTCTTCTCATTGAGTCGCACTTCCAGCTCCTTGCGACACGCCGTTCCTCAGAAGGCCTAAAACAGCAGCAGGCACTTCCACAAGAACTCTGGGTAGCTGAGAGTTGAAGTCTGTTGTCCCTGAGACATCAGCAGGAGGCAAGCTCTTTTCCAAGCCCTTGGAGATCCTTCACAAGTTGAAAGCAAAGTACACAAAGTTCCCTTCTCCTTCCTTTGGCAGTAAGGCAACCACTGAATGCCAAATCCCCCCAGGCAGCTCTTCAGCTTGGGAATAGTCTCTCCTCAGTTTCTTCAGGTTCCTTTCCTAAGTAAAGGTTTCTTCTTGTAGTCCAAAGTGATCTAATTTCATGGGATCAGGGTCCCAATATTTATACCCCAAAATCCTTTGTTCTCTGAGGGGAGAGGGGCCTTTGCCCACTCCAAACCAGTTCTGAAGCACTCTGTTTACCAGACTTCTCCTTTCCTTTCACAGTGCAGGGCAGAAACATCAGACGCCCCACAGGAGGTGGAGCCAGCATTGTGGAAGGCAAGTACAGTCCGGGAGCACTTTGTTTACAGGACTCCTTCTCTTCTTTCAGTGTGCAGGCAGAGACATCAGCCGCTCCCCAGGGGGTGGAGCCAGCATTGTGGAAGGCAGGCACAGCCCTATTCAAGGTTCAGGTGCACTCCTCCCTCCCAGCTAGATGCAGAACTCTCTATTCACCACTGGGTGACTCAACCTGTCTCCTGGAATTCACCAGCCCTGTCACTCACAAAACCAGACATAGGAATACACAAACTAGCAGAGGCAGGTTTGAATGGTCAGACAAGCGAATACCTTCTTTCTAAAAGTGGTATTTGCAAACACAGAATATTAAAATAAACTTTAATAAAAGATGTGTTTTGTTATTATGAGTTCAGGCATACTAAACTCGAATTTCTACCACGTTCTCTCAGACAGTTAGGATTATAAAAGCTAATAACTCTAACAGCCCATTCTGGCCTATGGAGAACAGGTAACCTTGCAATAGTGAGAAACGAAAATGGCTGTAATTCACTATTAGGACATGCCACACACATCAGGGCTTGTCCTACCTTATACTTACAATGCACCCTGCCCTTGGGCCTACCATAGGGGTGACTGATATGAAGAAAAGGGAAAGTTTAGGGACTGGCAAGTGGGTACACTTGCCCAGTCAGCATGACAGTACCAGACTGCACGCAGGCTCTGCAATTGTAGACCTTAGACACATTTTACAAGGCTGCTTCTGTGGGTGGCACAACCAGTGCTGCAGGCCCACTAGCAACATTTGGATTACACGCCCTGGCACACTCAGTGCACTAGACTAGGGTCTGACAAGTAAACCAAATAGCCAAACATGGAATCACAAATCCATACATCAATTTACAAAATGGAGCACTTGCACTGTAGCATGGATAGCAGTGGCACAGTGCTCAAAGCATCTAATACCAGCAAAAACACATGAGGCAACAGCAAAAATGGAAGGGAGACCCACGCCAATGGTGCCAGGTCTAACACGTGTCCCCTCCAGCTGAAAAGTGGGGAGAACTACCCTAACTCCTGGGAAACCTCTTCACTAAGGCGGAAAAATCTGGACAGACCATCAGCGTTGGCGTGTTCTGTACCAGGGCGGTGTTCCACCGTAAAGTCCATGCCCTGTAGGGAGATGGACCACCTCAACAGCTTTGGATTCTCACCCCTCATCCGCACCAACCATCTGAGGGGCCTGTGGTCTGTCTGAACCCAGAAGTGAGTCCCATACAGGTATGGTCTCAGCTTCTTCAGTGCCCAGACCACAGCAAATGCCTCACACTCAATAGCACTCCACCTCTGTTCCCGTGGAAGTAACCTTCTACTGATAAAGGCTACAGATTGATCTAGGCCCTCCTCATTTATCTGTGACAGAACAGCCCCCACACCATGCTCTGAAGCGTCTGTTTGGATGATAAACTCTCTTGAGAATTTGGGTGCCAGGAGCACGGGCGCCGTGCACATGGCAGCTTTCAGGGCCTCAAAAGCTTTCTGACAGGTGTCAGTCCAGATCACCTTCTTGGCCTGCTTCTTGGAAGTCAGCTCTGTCAAGGGTGCAACAATGTTGCCCTACCCCTTGACAAACCTCCTGTAGTACCCTGTGAGACCTAAGAAGGGTCTCACCTCTGTCTGGGTTTTGGGCGGTTCCCAAGCCAGGATGGTTTCAATCTTGGGTTGTAGGGGCGCCACCTGGCCGCTCCCAACTTGGTGTCCCAAGTACACCACGGAACCCTGCCCGATCTGGCACTTACTCGCCTTGATCGTGACGCCTGCTTTCCGCAGCGCCATCAACACTTCCCAGAGGTGGAGCAGATGTTCCTCCCAACTGGCACTGAACACTGTGATGTCATCCAGGTAGGCGGCACTGAACTCATCCAGTCCAATCAACACCTGGTTGACCAACCTCTGAAAGGTGGCAGGGGCAATCTTCATCCCAAAGGGCATAACACGGAACTGGAAATGCCCATCTGGTGTGGAGAATGCTGACCTTTCCTTTGCCCCATCAGTCAAGGCGATCTGCCAATACCCAGACGTCAAGTCAAACGTGCTGAGGTACCGTGCAGCCCCTAGCCGATCTATGAGCTCACCAGCTCTGGGGATGGGGTGCGCGTCAGTCTTCGTGACTGATTTGTGCCCTCTGTAGTCCACACAGAACCGGAGTTCGGGTGTGGCTCCCGGCGCTGCAGCCTTCGGCACCAAGACCACTGGGCTGGCCCAAGGACTGCTAGATGACTCAATCACCCCAAGTGCAAGCATCTTTGAGACCTCCTCTTTCATGCAAGCCCTTACCCTGTCAGTTACCCTGTAAGACTTGTGCTTTACGGGTAAGATGTCTCCTGTGTCCACATCATGGACGCACCAATCTGTGACACGAGGAACCAGGGAGAACAGATCAGAGAACTGTCCCAGCAACTGGCGGCAGTCATTCTGTTGCTCAGGAGTCAGGGTGGAAGAGAGGTTAACACCATCCACTGACCCATCTGGCTCTGAGGCTGACAGGAGGTCAGGAAGAGGCTCAGTCTCCTCCTCCATCCAAGTATCTGTTGCCAAGAGCATGCCCACTTCAGACCTCTCTAAGTGGGGCTTAAGGCGGTTGACATGTAGGACCCTCAAGGGGTTCCTAGGAGACCGCAAGTCCACCAAGTCGGTAACTGGACTCTTGCGCTCCACAACCTCAAATGGTCTGGTCCAATTATCTTGGAGCGCGCAGGGCTCCATTGAGGCCATGACCCACACTTTCTGGCCAGGTTGAAGCTCTACCAGAGTGACATTCTGGTCATACCAGCGCTTCATCTCCTCTTGGCTGGCTTCCAGATTCACCTCAGCGAGTTGCCTGAAACCCCTAGTTTGGTTCCTGAAGGCCAGTATGTAGCTATATACATCCTGGAGAGGTTTCCTGGGAGATTGCTCACAGCCTTCCTTAACCAAACTCAGAGGTCCTCTGACTGGGTGTCCATAGAGAAGCTCAAAGGGACTGAACCCTAGAGATTTCTGTGGCACCTCACGGTATGGAAAGAGTAGGCACGGTAAGAGGACGTCCCACTTACGCTTCATGGGTTACTCAAGACCCATTATCATGCCCTTCAGGGTCCGGTTGAACCTTTCAACCAGCGCATTTCCTTGGGGGTGGTAAGGAGTGGCGAACTTGTAAGTTACCTCACAATCCTGCCACAGGGATTTCCGATACTTGGAAATGAAGTTGGTTTCCTGGTCAGACCCTACCTCACGAGGGACTCCCACTCGGGAGAAAATTCCCATCAGTGCTCGTCCCACCACGGGGGTCGTCACTGTCCTCAGAGGTATAGCTTCTGGGTACCGGGTGACATGTGCCACCAAGACCAGGATGAACCTGTTGCCCATGGCTGTATTGGGGTCCAGTGGCCGCACAATGTCAATCCCCACCCGCTCAAAGGGGGTACTGATCACAGGGAATGGCTGGAGAGGAGCCTTCTGCTTCCTCCCCCTCTTTCCACTTTCCTGGCAAGTCTGACAAGTCCTGCAATGAGTATCAGAACTCTTGCGCATTTGGGGCCAATGAAAGTGGGTGACAAGCCTTTCATAGGTCTTGTCCTGCCCCAAATGTCCTGCTAACTGCACATCATGAGCCAGCCCCAGTAGGAAGGCTCTGAACTTCTGGGGTACCACCAGCACACGGGCTGACCCAGGTTCAGCAACCTTAGGCTCACTATACTAGAGACCATTCTCCCAGTAAATCAAGTGTAACCCTGACTGATCACCTGCTGCCCGGCTTGCAGCCTGTTGCCTCAAGCCCGCAAGAGAAGGGCACTCTCTCTGCTCCTTGCAAAAGTCTTCCCTGGAGGGGCCTCCTTCTTGCCGCAAATGGGTCAGCTAAGGCAGGTCCCCCAGTTCAGCTACTTGCTCCCCGGAAATCTCCATGGCATCCCCCTCAGAGTCTAAATCCTCCTGGGCTGTGGGAACTTCGGGGGCCGGTTTCCCACGCCCCTTGCCACTTCTCTCTAAGGCAGGTTCCTGGCCTCCCTCTCAGGCTCCAGGTCCTCTTAAGAGCCCCTACTGGCTGACATTGACCGGGTGGTCACCCACGCCCAGTCAGGCAGTCCAACCATCTTCAAGTGAGTTGTTTTCTCCACCTTTTCCCAAGGGGAGCTCTCCAAATCATTTCCCAACAAACAGTCAACAGGCATGTCGGGCCTCACAGCTACCTGAAGAGTGCCAGAGACCCCACCACTCATAGAGAACCTGAGCCATTGGACAATGACTCTCTGTGATGTCAGCGTTAACAACTCGGCAAAATGCATGAGGGACAATCTGCTCTTGAGACACCAAGTGACACCTGACAGCTGTCACACTGGCTCCTGTATCTAAGAGGCTCCACCTTTTGGCCATTGACGGTCACTCGCTGCCCATATTTCTTAATGTTCCTGGGCAGCTGAGCCTCTGAGACCATCTCACTGTCTCCTAAGGAGACTGAGGTCATCTGTGTGTGACCCCCCCACCTTGGACATTAATCTCCTCCCCCAAGGCTACACTAGACATCTGCCAGGGCGGAGCACCAGTGGGTGCTTGTTTACCAAACAGGCGGCACCTAGTATCATTCGCCTTATGACCCAGGTCACCACACTTGTAACATTTCAGGGGCCCCTGGGTAACAGGACTACCTGTCGGGCCCCTTACTTTCTCTCAGGGGGAGGCTGGGAACATTTCAAAGTGTTCCCTTGGGGACTACTTTGGGGCCCTCTGCGGAACTCCTTCTCCTTACCCTTGTCCCCCCCACTCTTCAGCTGGGGACCCTGCCCTCCTTTGGCTGAGTCTCCCATGTGAACCTTGTGGACCTTGGTACTGACCCAGCGGTCCGCCTCCTCAGCAAGCTTCCTAGGGTTAGTCAGCTTGCTATCTATCAGATGCTGGCGCAGCTCTGGAAAACAATTATCAGATAAGTGCTCCCATGCAATCAAATCAAAGAGACCTTGAAAATCATTAACCTTGCTGCCCTTTACCCAACCATCCAATGTTCTGCAAAAGAAAGTGACATATTCAACCCAGGTACTGTTTTCTAACTTTTTGCATTTCCTGAACCTCTGCCTGTAGAGCTCAGGTGTCAAACCATATCTAGACATGAATGCATCTTTCATGTGGCTGTATGAATTGTGGACATCAGAATGCAAGTCTAACAATGTATCCCGCCCCTCACTAAGGAACCTTCCCCACAACACTGCTCCCCAATCTCTATCAGGGACCCGGTGGGAAGACATGGCTACCTCATAGGCTCTGAACCACTGACCAATATCATCATTTTTGTAAAACTCTTTCACCACATCCTTGGGAATATACACTCTACTTTCTGTATGTACTGATGGCATGCTGCTTACAGAGGGAGTAATTTCTGAACTTTTAGCTTTTAACTCCAACTCCCTCAAAACCTTTTCATGTTCAAACTGTATTTTCTTTTCCTCAAGATCTAACCTTTTTTTTCTATTTCTAGCTGCCTATTCACCTTGAACTTGGTCATCTCCATTCCATGCCTTCTTGATGTCTCTCTGTCCTCCAAGTCCTCTGGAGACAGACTTTTGTTAGAGCAAATACCACCTGCAGGGTAAGGTGCCTTCCTTCCTCTTGAGCCCAATGGCTCTTCCTGTTGTACTTCTGCATCATCATCATCCTCAATCATAGGAGTTTTCCTTGCTTCTACCCAGGCCCTCAGCGCCTTGTAGAATTCTTCCTGCACTTTAAATCCAGTAGTGGAAACATTGAATTTTTTGCAGAAGTACTTCATCTGCTTTACTGTGTAGCATTCAAGCCTCTCTTCTTACCATTCACAATTAAGGGAGACTACAGATTCTGCTCTCTCCACTGAATTAGGCATCTTTCAGAAATGTGGAAGACAGGCATATCCCTATTCAAGGTTCAGGTGCACTCCTCCCTCCCATCTAGATGCAGATCTCTCTATTCACCAGTGGGTGACTCAGCCTGTCTCCTGGAATTCCCCAGCCCTGTCACTCACAAAACCAGACATAGGAATACACAAACTAGCAGAGGCAGGTTTGAATGGTCAGACAAGCAAATACCTACTTTCTAAAAGTGGCATTTGCAAACACAGAATATTAAAATAAACGTTACTAAAAAATTTATTTTATTATTCTGAGTTCAGGCATACTACACTCGAATGTCTACCATGTTTTCTGAGACAGTTAGGATTATAAAAGGTAATAATTCTAAGAGCCCATTCTGGCCTATGGAGATCAGGTAGCCTTGCAATAGTGAAAAACGAAAATGGCTGTAATTCACTATTAGGACATGCCACACACATCAGGGCTTGTCCTACCTTATACATACAATGCACCCTGCCTTTGGACCTACCATAGGGGTGACTGATATGAAGAAACGGGAAGGTTTAGGGACTGGCAAGTGGGTGCACTTGCCCAGTTAGCATGAAAGTATCAGACTGCACGCAGGCTCTGCAATGGCAGACCTTAGACACATTTTACAAGGCTGCTTCTGTGGGTGGCACAACCAGTGCTGCAAACCCACCAGCAGTATTTGGATTTACATGCCCTGGGCACCCTCAGTGCACTGTACTAGGGTCTGATAAGTAAAACAAATAACCAAACATGGTACCACTGATTAATACATCAATTTACAATAGGGAACACTTGCACTGTGGCACTGAATAGCAGTGGCACAGTGCCCAAAGCATCTAATACCAGCAAAAATGGAAGGGAGACCCATGCCAATGGTGCCAGGTCTAACATTGATTAATTGACAAGAAATGGAAATGAGTCAACCTCATTCTGTAAACTCTGAGTTTCGAAGAATGTCTGTCCATCAAGATAAGGCACATCCAGAACTTTTATGAATGCTCTGTGAACATCGGGGGCACAGTTGAACAGAACTTTCACACTCCAAATTGTGCTTCCCCATTCTGTGTCTGATGGCCTCTTTACAACTTCAACAAGACAGTGATATAGTTGATGACTCATATCCCACAAGACTAGATTAAGAGAATGATAGACACAAGGGATGAAAATTGCTTTGAGGTTCCTGTCTTGTATTCTTGTCTGCACACCTCAATTTCTTACCTTCATTTTACCCCTGTTGTCATAACATTGACCACGGCAGTGTTTGAGAGGTTTTCCAAAATCTTCCAGTTTATAAAGCAGTACTTCGCTAATGGCTTCACCACTTGTATCATCTACAAGTCTGAACCCCATTAAGTGTTCCTCTACTGATGGGTTAGTTGAGAATGTATCATATGGTATATTCTCTCTAAATACCCAAAGCAAGACAGTGATATAGTTGATGACTCATATCCCACAAGACTAGATTAAGAGAATGAGAGACACAAGGGATGAAAATTGCTTTTGGGTTCCTGTCTTGTATTCTTGTCTGCACACCGCAATGTCTTACCTTCATTTTACGGATGTATGACGTTACAACGCATACTTTTACCACGCATACCTTTACAACGCGGTTTTTACCACGCATACCTTTACAACGCATAGCGCTTAGAGGTGCTGGATAGTGGTAAGTATAATTTTCTATTCCAACTCCAGTCCCCGTGGACACTAGGGAAGGTGTTGGATAGAAATTTAAACTTATTTCCTATCCTAGAGCGCCCCCCAGCGCAATGCGTTGTAATGGTTTGAGTTGTAATGCCAGCGTTGTAATGGTATTGCGTGGTAAAAAATGTGTGGTAAAGGTTGTATACCTCATTTTACCCCTGTTGTCATAACATTGACCACGGCAGTGTTTGAGAGGTTTTCCAAAATCTTCCAGTTTATCAAGCAGTACTTCGCTAATGGCTTCACCACTTGTGTCATCTACAAGTCTGACCCCATTAAGTGTTCCTCCACTGATGGGTTAGTTAAGAATGTATCAACTACACAAATCATCAAAGATATTTGCTCTACATGGCTTATGTCCGGTGTGCAGTCTGTTAGACATGGCATCTTTGGCATGGTTTTCCCAGACTTTTTGCCTCTACCTCCTGTATTTTTGATGCTCTACTGGATTTTGTTTTTGCTGCCTTAGATGCTTTGGGTACTTTGCCACTGCTGATCAGTGTCAAAGTGCAAGTGCTCCCCGTGTAAATTGTTATTACAATTGGTTCTCACTGCAGTTGCTGTGCGCAGTTTTCATTTTTCATGCCGTCCTGGCAAGTTTACTTACTTAGCAAACAAAAGGACACTCACTTCCAGTCACAGGTTTGGCTTGAATCCATCAATGTTCTTTAGCTCACTTTGCCACCCCAGTTCAAATCCAGCCCTATGCAAATTAGCCTTGAGCTTGTTCCTCATGGGAACAGTCCAGACCAATCTGCCTAGCCAGGTCTTCCCTGGACCGTAAACAAGTATCCTGGGACCGGTTTCAGGCTAAGACCCTTCATCAGTCAGGCTAGCTTGAAACCAGTGGCAAAGGGAGAAAGGGACCCACGGCTGGGTATAACCTGCCAACTTAGAGCGAACAAAGCATACACAAGGAGATGATGGACGCAGCTCCGAAACCTTTCAGACACTCACCCCCGGTCACAGATCTGGAATGAATCCATCTTCATTCTTTAGCTCACTTTGCCACCCCAGTGCAAACCCAGCCATAAGCAAATCAGTCTTGACTCTGTTCTGCATGGGAACAGCCCAGTCTGAACTGCCAAGTCAGGTGTTCCCTGGACCGGATACAAGCATCCTGGGAGAGGTTTTGGGGTAGCACCCCTCATCAGCCTGGCTAGCGTGAATCCAATGGCAAAGTGAGCAAGGCTCCCATGTCTGGGTATACCCTACCAACTTAGGGCAAACAAAAAAAACACAAAGAGATGATGGACAGAGCACCAAAACCTTTCAGACACTCACCCCCAGTCACAGATCTGGGTTGAAACCATTGTTCCTTAGCTCACTTTGCAATTGCCACCTATGTTCAAAGTGCAGTGTAGGTGAAAGTTAGGGCATGTACTGGTGTGTGTGACATGTCCTGATAGTGAAATACTGCTGATTTCCTTCTTCACTATTGAACAACTGTCTGTTCCATAGGATAACATGAGGGGTATTTGTAACATGTTGCAAATATAACTCCCTTGGGACAAGATGGAGAAACTAAGTTTAGGCTCTCTGAAATTAGAGTTTAATGACACTTCTTTTAGTAAAGATGGTTTTTAAACTGTGTGCTTCAAAATGCCACTTTTAGAAATTAAACCCAGACAGGGTCAGGCCCAATGGACAGACACCAGGTAGGGCCATATATAAATATGTAAACAAGAAAAAAAACTGGAATCTTGATTAATTTGCAACAACAACTACAACCACACTATATACTTTTGGTGGTGTGGTGATTTATTCACCCTATTTTTTTTCAATACTTCAGTTTCTTATTTTTTAAGGACAATCACATCCTTCTAGAAAAACATATAAAAATATATACACAATGTACACTACATTTGACACATATAACAATGACATTGATTAACCAAATATATCATTTGTTTGATTAACCACATATACCTGCACCAAGGCCAAGGGCACCGTTAGTGAAGTAAACAATGCACAGCCCAGCCTGCATCGCAGCTCCAACACCCTTCGACACCGGATGACGACTGCAGTTATTGGCATTTCATGATGCCAGTGCTTGAACCCACTCGGTCATCTCCAGAGCCTGCGGCACCTATAACCACAGAGGATGACTCCACGAACTCGTCAACTTTGCATCGCCTCACCAGAACTGATGCCTCACCATCAACGCAACGACATCCCCTGTCCTGGTTTCGACACATCGCCTCCTCGTGGACACAATGTCTCACCTCCCAATGGCAGCCAGGAAGCCAGTCCCGACCTCTGCTCCGATCCCCCACCTCCAGGATGCAATGCATCGTCATAGACTTCGTTATCCACAGGTACTGTTTGTTTGGGAGTCCGTGTGAATCTGTGCCTGACACTAAGCACCTCGAAGTCAAAGCCATACTTTGGATTTACTGCTGTCACAATGCTGCAATAGCCCAGGTGGAGCTACTTGTTTTCTACAAGCTTTATTTTTGCAATAACTGTTCTGAAGTCATATCTTATGTTGTATTTTGTCGTTTTGGTCTTGCTGAGTTTTAGATTAAGATAATTTCTTTTTTTAAGCTGTGTGGTGTCCATTTGTGATCTTATCACTGTATTACTGTGTGTTTTGAGTACAAGTACTTTACACATTGCTTTTGGGATAAGCCTGTCTGCTCATGCCAAGCTACCAAGCGGGTGAGCAGGTATTATCTAGAGTGCGTATACCCCTTTCCCTGACTAGAAGCAAGGGTCACCATTTGGACAAAGGTACCTACCTCTGCCAAATAGAGAGCATGATAATGGTGGAAATATTTGACAAAATCTAGCAATCTTTTCTGGATGTTTCGTGATATAAAGTTGAATGATTTCATTCTGAATTGTTTTCCCTAGGTAATGGTCTGCTATTTCCTTTTTCTCATCTCGCTGTTCCACTTGTCGCAGAAAATTGCCATTTTGAATGTATCCAAGTTTCTCATTGGATCCCCAGACAGGGCACCATTCACAATGTTCTGCCCACATGTCTGCTTTTTCTCCTGCTGTGCATGTTTGAAAACTCACACAGGCCAATGTAGGGGATGTTGACACCCTCCCTGTGGTGCAGCAGATTCTGACAGTAATCCACGGAGGCACTGTACTCTTATGTTACCTGCTACAATTCTGTGATCTAGGAGCTAACAGTGACATAGCCAGTGTTTACAGAAACCATTAAAAGCCTCCTGCTTTCTGAGGTACGTGTGTTTTTACAGAGCTTCTGAGGTGCGCACTCTCTCTTTCGCCTCCTCTACCCATTGTTGCCTCCATTGCTGACTGCACCCGGTTCTTATTCAGCTGAGAGCGCTCGCTGATGAGAACACTGGTGTTAAGGGGCAGGTTCTCTGGCATTGAAGGTAAGTTTCTGTTAAAGTTTCTGAAACATTTTCAGGCCCCCTAAGCTGTGGGCCCTGCGTGACTGCATGGTTCATACACCCCTAAGGCTGGCACTGCCTGGTGTCTCCAGGTCAGGAATTTTCTGGATACACTTGCAATTGCGTTTTGAAGAACTTCACCTGCTGTTATGCTCAAGGGTGGATACTCCAACTTGTTTTGAGGATCACATCACTATTGATACTGGGTGGTATTACCTTGTTTTTATTGGGGGGTTCTAACTTATGACATCTGGAATAGGAAATAACACGTGAAAACTGTGTTACTAAACCATTGTCTGCATTTTGTACAAGAATCTGATCTATTTTGCGGCCATATTCCTACCTGCTAATTTGCTGCTGGATATGTCCCTGGAAGTAAAGGTACAATTGTAATCCCATTAAGGATGGAAAAGTTGAGTGTTTAACTGCAAACATAATTATTTGGCCACTTGGAAAAGTCTGAATGGACAGTGTAAAATAAATGTAATTTAGAACTGTGGACGTTTTGTGTATAGATTTTGTAAAAATGATAAAATTAAGACACAACCTTTTTTTAAACCGTGTGTGTAATACTTACAGTTTTTAAAACTTCAGCAAATTGGTGCAGCACATTTTAACATTTTGTCAAAGGTTTTCCAAAAGTATTTTTTGGATGTGATCTTCCAGCACTCCTTGGGATAGACATGAGTTCTTGCTACAGCATGAAACCTGTGTCTAGTTCTACCACAAGGTGTACAATTTCCTTCAAAATGTATATCTTTGTAGCCAAGTTATATGAAACAAGTATTCAACCTCAACGATATATAGGTGCTCTGGGGGAAAAACCGCAATACTTCAAGAAAAAACTATTTTCTGCAAAATGCATCATTTTGTCACACTATATTTGGGGGATGGGTCAGGGAGGCGATCCCATGAGGATTGACCCACCTGATAGGCACTTTCAGAAGTGAAGAATTTAAAGTACAATACAACAACAACAACAACAACAATTCAATCTTTATTCAGTTAAAAACCTTATAAGATACAGTACATATAAAAAAAATACAGGCAAGTACAAAGTCACAGTTAAATTAGGGTACAGTTAGCAGCACGTAATTTCTTATAGCAATAATATGAAATATGTATTTACATTTCCCAGAAGATTTTTAAGTTGGAAGACAATTCATCACAGTCAGCTTGCCTCATCTAGCGGGATCACTTAATAGATATAAAAGGAAAGCAATAAAATATTTTCCATATAAAAGATGCACCAGGATCACTAAAAACAAACAACACTTTACCATGTAGCAAACAATACCAGTTCATTTTACCTCTGCATTTAGCTTATTGATTCACTTCTAGCCAACGATAATCCAGTGTAAGGGTAAATAAAATTAGATTTTAAGACCTTTTCTCTTTCTGATCAAGGCTACATATAAGAGGAAACGGCTCAGACTAAACACTATCGGTTGAGAGGTATCTCCCTTAAAAATTCTGAGCCCGACCCTAATGCGGCGAAGGCCTAACATTTTACATATAGGCTTTAACCATTTTTTCCTTGCGTTAAAATATGCAGGACATATAAATAATACATGAGATTCATCCTCTTTAAACCCCATTTCACAAAGCTCACATAGGACTCGATCAGTATTCCTATTTTCACCCTTGTTGCAGTGCCATTTGGTTGTCCTGTCCCTCGTTTGCAAGATGCCATACCTGAATTTTAGATATAGACTTTTAGCGAACGGGGGGTAGATTTCATCCATAAAAGGCTCCAATTGCATATTCATTTTTACTTCAAAAAATTTTAAGGTCAGAGTTCCTATATTGGGGTTGGCTAGCACTGAATCGCTTATAAACTCCCAGTACCTTTGTTTCAGAAGTTTTTTTGAGCTATTAGTTAGCGAGTCTGGGTCTGACCAAAAATTACTCAGGCCCAATTTTCCAAACCAATTTTCGACGTACACTAACCATGGCAGATAGGTAATATTTTTTATAGCCATTATCTCTCGCAGTGCATCTCTGTAGTCTACCAGCTCCTCTGTAGACCACAGACGGACCCAGTAAAGCAACGGGCGAAGAGAAGCATAATCATCTGTGCGTCGGAAATTAAGGTCCCACAATACGGGGGTCAATGGTGTAGAACCAGGTACACCTAGGAGCTGTCTAATGAAGGAATTCTCACGAGCTAGGAAAGTATCCTTCAATGCATAACCCCAGAGTCCGCTCCATAAAGGGAAGATGATTGTGCTTTACATTTGAATAATTCAATGGCCGGTGAAACTGATTTAAAATGACTATTCTTGTGCTTTTTTTAAATTGGGAACTGGTTTTGAGTCAACCTCAGTTTTGCATTTTCTAATTGTGTTTTCCATGTTATTTTGCTATCTAAAATGATACCAAGGTATTTAAAATTGGGGACTTCTTCAATAATTTCATCATTTATTTTAAAAACTTTGTTAAAACCTTTATGAGGATTGATTGTCATGACCTTTGTTTTTGAGGAATTAATTTCCAATTTCCTGTCATGACAATATAAGCTAAATTTATTTAAAAGATTCTGAAGTCCTCTAGGTGTCTGAGAGATTAAAATCGTGTCGTCTGCAAATAACAGTGCCGGAACGGCTTCACCACACAATTTGGGAGAGTCATGCTCGCAGCCCAAAAGGGTGTCGGGAATATCGTTGACATAAAGGGAGAATAGGGTAGGTGCCAATACGCACCCTTGCCTAACCCCTTTAGATATATTTATTTTCTCGCTTAGCTCCCCATTTGGTCCCCATCTGACTCGTGCATAATTATTCTCATGCAGTCTAATTAGTAACTGTACAATGTTTCTGGGCACGCCCATATTATTTAGTGTCTTCCATAGGTCTGCCCTGGGAACCATATCGAAGGCTGCTTTCAAATCCACGAAGGCCACATATATGTGGGAGCTCCTTATGATAGTGTATTTCCAGACTAAACATAAAAATCTAAAAACCTGGTCCACTGTGCTTATTTTTGATCTAAAACCAGCCTGGTACTTCGTAAAAATAGAATGATCATCGATCCATGAGGCAAGTCGGCTAAGAAGTTGGCGGGCAAAGATTTTTTGTAACACGTCAATCAGGCTGATAGGACGATAGTGCGAGGGATTCGACCTATCACCTTTTTTGAATAATGCTACAATCTCTGCCCCCTTCCAAGTTTCGGGGACAGAAGCTCCCCTAGCAATTTTGTTAGATAATAGATTAATGTAGGGAGCCCAAATATAATTCTCGTGCTTCCAGAGGTCCCCTGGTATTCTGTCCGGACCGGGTGCCTTTCCTGGCTTAACTGCTTTAATTGCTAAAACTGTTTCATTCAAGGTAAATACTAGAGGGGGTTCATGCAATGCCATCTCTAGGTACATATTGGCCTGGTCATCATTATCACCTGGGTCGGCACAAGCATATAGTAAAGAGAAATGCCTAACCCAAGTACTTTCCTCAAGAAATCTGTCTTTGGTTTCGGTGGCCCCTTTGGTGCCACTAGCAATAAGGCTCCAGAAGGAGGTCTGGTCTTTGCGCTTACAAGCATCTAGCAGGTCAGACCATACCCTCTCGTCCCATTCTTTTTTGGCCAAAAGTAAACTTCTTTTGTACTGGGCTCTTTTGATTTTAACATTGTCTGATGAATTTTCCCTAACTGCAGTAATTACATCTGATTTGGCATTTGTGAGCGGCATTTGATCTGTTTACCACTCTAGTCAAGATCTCACTGAGCTGGCCAATTAGGTGGTCATGGGATTCTGGCAGACAAGGGCTATAGTTTGCAGTACTATTCTCCACCAAGGGGGACATGTGTCTAACGAAGACATGGTAGATCTGGCTAATAGTATTTGCATTTCCTAAAACTACTGGCCACTTTAGGCACCTACGATTATTTGCTTCTAGAGGGTTTTGTGATTGATAATTATATCTGGCTCTCTTATTGGTAGGATTAGAAGTCAAATTTTGAATAGATAAAATCAGAGGATAATGATCGCTCTCCATGCGGTCATCCACTTTTAAATCCACTACCATAGGCCATAAGTGTAAGGAAACTATAAAATAATCTAAATGACTAGAACAAACACCTCTAATGAATGTTGGCTTACTGGGGCAATCTGAAGGCAAACGCCCATTACATGCACGCAGCCCATGCTCAAACGTTAAGCTCAGTAATTGTAGGGCACTCACAGTGCAGGCTACTTTGTAAGTCGTGTCGACCAGGGGTATATTGTTAGCACTGTCCTCATCTTTATAGATGTCTTCAAGACCCAATATGGGCTCGAAACTTCTATTAAAGTCGCCACCTATAATTACCGTTGCATTCTGATCTAGCCCTGCCATGATGTTACCTAAGTGGGTTATGACTGGCGATTCTTTGCATGCTTGATGTGGTCTATTATAGACATTAATCACATAAATAGTCTGACCCTTGGTTTTTTTTAGTTCAATCATCAGAAGGTCAGAGTTGTTTGTGTCTATTTGCTTAAAGCTTATACCCCCTGTAATTTTGACCCATAGTGTTAAACCGCCAGAAGGTCTGCCCCCGTTTGTGTTTATTGCAGGAATAAAAAAAGATCTATAATCAACCTTAAAGTAGTTCCCTAAACCCCAAGTTTCTTGGAACAGGATAAGGTCCCCGCTGGCAAGATATTGGTGCCAAGCTGGATCCGATAGATTTTTTCTCAACCCTGCAATGTTCCAGCTAAATATTTTGTCTATTTCTAGGATTTCTTGATTTGCCTGTGCCTGGGGTTGTCTAGTATTCTCGAGGACATCAGTATTCAATGTTTGAGCCACTGCATTTTGTCTAGTGGGATGGTAGAGCGGCAATTCTGCCATACAATCTAATGCATTTTGATTGGGCTCAGCTTCGGGGTTATACCTGGGAGTGGCATCCCTTACTTCATTGGAAACCCCCCCCCCCTTGAGTCAATCACAGTCGTTAAGACCAGCCAAAGCCCCAAACCTGTTGGAGGTGCTAATTCCATAATTGTAGGACGGAGCCCCAAAACCCCATCCATCTATAGCTGTATTCCATCTAGGCACTGGGGTATTAGGGTGTGGCAAGTTCTGCTGGTCACCTAGCCATCCTCCAACGTAATTGTCATTACGTGTCGGCGCATACATATTGACATGATTATACGGGCCCCGTCTACTCACCAGGTTCCAATTTGGCCCTTGGGTAGTCAAACAGGGTGTTTTTTGGTGGTCACTTAGCCATGCACGAGCCCTATTGCCTAGGGCAATGTTAGAATCAGTTACCATAGGTCCCCCACCCCATCTGTTGTTTCTTACCATCAAAACTGACTTCAGGGCATTTTGTTTGGGTTCTTTTTTCAGCTCATTGTAGAAAAATTCCAATGTAAGGGGGATAATGGTGCCACTTCTTCGTTGTGGGGGAAGAATATTGGGCAAAATGTTCGGAAGTGTGGCTGAGTTATGGAAGTTTAACACGACACAATCGCCCTTCCATTTTTTAAGATTATTCCCAATCCATGTAACCCTCCTTGCCATTTTAACTTCATCAGCTAACTGCTGTTCTCCCCACTGCGCCATCCTCATATTATTTGACAGCCAATGTAATGCCTTACTTGTTAGTGATGATGTTGATTCTGTTTGGTCAGGTGATAGGGTAGGTACATTTGCTAGTACTAATATCAAAGGTGCAGCTTCTAATACAAATTGTGATGAGTCTTTCTCAAGGCTATAGGGAGCTGGTACAGGCGGTGGGTCTATTGGGACCTCTTTCACTAGTTCAGGGATGATAGGACCAATTTGTGGGTTCTCCGGGGGGATAGCCTCTAGTGGAAGTGCATCTGCTACTATCCCACCCATATTATGTGTCTCTTGACGATCATACTGCTTTGTAACACTCTTTGAAACAATGCCTATCGCATCAACTAATGTGTCTTGAATACCTCCCAATTTTTTTATTACCGCAGAAAGTTTGTCAATTTTACTAATCAGTGGCTTGATAAATGTCTGAAGTTTCAACTCTAACAGCTCTGAGATTTTAGACAATAAAGCTTCATCCAGTAACTCCCTAGTATTTTCCTCCTCATGCTCCCGACATTTGCCTTTAGATTTTGGTGAAGGAGTAGCTTTATTCTTCCCTGACCTTCCCCCCCCACGATTTTTTTGCGTTTTACGACACGCTCTAACTGCCCTAGTCATCCGCTTTACAGATGGTGCTTCTTCCATCACAATGTCAATATGTGTGTCCAGGTCAGTGTCCGTGTGTATCTCCATGTCAGCCCCATTAGGTCCACTTATATCCATACTTGCATTGCCTGTGGAGTCGATTTCAGGGGCAACGATGCTAGGGTCTTGTTGTGTAGCATCGGTTGTTTGTGGATTTGCAGGGGGACTCATAGAGGGGAGGATGGGTGACTGATATAGACCCAGCAATTGTCTTCGTTCACTATTTATCTTATTGACCACCTGAACAAGGTAATTGTCCATAGTGTTCTTTGGTGTATCAGGTGCCACAGGAATATTTCTTTTAGACATAGTTGTGTTACAGTTAGAGTTTATCTTATGCCCGCAAGGAAATAGAAGGAAAAGGAAAGTAAATAAAAGATGATCTTACTTCAATACCAGATGTAGTAGCGTTTTTTTTCCTCTTCCTGTTTAGAGGTAGTAATAGGGCTGTTTAGACTTTTCCATGCAGATTCCCTCCTCTATCCAGGCTTCCTGAGCGGGTCGGTGGCAGATCTAGAGGTCAACAGCACATGCTATCTTGTGCCGCAGATGATATTTACTTAGTACTCCTTAATGGATGTTAAAGGGGTGGCCTAGCCTAGCCTCCTCTGGCCTCTGAGGGCCGTAGAGGGCCCGCCCTTTGCCCGGGCTTCGCCTGGCGTCCGGCGAGACGGGGGTGACGCTGTATTTGAGCGCCTCCTGGCGCGCAAATGTCGCGGAGTATGCCGCTGAGGATGCTGAGTCTTGTGGTCTTTCAGGCCTCACACCACGCTCCACTCGGCGGTCAGACCCCAAGCTGGAAAAGAGGTCGGGCGGCGGGAGGCGGGTGGGCAATGACCCAGGTTGTCTCAGTCCTCGCAGGGCAAAGAGTCTACAAAAGTGAACAGGAAGCACAGCAGGTGAAGTCTCAGAATGCACAGATTCCCCCCCTCGACCGGGGTGACGCTGTATTTGAGCGCCTCCTGGCGCGCAAATGTCGCGGAGTATGCCGCTGAGGATGCTGGGTCTTGTGGTCTTTCAGGCCTCACACCACGCTCCACTCGGCGGTCAGACCCCAAGCTGGAAAAGAGGTCGGGCGGCGGGAGGCGGGTGGGCAATGACCCAGGTTGTCTCGGTCCTCGCAGGGCAAAGAGTCTGGTTTTTAACTCCCTCCAATGCGCTTAACGTCACTGTCACGTCGCTTTATAGCTGGCCCAGGGCCGGTCTTTACTTCAGAAGAATCTCCCTCCCCAGCCCTGCCAGCAGAACCTCGTACAATACATAAACATTGTGTTGTAACATGCCTAATTTGACCCTGTTATTTTCAAATATGAAACATTCCCTGCTAAAGAAATAGAGAAGTGCCTCTCAAGAATGACAGGCTCCATGTCTTCACATACTTTGTGCAAATGAGTATTTTCTTTACACCCCCTCTCTTTAAAAGCTGTGCAGCTCACCCAGCTCGAATGGCATCTTTAACAAATTCAGAAAGTTTATGTAGCGGTGGGTTAAATATGCGTCTAACAACTCTACCAATTGTACTAGACTGTTTTTATTTTTAAAATGTACGTTGAAATTTTTTTAAATCTGGGTTTTTAGAATATAATATATGGGTGAGAAATATTTTTATATGCAACCTACGGATGTAGTCAGCGCATGGCAAGATTTCTAATGGCTTTAAAAGATGTCATGCCAGTGATAAGTGATTCATAACTGTTTGTAGGTATTATAATGTACAAATATTTCTATTTTAGAGAGTGTTGTGATATAATGTTTCATGTTTCTGATGTACATAGTTTAAGGGACAATGGGCCAGATGGTGGTGGCCAAATAGCGAGCGCTAATGCTGAAATTCGCAGAATTTCAGTATTTGCGATCGCTATTTGACTGAGAGCAATGTAGGTGAGTTTAAACTACTAGCATAATAAGGAATCGCAAAATTGCAATTCCTTATGTTGCTCTTGCATTTAAGGAATCTCAAATTGAGATTCCTTAAATGCAATGTAAGTAGCACAAAAAAAAGTGCACTTTAGCCTTAAGGAATCGCTAATTACTGGTGGTGCTTTTTTTAAAGTGCCATGTGGCACACATTCATGCCCTTAGGGCATGTATGTATGCCACATGTGCACACAAGCGCATTTAGGGGTGCAACAGGGTGTCCTTTTGAGAACCCTTGCACCCTTGAAATAGCTCCCGCTTTTTGCCATTCTTTAATAGCGAATCTCAAATATTGAATATCTTCCCATTCATTCCTATGGGCCTCCTAGCCCATAGCAATGAATGTGTGGGTATCCCTTATTAGCGAATCTCAATTTGAGATTCGTTATTAAGGAACATTAAGGAATCGCTAATATTTTAGCGATTCCTACCTACATTCAATTTTGCGAGTCCTTAATAGCATATCGGTAAAAATTCACTATTAAGGACTCGCAAAATAGATTTTACCTACATCTGGCCCAATGTCTCCAAAAACGTATTTATGAACTTAACTGACTGTGCCTCAAGTAACATATCATGCTCTTCTGAAAAACTATAGTGTGGATCCCACCTCAAAAGAAATACAACATTGAATTGCTGAAACATGCTTTAATGGAATAGCACAGGAGTTCTAATATTCAGCATAGTTTCTAAGGCTTAGTTGGTACAATTCAAATGTTCAAAATTGTCGCAGATGGTTGTTACTTGACTACTTGGAGAACCTATGGGTATTATTTTCAGACATTGAATCACACCCAGGCCAATATACTTATCTTTAGTAGGAGGTAGCTGTGCACCTGTCTTTCATTTTTTGACGCATATACTAAGTATGGGCGAAATTTGCGAATTCGTGGTCCACATATTCGCGCTAAATGGCAAAAAAATCCACGGGTTTGCGATTTTTCCAGCGAACTCGCATTCTTTTTTGCCATTTGCACAAATATGTGACCACGTGTGCCTGTAACTTTGCCAGCGCGCGCAATAGGCGCCGAGGTCCTTTGAGTGAGCTGGCCATTATAGTGGGGATGGGCCGGAAGACGTTTCATACCGCTAGTGTGTGATGGACGGGGCCAAACAGGCGGGTCTTCTATGCGAGTTCACATGCATCTTGTTTATAAAGGGTCAGAGATCGAGCAGAGCAGCAGATGAGGAGAAAGCAGCCTCCTGGTCACAGGAGCTACGCGGGGATGGCGCTCGGGAAACTCATGGATGCAAAATTACGTTTGGCACAGGACCCCAGAATCCTTCAGATGTCCAAGATAGCTCTGCTGCGCATTTTGGTACAAAGCCATTCTGATCCTGCTCAGTGGGTTCAGGCGCATGCAGCTGCTGCTACTGGACAATGTCCCATCTCATGCTAAACTGCCCCGTACAGGCATATGCTGGCGCTGGGCAGTAGGGTGCAGTGGCATGCGGTTGCCGAACACCTGGTACATGCGCATACCGGTGCCAGGGGGGACACGTGTTTATTGGTGCTGTGTAGCAAGTTATGACTTTACATTTTGACTGCACCAGACGGTGGTACCACCTACACAGGTCAGGAGCATCCAGGCATCAGACTTCATGGTGCAAGAGCATAATGGTGCTGTGCAGTACGGGTATATATGTACTGGGGGCAGGAGGGCACTTAGCACAATGTGTGCTCACACCCAGAGGGCTGCCAGGCAATTGAGCACAAATTATTTTCACACTGAGATGGCTTCGGGGCAGTTCAGCAGCCCGGGGGCTCACACCCACTGGGCCCCGGGGCAATTCAGTAGCGCAGGGGCTCACAACCCCTGGGCAGCTCAGGAGCACGTGGGCTTACACCCACAGGGCTCCAGGGCAGTTTAGCAGTGCCACCCTCTGGTTCACCACTGCCACCCTCTGGTTCACCACTGCCACCCTCTGGTTCACCACTGCCACCCTCTGGTTCACTACTGTCACCCTCTGGTTCATCACAGCACCCTATGGTTCACCACTGCCACCCTCTGGTTCACCACTGCCACCCTCTGGTTCATCACTGCCACCCTGTGGTTCATCACAGCACCCTCGGGTTCGTCACAGCACCCTCTGGTTCACCACTGCCACCCTCTGGTTCATCACTGCCACCCTCTGGTTCACCACTGCAACCCTCTGGTTCATCACTGCCACCCTCTGGTTAACCACCGCACCTTCTGGTTCATCACAGCACCCACTGGTTCATCACTGCCACCCTCTGGTTCATCACAGCACCCTCTGGTTCACCACTGCCACCCTCTGGTTCACCACTGCCACCCACTGGTTCACCACTGCCACCCTCTTGTTCACCACTGCCACCCTCTGGTTCACCACTGCCACCCTCTAGGTCATCACTGCCACCCTCTGGTTCATCACATCACCCTCTGGTTCATCACAACACCCCTTGGTTCACCACAGCCACCCTCTGGTTCACCACTGCCACCCTCTGGTTTAACACTGTCACCCTCTGGTTCACCACTGTCACCCTCTGGTTCAGCACTGCCACCCTCTGGTTCACCCCTGCACCTTCTGGTTCATCACAAAACCCTCTGGTTCACCACTGCCACCCTCTGGTTCACCACTGCCACCCACTGGTTCATCACTGCCACCCTCTGATTCACCATGGCCACCCTCTGGTTAACCACTGTCACCCTCTGGTTCACCACTGCCACCCTCTGGTTCATCACTGCCACCCTCTGGTTCATCACTGCCACCCTCTGGTTCATCACTGCCACCCTCTGGTTCATCACAGCACCCTTTGGTTCACCACTGCCACCCTATGGTTCACCACTGTCACCCTCTGGTTCACCACTGCCACCCTCTGGTTCATCACTGCCACCCTCTGGTTCATCCCAGCACCCTCTGGTTCATCACAGAACCCTCTGGTTCACCACTGCCACCATCTGATTCACCACTGTCACCCACTGGTTCACCACTGCCACCCTCTGGTTCATGACTGCCACCCTCTTGTTCACCACTGCCACCCTCTTGTTCATCACTGCCACCCACTGGTTCACCACTGCCACCCTCTGGTTCATCACTGCCACCCTCTGGTTCATCACTGCCACCCTCTGGTTCATCACTGCCACCCTCTGGTTCATTACAGCACCCTCTGGTTTACCACTGCCACCCTATGGTTCACCACTCTCACCCTCTGGTTCACCACTGCCACCCTCTGGTACATCACTGCCACCCTCTGGTTCATAACAGGGCCCCTTGGTTCAGCACTGCCACCCTCTGGTTCACCACTGCCACCCTCTGGTTTAACACTGTCACCCTCTGGTTCACCAGTGCCACCCTCTGGTTCATCACTGCCACCCTTTGGTTCACCACTGCACCTTCTGGTTCATCACAACACCCTCTGGTTCACCACTGCCACCCTCTGGTTCACCACTGCCACCCACTGGTTCAACACTGCCACCCTCTGGTTCACCACAGTCACCCTCTGGTTCATCACTGCCACCCTCTGGTTCACAACTGCCACCCTCTGGTTCACCACTGCCACCCTCTGGTTCACCAGTGCCACCCTCTGGTTCATCACTGCCACCCTTTGGTTCACCACTGCACCTTCTGGTTCATCACAACACCCTCTGGTTCACCACTGCCACCCTCTGGTTCACCACTGCCACCCACTGGTTCATCACTGCCACCCTCTGGTTCACCACAGCCACCTTCTGGTTCACCACTGTCACCCTCTGGTTCACCACTGCCACCCTCTGGTTCATCACTGCCACCCTCTGGTTCATCACTGCCACCCTCTGGTTAATCACTGCCACCCTCTGGTTCATCGCAGCACCCTCTGGTTCACCACTGCCACCCTATGGTTCACCACTGTCACCCTCTGGTTCATCTCTGCCACCCTCTGGTTCATCACTGCCACCCTTTGGTTCATTACAGCACCCTCTGGTTTACCACTGCCACCCTATGGTTCACCACTCTCACCCTCTGGTTCACCACTGCCACCCTCTGGTTCATCACTGCCACCCTCTGGTTCATCACATCACACTCTCGTTCATCACAGCACCCTCTGGTTCACCACTGCCACCCTCTGGTACATCACTGCCACCCTCTGGTTCATAACAGCACCCCTTGGTTCAGCACTGCCACCCTCTGGTTCACCACTGCCACCCCCTGGTTCATCACTGCCACCCTCTTGTTCACCACTGCCACCCTCTTGTTCATCACTGCCACCCACTGGTTCACCACTGCCACCCTCTGGTTCATCACTGCCACCCTCTGGTTCATCAATGCCACCCTCTGGTTCATCACTGCCACCCTCTGGTTCATCACTTCCACCCTCTGGTTCATTACAGCACCCTCTGGTTTACCACTGCCACCCTATGGTTCACCACTCTCACCCTCTGGTTCACCACTGCCACCCTCTGGTACATCACTGCCACCCTCTGGTTCATAACAGCACCCCTTGGTTCAGCACTGCCACCCTCTGGTTCACCACTGCCACCCTCTGGTTTAACACTGTCACCCTCTGGTTCACCAGTGCCACCCTCTGGTTCATCACTGCCACCCTTTGGTTCACCACTGCACCTTCTGGTTCATCACAACACCCTCTGGTTCACCACTGCCACCCTCTGGTTCACCACTTCCACCCACTGGTTCAACACTGCCACCCTCTGGTTCACCACAGCCACCCTCTGGTTCATCACTGCCACCCTCTGGTTCACAACTGCCACCCTCTGGTTCACCACTGCCACCCTCTGGTTTACCAGTGCCACCCTCTGGTTCATCACTGCCACCCTTTGGTTCACCACTGCACCTTCTGGTTCATCACAACACCCTCTGGTTCACCACTGCCACCCTCTGGTTCACCACTGCCACCCACTGGTTCATCACTGCCACCCTCCAGTTCACCACAGCCACCTTCTGGTTCACCACTGTCACCCTCTGGTTCACCACTGCCACCCTCTGGTTCATCACTGCCACCCTCTGGTTCATCACTGCCACCCTCTGGTTCATCACTGCCACCCTCTGGTTCATCGCAGCACCCTCTTGTTCACCACTGCCACCCTATGGTTCACCACTGTCACCCTCTGGTTCATCACTGCCACCCTCTGGTTCATCACTGCCACCCTTTGGTTCATTACAGCACCCTCTGGTTTACCACTGCCACCCTATGGTTCACCACTCTCACCCTCTGGTTCACCACTGCCACCCTCTGGTTCATCACTGCCACCCTCTGGTTCATCACATCACCCTCTGGTTCATCACAGCACCCTCTGGTTCACCACTGCCACCTTCTAATTCACCAGTGTCACCCACTGGTTCACCACTGCCACCCTCTGGTTCATCACTGCCACCCTCTGGTTCACCACTGCCAACCTCTGGTTCACCACTGTCACCCACTGGTTCACCACTGCCACCCTCTGGTTCATCACTGCCACCCTCTGGTTCACCACTGCCACCCTCTTGTTCATCACTTCCACCCTCTGGTTCACCACTGCCACCCTCTGGTTCATCACTGCCACCCTCTGGTTCATCACTGCCACCCTCTGGTTTACCACTGCCACCCTCTTGTTCATCACTTCCACCCTCTGGTTCACCACTGCCACCCTCTGGTTCCTCACTGCCACCCTCTGGTTCATCACTGCCACCCTCTGGTTCATCACTGCCACCCTTTGGTTCATTACATCACCCTCTGGTTTAACACTGCCACCCTATGGTTCACCACTCTCACCCTCTGGTTCACCACTGCCACCATCTGGTTCATCACTGCCACCCTCTGGTTCATCATATCACCCTCTGGTTCATCACAGCACCCTCTGGTTCACCACTGCCACCCTCTGGTTCACCACTGTCACCCACTGGTTCACCACTGCCACCCTCTGGTTCATCACTGCCACCCTCTGGTTCACCACTGCAACCCTCTGGTTCATCACTGCCACCCTCTGGTTAACCACCACACCTTCTGGTTCATCACAGCACCCACTGGTTCATCACTGCCACCCTCTGGTTCATCACAGCACCCTCTGGTTCACCACTGCCACCCTCTGGTTCACCACTGCCACCCACTGGTTCACCACTGCCACCCTCTTGTTCACCACTGCCACCCTCTGGTTCACCACTGCCACCCTCTAGGTCATCACTGCCACCCTCTGGTTCATCACATCACCCTCTGGTTCATCACAACACCCCTTGGTTCACCACAGCCACCCTCTGGTTCACCACTGCCACCCTCTGGTTTAACACTGTCACCCTCTGGTTCACCACTGTCACCCTCTGGTTCAGCACTGCCACCCTCTGGTTCACCCCTGCACCTTCTGGTTCATCACAAAACCCTCTGGTTCACCACTGCCACCCTCTGGTTCACCACTGCCACCCACTGGTTCATCACTGCCACCCTCTGATTTACCACGGCCACCCTCTGGTTAACCACTGTCACCCTCTGGTTCACCACTGCCACCCTCTGGTTCATCACTGCCACCCTCTGGTTCATCACTGCCACCCTCTGGTTCATCACTGCCACCCTCTGGTTCATCACAGCACCCTTTGGTTCACCACTGCCACCCTATGGTTCACCACTGTCACCCTCTGGTTCACCACTGCCACCCTCTGGTTCATCACTGCCACCTTCTGGTTCATCCCAGCACCCTCTGGTTCATCACACAACCCTCTGGTTCACCACTGCCACCATCTGATTCACCACTGTCACCCACTGGTTCACCACTGCCACCCTCTGGTTCATCACTGCCACCCTCTTGTTCACCACTGCCACCCTCTTGTTCATCACTGTCACCCACTGGTTCACCACTGCCACCCTCTGGTTTATCACTGCCACCCTCTGGTTCATCACTGCCACCCTCTGGTTCATCACTGCCACCCTCTGGTTCATCACTGCCACCCTCTGGTTCATTACAGCACCCTCTGGTTTACCACTGCCACCCTATGGTTCACCACTCTCACCCTCTGGTTCACCACTGACACCCTCTGGTACATCACTGCCACCCTCTGGTTCATAACAGGACCCCTTGGTTCAGCACTGCCACCCTCTGGTTCACCACTGCCACCCTCTGGTTTAACACTGTCACCCTCTGGTTCACCAGTGCCACCCTCTGGTTCATCACTGCCACCCTTTGGTTCACCACTGCACCTTCTGGTTCATCACAACACCCTCTGGTTCACCACTGCCACCCTCTGGTTCACCACTGCCACCCACTGGTTCAACACTGCCACCCTCTGTTTCACCACAGCCACCCTCTGGTTCATCACTGCCACCCTCTGGTTCACAACTGCTACCCTCTGGTTCACCACTGCCACCCTCTGGTTCACCAGTGCCACCCTCTGGTTCATCACTGCCACCCTTTGGTTCACCACTGCACCTTCTGGTTCATCACAACACCCTCTGGTTCACCACTGCCACCCTCTGGTTCACCACTGCCACCCACTGGTTCATCACTGCCACCCTCTGGTTCACCACAGCCACCTTCTGGTTCACCACTGTCACCCTTTGGTTCACCACTGCCACCCTCTGGTTCATCACTGCCACCCTCTGGTTCATCACTGCCACCCTCTGGTTAATCACTGCCACCCTCTGGTTCATCGCAGCACCCTCTGGTTCACCACTGCCACCCTATGGTTCACCACTGTCACCCTCTGGTTCATCACTGCCACCCTCTGGTTCATCACTGCCACCCTTTGGTTCATTACAGCACCCTCTGGTTTACCACTGCCACCCTATGGTTCACCACTCTCACCCTCTGGTTCACCACTGCCACCCTCTTGTTCATCACTGCCACCCTCTGGTTCATCACATCACACTCTCGTTCATCACAGCACCCTCTGGTTCACCACTGCCACCCTCTGGTACATCACTGCCACCCTCTGGTTCATAACAGCACCCCTTGGTTCAGCACTGCCACCCTCTGGTTCACCACTGCCACCCTCTGGTTCATCACTGCCACCCTCTTGTTCACCACTGCCACCCTCTTGTTCATCACTGCCACCCACTGGTTCACCACTGCCACCCTCTGGTTCATCACTGCCACCCTCTGGTTCATCACTGCCACCCTCTGGTTCATCACTGCCACCCTCTGATTCATTACAGCACCCTCTGGTTTACCACTGCCACCCTATGGTTCACCACTCTCACCCTCTGGTTCACCACTGCCACCCTCTGGTACATCACTGCCACCCTCTGGTTCATAACAGCACCCCTTGGTTCAGCACTGCCACCCTCTGGTTCACCACTGCCACCCTCTGGTTTAACACTGTCACCCTCTGGTTCACCAGTGCCACCCTCTGGTTCATCACTGCCGCCCTTTGGTTCACCACTGCACCTTCTGGTTCATCACAACACCCTCTGGTTCACCACTGCCACCCTCTGGTTCACCACTGCCACCCGCTGGTTCAACACTGCCACCCTCTGGTTCACCACAGCCACCCTCTGGTTCATCACTGCCACCCTCTGGTTCACAACTGCCACCCTCTGGTTCACCACTGCCACCATCTGGTTCACCAGTGCCACCCTCTGGTTCATCACTGCCACCCTTTGGTTCACCACTGCACCTTCTGGTTCATCACAACACCCTCTGGTTCACCACTGCCACCCTCTGGTTCACCACTGCCACCCACTGGTTCATCACTGCCACCCTCTGGTTCACCACAGCCACCTTCTGGTTCACCACTGTCACCCTCTGGTTCACCACTGCCACCCTCTGGTTCATCACTGCCACCCTCTGGTTCATCACTGCCACCCTCTGGTTCATCACTGCCACCCTCTGGTTCATCGCAGCACCCTCTGGTTCACCACTGCCACCCTATGGTTCACCACTGTCACCCTCTGGTTCATCACTGCCACCCTTTGGTTCACCACTGCACCTTCTGGTTCATCACAACACCCTCTGGTTCACCACTGCCACCCTCTGGTTCACCACTGCCACCCTCTGGTTCATCACTGCCACCCTCTGGTTCATCACATCACCCTCTGGTTCATCACAGCACCCTCTGGTTCACCACTGCCACCATCTAATTCACCAGTGTCACCCACTGGTTCACCACTGCCACCCTCTGGTTCATCACTGCCACCCTCTGGTTCACCACTGCCAACCTCTGGTTCACCACTGTCACCCACTGGTTCATCACTGCCACCCTCTGGTTCATCACTGCCACCCTCTGGTTCACCACTGCCACCCTCTTGTTCATCACTTCCACCCTCTGGTTCACCACTGCCACCCTCTGGTTCATCACTGCCACCCTCTGGTTCACCACTGCCACCCTCTTGTTCATCACTTCCACCCTCTGGTTCACCACTGCCACCCTCTGGTTCCTCACTGCCACCCTCTGGTTCATCACTGCCACCCTCTGGTTCATCACTGCCACCCTTTGGTTCATTACAGCACCCTCTGGTTTACCACTGCCACCCTTTGGTTCACCACTCTCACCCTCTGGTTCACCACTGCCACCCTCTGGTTCATCACTGCCACCCTCTGGTTCATCATATCACCCTCTGGTTCATCACAGCACCCTCTGGTTCACCAATGCCACCATCTGATTCACCAGTGTCACCCACTGGTTCACCACTGCCACCCTCTGGTTCATCACTGCCACCCTCTGGTTCACCACTGCCAACCTCTGGTTCATCACTGCCACCCTCTGGTTCACAACTGCCACCCTCTGGTTCACCACTGTCACCCTCTGGTTCACCAGTGCCACCCTCTGGTTCATCACTGCCACCCTTTGGTTCATCACAGCACCCTCTGGTTCATCACAGCACCCTCTGGTTCACCACTGCCACCCTCTGGTTCACCATTGTCACCCACTGGTTCACCCTGCCACCCTCTGGTTCATCACTGCCACCCTCTGGTTCACCACTGCCACCCTCTGGTTCATGACTGCCACCCTCTGGTTTACCACTGCACCTTCTGGTTCATCAAAGCTCATCACTGTCACCCTCTGGTTCATTACAGCACCCTCTGGTTCACCACTGCCACGCTCTGGTTCATCACTGCCACCCTCTGGTTCACCACTGCCACCCTCTGGTTCATCACTGCCACCCTCTTTTTCACCACTGCCACTCTCTGGTTCACCACTGTCAGCCTCTGGTTCATCACTGCCACCTTCTGGTTCATAACTGCCACCCTCTGGTTCATCACAGCACCCTCTGGTTCATCACAGCACCCTCTGGTTCACCACTGCCACCCTCTGGTTCATCACTACCACCCTCTGGTTTGCCACTGTCACCCTCTGGTTCATCACAGCACCCTCTGGTTCATCACAGCCTCTGGTTTACCACTGTCACCCTCTGGTTCACCACTTCCACCCTCTGGTTCATCACTGCCACCCTCTGGTTCATCACATCACCTTCTGGTTCATCACAGCACCTGGTTCACCACTGCCACCCTCTGGTTCACCACTGCCACCCTCTGGTTCATCACTTTCACCCTCTGGTTCACCACTGCCAACCTCTGGTTCATCACTGCCACCCTCTGGTTCACCACTGCCACCCTCAGGTTCATCACTGCCACCCTCTGATTCACCACTACCACCTACTGGTTCACCACTGCCACCCTCTGGGTCATCACTGCCACCCTCTGGTTCATCACAGCACCCTCTGGTTCATCACAGCACCCCTTGGTTCATCACTGCCACCCTCTTGTTCACCACTACCACCCACTGGTTCACCACTTTCACCCTCTGGTTCACCACTGCCACCATCTGATTCACCACTGCCACCCTCTGGTTCACCACTGCCACCCTCTGGTTCATCACTGCCACCCTCTTGTTCACCACTGCCACCCTCTTTTTCATCACTGCCACCCACTGATTCACCACTGCCACCCTCTGGTTCATCACTGCCACCCTCTGGTTCATCACTGCCACCCTCTGGTTCATCACTGCCACCCTCTGGTTCATCACTGCCACCCTCTGGTTCATTACAGCACCCTCTGGTTTACCACTGCCACCCTATGGTTCACCACTCTCACCCTCTGGTTCACCACTGCCACCCTCTGGTACATCACTGCCACCCTCTGGTTCATAACAGCACCCCTTGGTTCAGCACTGCCACCCTCTGGTTCACCACTGCCACCCTCTGGTTTAACACTGTCACCCTCTGGTTCACCAGTGCCACCCTCTGGTTCATCACTGCCACCCTTTGGTTCACCATTGCACCTTCTGGTTCATCACAACACCCTCTGGTTCACCACTGCCACCCTCTGGTTCACCACTGCCACCCACTGGTTCAACACTGCCACCCTCTGGTTCACCACAGCCACCCTCTGGTTCATCACTGCCACCCTCTGATTCACAACTGCCACCCTCTGGTTCACCACTGCCACCCTCTGGTTCACCAGTGCCACCCTCTGGTTCATCACTGCCACCCTTTGGCTCACCACTGCACCTTCTGGTTCATCACAACACCCTCTGGTTCACCACTGCCACCTTCTGGTTCACCACTGCCACCCACTGGTTCATCACTGCCACCCTCTGGTTCACCACAGCCACCTTCTGGTTCACCACTGTCACCCTCTGGTTCACCACTGCCACCCTCTGGTTCATCACTGCCACCCTCTGGTTCATCACTGCCACCCTCTGGTTCATCACTGCCACCCTCTGGTTCACCACTCTCACCCTCTGGTTCACCAGTGCCACCCTCTGGTTCATCACTGCCACCCTTTGGTTCATCACAGCACCCTCTGGTTCATCACAGCACCCTCTGGTTCACCACTGCCACCCACTGGTTCATCACTGCCACCCTCTGGTTCACCACAGCCACCTTCTGGTTCACCACTGTCACCCTTTGGTTCACCACTGCCACCCTCTGGTTCATCACTGCCACCCTCTGGTTCATCACTGCCACCCTCTGGTTAATCACTGCCACCCTCTGGTTCATCGCAGCACCCTCTGGTTCACCACTGCCACCCTATGGTTCACCACTGTCACCCTCTGGTTCATCACTGCCACCCTCTGGTTCATCACTGCCACCCTTTGGTTCATTACAGCACCCTCTGGTTTACCACTGCCACCCTATGGTTCACCACTCTCACCCTCTGGTTCACCACTGCCACCCTCTTGTTCATCACTGCCACCCTCTGGTTCATCACATCACACTCTCGTTCATCACAGCACCCTCTGGTTCACCACTGCCACCCTCTGGTACATCACTGCCACCCTCTGGTTCATAACAGCACCCCTTGGTTCAGCACTGCCACCCTCTGGTTCACCACTGCCACCCTCTGGTTCATCACTGCCACCCTCTTGTTCACCACTGCCACCCTCTTGTTCATCACTGCCACCCACTGGTTCACCACTGCCACACTCTGGTTCATCACTGCCACCCTCTGGTTCATCACTGCCACCCTCTGGTTCATCACTGCCACCCTCTGATTCATTACAGCACCCTCTGGTTTACCACTGCCACCCTATGGTTCACCACTCTCACCCTCTGGTTCACCACTGCCACCCTCTGGTACATCACTGCCACCCTCTGGTTCATAACAGCACCCCTTGGTTCAGCACTGCCACCCTCTGGTTCACCACTGCCACCCTCTGGTTTAACACTGTCACCCTCTGGTTCACCAGTGCCACCCTCTGGTTCATCACTGCCGCCCTTTGGTTCACCACTGCACCTTCTGGTTCATCACAACACCCTCTGGTTCACCACTGCCACCCTCTGGTTCACCACTGCCACCCGCTGGTTCAACACTGCCACCCTCTGGTTCACCACAGCCACCCTCTGGTTCATCACTGCCACCCTCTGGTTCACAACTGCCACCCTCTGTTTCACCACTGCCACCATCTGGTTCACCAGTGCCACCCTCTGGTTCATCACTGCCACCCTTTGGTTCACCACTGCACCTTCTGGTTCATCACAACACCCTCTGGTTCACCACTGCCACCCTCTGGTTCACCACTGCCACCCACTGGTTCATCACTGCCACCCTCTGGTTCACCACAGCCACCTTCTGGTTCACCACTGTCACCCTCTGGTTCACCACTGCCACCCTCTGGTTCATCACTGCCACCCTCTGGTTCATCACTGCCACCCTCTGGTTCATCACTGCCACCCTCTGGTTCATCGCAGCACCCTCTGGTTCACCACTGCCACCCTATGGTTCACCACTGTCACCCTCTGGTTCATCACTGCCACCCTTTGGTTCACCACTGCACCTTCTGGTTCATCACAACACCCTCTGGTTCACCACTGCCACCCTCTGGTTCACCACTGCCACCCTCTGGTTCATCACTGCCACCCTCTGGTTCATCACATCACCCTCTGGTTCATCACAGCACCCTCTGGTTCACCACTGCCACCATCTAATTCACCAGTGTCACCCACTGGTTCACCACTGCCACCCTCTGGTTCATCACTGCCACCCTCTGGTTCACCACTGCCAACCTCTGGTTCACCACTGTCACCCACTGGTTCATCACTGCCACCCTCTGGTTCATCACTGCCACCCTCTGGTTCACCACTGCCACCCTCTTGTTCATCACTTCCACCCTCTGGTTCACCACTGCCACCCTCTGGTTCATCACTGCCACCCTCTGGTTCACCACTGCCACCCTCTTGTTCATCACTTCCACCCTCTGGTTCACCACTGCCACTCTCTGGTTCCTCACTGCCACCCTCTGGTTCATCACTGCCACCCTCTGGTTCATCACTGCCACCCTTTGGTTCATTACAGCACCCTCTGGTTTACCACTGCCACCCTTTGGTTCACCACTCTCACCCTCTGGTTCACCACTGCCACCCTCTGGTTCATCACTGCCACCCTCTGGTTCATCATATCACCCTCTGGTTCATCACAGCACCCTCTGGTTCACCAATGCCACCATCTGATTCACCAGTGTCACCCACTGGTTCACCACTGCCACCCTCTGGTTCATCACTGCCACCCTCTGGTTCACCACTGCCAACCTCTGGTTCATCACTGCCACCCTCTGGTTCACAACTGCCACCCTCTGGTTCACCACTGTCACCCTCTGGTTCACCAGTGCCACCCTCTGGTTCATCACTGCCACCCTTTGGTTCATCACAGCACCCTCTGGTTCATCACAGCACCCTCTGGTTCACCACTGCCACCCTCTGGTTCACCATTGTCACCCACTGGTTCACCCTGCCACCCTCTGGTTCATCACTGCCACCCTCTGGTTCACCACTGCCACCCTCTGGTTCATGACTGCCACCCTCTGGTTTACCACTGCACCTTCTGGTTCATCAAAGCTCATCACTGTCACCCTCTGGTTCATTACAGCACCCTCAGGTTCACCACTGCCACGCTCTGGTTCATCACTGCCACCCTCTGGTTCACCACTGCCACCCTCTGGTTCATCACTGCCACCCTCTTTTTCACCACTGCCACTCTCTGGTTCACCACTGTCAGCCTCTGGTTCATCACTGCCACCTTCTGGTTCATAACTGCCACCCTCTGGTTCATCACAGCACCCTCTGGTTCATCACAGCACCCTCTGGTTCACCACTGCCACCCTCTGGTTCATCACTACCACCCTCTGGTTTGCCACTGTCACCCTCTGGTTCATCACAGCACCCTCTGGTTCATCACAGCCTCTGGTTTACCACTGTCACCCTCTGGTTCACCACTTCCACCCTCTGGTTCATCACTGCCACCCTCTGGTTCATCACATCACCTTCTGGTTCATCACAGCACCTGGTTCACCACTGCCACCCTCTGGTTCACCACTGCCACCCTCTGGTTCATCACTTTCACCCTCTGGTTCACCACTGCCAACCTCTGGTTCATCACTGCCACCCTCTGGTTCACCACTGCCACCCTCAGGTTCATCACTGCCACCCTCTGATTCACCACTACCACCTACTGGTTCACCACTGCCACCCTCTGGGTCATCACTGCCACCCTCTGGTTCATCACAGCACCCTCTGGTTCATCACAGCACCCCTTGGTTCATCACTGCCACCCTCTTGTTCACCACTACCACCCACTGGTTCACCACTTTCACCCTCTGGTTCACCACTGCCACCATCTGATTCACCACTGCCACCCTCTGGTTCACCACTGCCACCCTCTGGTTCATCACTGCCACCCTCTTGTTCACCACTGCCACCCTCTTTTTCATCACTGCCACCCACTGATTCACCACTGCCACCCTCTGGTTCATCACTGCCACCCTCTGGTTCATCACTGCCACCCTCTGGTTCATCACTGCCACCCTCTGGTTCATCACTGCCACCCTCTGGTTCATTACAGCACCCTCTGGTTTACCACTGCCACCCTATGGTTCACCACTCTCACCCTCTGGTTCACCACTGCCACCCTCTGGTACATCACTGCCACCCTCTGGTTCATAACAGCACCCCTTGGTTCAGCACTGCCACCCTCTGGTTCACCACTGCCACCCTCTGGTTTAACACTGTCACCCTCTGGTTCACCAGTGCCACCCTCTGGTTCATCACTGCCACCCTTTGGTTCACCACTGCACCTTCTGGTTCATCACAACACCCTCTGGTTCACCACTGCCACCCTCTGGTTCACCACTGCCACCCACTGGTTCAACACTGCCACCCTCTGGTTCACCACAGCCACCCTCTGGTTCATCACTGCCACCCTCTGATTCACAACTGCCACCCTCTGGTTCACCACTGCCACCCTCTGGTTCACCAGTGCCACCCTCTGGTTCATCACTGCCACCCTTTGGCTCACCACTGCACCTTCTGGTTCATCACAACACCCTCTGGTTCACCACTGCCACCTTCTGGTTCACCACTGCCACCCACTGGTTCATCACTGCCACCCTCTGGTTCACCACAGCCACCTTCTGGTTCACCACTGTCACCCTCTGGTTCACCACTGCCACCCTCTGGTTCATCACTGCCACCCTCTGGTTCATCACTGCCACCCTCTGGTTCATCACTGCCACCCTCTGGTTCACCACTCTCACCCTCTGGTTCACCAGTGCCACCCTCTGGTTCATCACTGCCACCCTTTGGTTCATCACAGCACCCTCTGGTTCATCACAGCACCCTCTGGTTCACCACTGCCACCCTCTGGTTCACCATTGTCACCCACTGGTTCACCCTGCCACCCTCTGGTTCATCACTGCCACCCTCTGGTTCACCACTGCCACCCTCTGGTTCATGACTGCCACCCTCTGGTTTACCACTGCACCTTCTGGTTCATCAAAGCTCATCACTGTCACCCTCTGGTTCATTACAGCACCCTCTGGTTCACCACTGCCACGCTCTGGTTCATCACTGCCACCCTCTGGTTCACCACTGCCACCCTCTGGTTCATCACTGCCACCCTCTTTTTCACCACTGCCACCCTCTGGTTCACCACTGTCACCCTCTGGTTCATCACTGCCACCTTCTGGTTCATAACTGCCACCCTCTGGTTCATCACAGCACCCTCTGGTTCATCACAGCACCCTCTGGTTCACCACTGCCACCCTCTGGTTCATCACTACCACCCTCTGGTTTGCCACTGTCACCCTCTGGTTCATCACAGCACCCTCTGGTTCATCACAGCCTCTGGTTTACCACTGTCACCCTCTGGTTCACCACTTCCACCCTCTGGTTCATCACTGCCACCCTCTGGTTCATCACATCACCTTCTGGTTCATCACAGCACCTGGTTCACCACTGCCACCCTCTGGTTCACCACTGCCACCCTCTGGTTCATCACTTTCACCCTCTGGTTCACCACTGCCAACCTCTGGTTCATCACTGCCACCCTCTGGTTCACCACTGCCACCCTCGGGTTCATCACTGCCACCCTCTGATTCACCACTACCACCTACTGGTTCACCACTGCCACCCTCTGGGTCATCACTGCCACCCTCTGGTTCATCACAGCACCCTCTGGTTCATCACAGCACCCCTTGGTTCATCACTGCCACCCTCTTGTTCACCACTACCACCCACTGGTTCACCACTTTCACCCTCTGGTTCACCACTGCCACCATCTGATTCACCACTGCCACCCTCTGGTTCACCGCTGCCACCCTCTGGTTCATCACTGCCACCCTCTTGTTCACCACTGCCACCCTCTTTTTCATCACTGCCACCCACTGATTCACCACTGCCACCCTCTGGTTCATCACTGCCACCCTCTGGTTCATTACAGCACCCTCTGGTTTACCACTGCCACCCTATGGTTCACCACTCTCACCCTCTGGTTCACCACTGACACCCTCTGGTACATCACTGCCACCCTCTGGTTCATAACAGGACCCCTTGGTTCAGCACTGCCACCCTCTGGTTCACCACTGCCACCCTCTGGTTTAACACTGTCACCCTCTGGTTCACCAGTGCCACCCTCTGGTTCATCACTGCCACCCTTTGGTTCACCACTGCACCTTCTGGTTCATCACAACACCCTCTGGTTCACCACTGCCACCCTCTGGTTCACCACTGCCACCCACTGGTTCAACACTGCCACCCTCTGTTTCACCACAGCCACCCTCTGGTTCATCACTGCCACCCTCTGGTTCACAACTGCTACCCTCTGGTTCACCACTGCCACCCTCTGGTTCACCAGTGCCACCCTCTGGTTCATCACTGCCACCCTTTGGTTCACCACTGCACCTTCTGGTTCATCACAACACCCTCTGGTTCACCACTGCCACCCTCTGGTTCACCACTGCCACCCACTGGTTCATCACTGCCACCCTCTGGTTCACCACAGCCACCTTCTGGTTCACCACTGTCACCCTTTGGTTCACCACTGCCACCCTCTGGTTCATCACTGCCACCCTCTGGTTCATCACTGCCACCCTCTGGTTAATCACTGCCACCCTCTGGTTCATCGCAGCACCCTCTGGTTCACCACTGCCACCCTATGGTTCACCACTGTCACCCTCTGGTTCATCACTGCCACCCTCTGGTTCATCACTGCCACCCTTTGGTTCATTACAGCACCCTCTGGTTTACCACTGCCACCCTATGGTTCACCACTCTCACCCTCTGGTTCACCACTGCCACCCTCTTGTTCATCACTGCCACCCTCTGGTTCATCACATCACACTCTCGTTCATCACAGCACCCTCTGGTTCACCACTGCCACCCTCTGGTACATCACTGCCACCCTCTGGTTCATAACAGCACCCCTTGGTTCAGCACTGCCACCCTCTGGTTCACCACTGCCACCCTCTGGTTCATCACTGCCACCCTCTTGTTCACCACTGCCACCCTCTTGTTCATCACTGCCACCCACTGGTTCACCACTGCCACCCTCTGGTTCATCACTGCCACCCTCTGGTTCATCACTGCCACCCTCTGGTTCATCACTGCCACCCTCTGATTCATTACAGCACCCTCTGGTTTACCACTGCCACCCTATGGTTCACCACTCTCACCCTCTGGTTCACCACTGCCACCCTCTGGTACATCACTGCCACCCTCTGGTTCATAACAGCACCCCTTGGTTCAGCACTGCCACCCTCTGGTTCACCACTGCCACCCTCTGGTTTAACACTGTCACCCTCTGGTTCACCAGTGCCACCCTCTGGTTCATCACTGCCGCCCTTTGGTTCACCACTGCACCTTCTGGTTCATCACAACACCCTCTGGTTCACCACTGCCACCCTCTGGTTCACCACTGCCACCCGCTGGTTCAACACTGCCACCCTCTGGTTCACCACAGCTACCCTCTGGTTCATCACTGCCACCCTCTGGTTCACAACTGCCACCCTCTGGTTCACCACTGCCACCATCTGGTTCACCAGTGCCACCCTCTGGTTCATCACTGCCACCCTTTGGTTCACCACTGCACCTTCTGGTTCATCACAACACCCTCTGGTTCACCACTGCCACCCTCTGGTTCACCACTGCCACCCACTGGTTCATCACTGCCACCCTCTGGTTCACCACAGCCACCTTCTGGTTCACCACTGTCACCCTCTGGTTCACCACTGCCACCCTCTGGTTCATCACTGCCACCCTCTGGTTCATCACTGCCACCCTCTGGTTCATCACTGCCACCCTCTGGTTCATCGCAGCACCCTCTGGTTCACCACTGCCACCCTATGGTTCACCACTGTCACCCTCTGGTTCATCACTGCCACCCTTTGGTTCACCACTGCACCTTCTGGTTCATCACAACACCCTCTGGTTCACCACTGCCACCCTCTGGTTCACCACTGCCACCCTCTGGTTCATCACTGCCACCCTCTGGTTCATCACATCACCCTCTGGTTCATCACAGCACCCTCTGGTTCACCACTGCCACCATCTAATTCACCAGTGTCACCCACTGGTTCACCACTGCCACCCTCTGGTTCATCACTGCCACCCTCTGGTTCACCACTGCCAACCTCTGGTTCACCACTGTCACCCACTGGTTCATCACTGCCACCCTCTGGTTCATCACTGCCACCCTCTGGTTCACCACTGCCACCCTCTTGTTCATCACTTCCACCCTCTGGTTCACCACTGCCACCCTCTGGTTCATCACTGCCACCCTCTGGTTCACCACTGCCACCCTCTTGTTCATCACTTCCACCCTCTGGTTCACCACTGCCACCCTCTGGTTCCTCACTGCCACCCTCTGGTTCATCACTGCCACCCTCTGGTTCATCACTGCCACCCTTTGGTTCATTACAGCACCCTCTGGTTTACCACTGCCACCCTTTGGTTCACCACTCTCACCCTCTGGTTCACCACTGCCACCCTCTGGTTCATCACTGCCACCCTCTGGTTCATCATATCACCCTCTGGTTCATCACAGCACCCTCTGGTTCACCAATGCCACCATCTGATTCACCAGTGTCACCCACTGGTTCACCACTGCCACCCTCTGGTTCATCACTGCCACCCTCTGGTTCACCACTGCCAACCTCTGGTTCATCACTGCCACCCTCTGGTTCACAACTGCCACCCTCTGGTTCACCACTGTCACCCTCTGGTTCACCAGTGCCACCCTCTGGTTCATCACTGCCACCCTTTGGTTCATCACAGCACCCTCTGGTTCATCACAGCACCCTCTGGTTCACCACTGCCACCCTCTGGTTCACCATTGTCACCCACTGGTTCACCCTGCCACCCTCTGGTTCATCACTGCCACCCTCTGGTTCACCACTGCCACCCTCTGGTTCATGACTGCCACCCTCTGGTTTACCACTGCACCTTCTGGTTCATCAAAGCTCATCACTGTCACCCTCTGGTTCATTACAGCACCCTCTGGTTCACCACTGCCACGCTCTGGTTCATCACTGCCACCCTCTGGTTCACCACTGCCACCCTCTGGTTCATCACTGCCACCCTCTTTTTCACCACTGCCACTCTCTGGTTCACCACTGTCAGCCTCTGGTTCATCACTGCCACCTTCTGGTTCATAACTGCCACCCTCTGGTTCATCACAGCACCCTCTGGTTCATCACAGCACCCTCTGGTTCACCACTGCCACCCTCTGGTTCATCACTACCACCCTCTGGTTTGCCACTGTCACCCTCTGGTTCATCACAGCACCCTCTGGTTCATCACAGCCTCTGGTTTACCACTGTCACCCTCTGGTTCACCACTTCCACCCTCTGGTTCATCACTGCCACCCTCTGGTTCATCACATCACCTTCTGGTTCATCACAGCACCTGGTTCACCACTGCCACCCTCTGGTTCACCACTGCCACCCTCTGGTTCATCACTTTCACCCTCTGGTTCACCACTGCCAACCTCTGGTTCATCACTGCCACCCTCTGGTTCACCACTGCCACCCTCAGGTTCATCACTGCCACCCTCTGATTCACCACTACCACCTACTGGTTCACCACTGCCACCCTCTGGGTCATCACTGCCACCCTCTGGTTCATCACAGCACCCTCTGGTTCATCACAGCACCCCTTGGTTCATCACTGCCACCCTCTTGTTCACCACTACCACCCACTGGTTCACCACTTTCACCCTCTGGTTCACCACTGCCACCATCTGATTCACCACTGCCACCCTCTGGTTCACCACTGCCACCCTCTGGTTCATCACTGCCACCCTCTTGTTCACCACTGCCACCCTCTTTTTCATCACTGCCACCCACTGATTCACCACTGCCACCCTCTGGTTCATCACTGCCACCCTCTGGTTCATCACTGCCACCCTCTGGTTCATCACTGCCACCCTCTGGTTCATCACTGCCACCCTCTGGTTCATTACAGCACCCTCTGGTTTACCACTGCCACCCTATGGTTCACCACTCTCACCCTCTGGTTCACCACTGCCACCCTCTGGTACATCACTGCCACCCTCTGGTTCATAACAGCACCCCTTGGTTCAGCACTGCCACCCTCTGGTTCACCACTGCCACCCTCTGGTTTAACACTGTCACCCTCTGGTTCACCAGTGCCACCCTCTGGTTCATCACTGCCACCCTTTGGTTCACCACTGCACCTTCTGGTTCATCACAACACCCTCTGGTTCACCACTGCCACCCTCTGGTTCACCACTGCCACCCACTGGTTCAACACTGCCACCCTCTGGTTCACCACAGCCACCCTCTGGTTCATCACTGCCACCCTCTGATTCACAACTGCCACCCTCTGGTTCACCACTGCCACCCTCTGGTTCACCAGTGCCACCCTCTGGTTCATCACTGCCACCCTTTGGCTCACCACTGCACCTTCTGGTTCATCACAACACCCTCTGGTTCACCACTGCCACCTTCTGGTTCACCACTGCCACCCACTGGTTCATCACTGCCACCCTCTGGTTCACCACAGCCACCTTCTGGTTCACCGCTGTCACCCTCTGGTTCACCACTGCCACCCTCTGGTTCATCACTGCCACCCTCTGGTTCATCACTGCCACCCTCTGGTTCATCACTGCCACCCTCTGGTTCACCACTCTCACCCTCTGGTTCACCAGTGCCACCCTCTGGTTCATCACTGCCACCCTTTGGTTCATCACAGCACCCTCTGGTTCATCACAGCACCCTCTGGTTCACCACTGCCACCCACTGGTTCATCACTGCCACCCTCTGGTTCACCACAGCCACCTTCTGGTTCACCACTGTCACCCTTTGGTTCACCACTGCCACCCTCTGGTTCATCACTGCCACCCTCTGGTTCATCACTGCCACCCTCTGGTTAATCACTGCCACCCTCTGGTTCATCGCAGCACCCTCTGGTTCACCACTGCCACCCTATGGTTCACCACTGTCACCCTCTGGTTCATCACTGCCACCCTCTGGTTCATCACTGCCACCCTTTGGTTCATTACAGCACCCTCTGGTTTACCACTGCCACCCTATGGTTCACCACTCTCACCCTCTGGTTCACCACTGCCACCCTCTTGTTCATCACTGCCACCCTCTGGTTCATCACATCACACTCTCGTTCATCACAGCACCCTCTGGTTCACCACTGCCACCCTCTGGTACATCACTGCCACCCTCTGGTTCATAACAGCACCCCTTGGTTCAGCACTGCCACCCTCTGGTTCACCACTGCCACCCTCTGGTTCATCACTGCCACCCTCTTGTTCACCACTGCCACCCTCTTGTTCATCACTGCCACCCACTGGTTCACCACTGCCACCCTCTGGTTCATCACTGCCACCCTCTGGTTCATCACTGCCACCCTCTGGTTCATCACTGCCACCCTCTGATTCATTACAGCACCCTCTGGTTTACCACTGCCACCCTATGGTTCACCACTCTCACCCTCTGGTTCACCACTGCCACCCTCTGGTACATCACTGCCACCCTCTGGTTCATAACAGCACCCCTTGGTTCAGCACTGCCACCCTCTGGTTCACCACTGCCACCCTCTGGTTTAACACTGTCACCCTCTGGTTCACCAGTGCCACCCTCTGGTTCATCACTGCCGCCCTTTGGTTCACCACTGCACCTTCTGGTTCATCACAACACCCTCTGGTTCACCACTGCCACCCTCTGGTTCACCACTGCCACCCGCTGGTTCAACACTGCCACCCTCTGGTTCACCACAGCCACCCTCTGGTTCATCACTGCCACCCTCTGGTTCACAACTGCCACCCTCTGGTTCACCACTGCCACCATCTGGTTCACCAGTGCCACCCTCTGGTTCATCACTGCCACCCTTTGGTTCACCACTGCACCTTCTGGTTCATCACAACACCCTCTGGTTCACCACTGCCACCCTCTGGTTCACCACTGCCACCCACTGGTTCATCACTGCCACCCTCTGGTTCACCACAGCCACCTTCTGGTTCACCACTGTCACCCTCTGGTTCACCACTGCCACCCTCTGGTTCATCACTGCCACCCTCTGGTTCATCACTGCCACCCTCTGGTTCATCACTGCCACCCTCTGGTTCATCGCAGCACCCTCTGGTTCACCACTGCCACCCTATGGTTCACCACTGTCACCCTCTGGTTCATCACTGCCACCCTTTGGTTCACCACTGCACCTTCTGGTTCATCACAACACCCTCTGGTTCACCACTGCCACCCTCTGGTTCACCACTGCCACCCTCTGGTTCATCACTGCCACCCTCTGGTTCATCACATCACCCTCTGGTTCATCACAGCACCCTCTGGTTCACCACTGCCACCATCTAATTCACCAGTGTCACCCACTGGTTCACCACTGCCACCCTCTGGTTCATCACTGCCACCCTCTGGTTCACCACTGCCAACCTCTGGTTCACCACTGTCACCCACTGGTTCATCACTGCCACCCTCTGGTTCATCACTGCCACCCTCTGGTTCACCACTGCCACCCTCTTGTTCATCACTTCCACCCTCTGGTTCACCACTGCCACCCTCTGGTTCATCACTGCCACCCTCTGGTTCACCACTGCCACCCTCTTGTTCATCACTTCCACCCTCTGGTTCACCACTGCCACCCTCTGGTTCCTCACTGCCACCCTCTGGTTCATCACTGCCACCCTCTGGTTCATCACTGCCACCCTTTGGTTCATTACAGCACCCTCTGGTTTACCACTGCCACCCTTTGGTTCACCACTCTCACCCTCTGGTTCACCACTGCCACCCTCTGGTTCATCACTGCCACCCTCTGGTTCATCATATCACCCTCTGGTTCATCACAGCACCCTCTGGTTCACCAATGCCACCATCTGATTCACCAGTGTCACCCACTGGTTCACCACTGCCACCCTCTGGTTCATCACTGCCACCCTCTGGTTCACCACTGCCAACCTCTGGTTCATCACTGCCACCCTCTGGTTCACAACTGCCACCCTCTGGTTCACCACTGTCACCCTCTGGTTCACCAGTGCCACCCTCTGGTTCATCACTGCCACCCTTTGGTTCATCACAGCACCCTCTGGTTCATCACAGCACCCTCTGGTTCACCACTGCCACCCTCTGGTTCACCATTGTCACCCACTGGTTCACCCTGCCACCCTCTGGTTCATCACTGCCACCCTCTGGTTCACCACTGTCACCCTCTGGTTCACCAGTGCCACCCTCTGGTTCATCACTGCCACCCTCTGGTTCACCACTGCCACCCTCTTGTTCATCACTTCCACCCTCTGGTTCACCACTGCCACCCTCTGGTTCATCACTGCCACCCTCTGGTTCACCACTGCCACCCTCTTGTTCATCACTTCCACCCTCTGGTTCACCACTGCCACCCTCTGGTTCCTCACTGCCACCCTCTGGTTCATCACTGCCATCCTCTGGTTCATCACTGCCACCCTTTGGTTCATTACAGCACCCTCTGGTTTACCACTGCCACCCTTTGGTTCACCACTCTCACCCTCTGGTTCACCACTGCCACCCTCTGGTTCATCACTGCCACCCTCTGGTTCATCATATCACCCTCTGGTTCATCACAGCACCCTCTGGTTCACCAATGCCACCATCTGATTCACCAGTGTCACCCACTGGTTCACCACTGCCACCCTCTGGTTCATCACTGCCACCCTCTGGTTCACCACTGCCAACCTCTGGTTCATCACTGCCACCCTCTGGTTCACAACTGCCACCCTCTGGTTCACCACTGTCACCCTCTGGTTCACCAGTGCCACCCTCTGGTTCATCACTGCCACCCTTTGGTTCATCACAGCACCCTCTGGTTCATCACAGCACCCTCTGGTTCACCACTGCCACCCTCTGGTTCACCATTGTCACCCACTGGTTCACCCTGCCACCCTCTGGTTCATCACTGCCACCCTCTGGTTCACCACTGCCACCCTCTGGTTCATGACTGCCACCCTCTGGTTTACCACTGCACCTTCTGGTTCATCAAAGCTCATCACTGTCACCCTCTGGTTCATTACAGCACCCTCTGGTTCACCACTGCCACGCTCTGGTTCATCACTGCCACCCTCTGGTTCACCACTGCCACCCTCTGGTTCATCACTGCCACCCTCTTTTTCACCACTGCCACTCTCTGGTTCACCACTGTCAGCCTCTGGTTCATCACTGCCACCTTCTGGTTCATAACTGCCACCCTCTGGTTCATCACAGCACCCTCTGGTTCATCACAGCACCCTCTGGTTCACCACTGCCACCCTCTGGTTCATCACTACCACCCTCTGGTTTGCCACTGTCACCCTCTGGTTCATCACAGCACCCTCTGGTTCATCACAGCCTCTGGTTTACCACTGTCACCCTCTGGTTCACCACTTCCACCCTCTGGTTCATCACTGCCACCCTCTGGTTCATCACATCACCTTCTGGTTCATCACAGCACCTGGTTCACCACTGCCACCCTCTGGTTCACCACTGCCACCCTCTGGTTCATCACTTTCACCCTCTGGTTCACCACTGCCAACCTCTGGTTCATCACTGCCACCCTCTGGTTCACCACTGCCACCCTCAGGTTCATCACTGCCACCCTCTGATTCACCACTACCACCTACTGGTTCACCACTGCCACCCTCTGGGTCATCACTGCCACCCTCTGGTTCATCACAGCACCCTCTGGTTCATCACAGCACCCCTTGGTTCATCACTGCCACCCTCTTGTTCACCACTACCACCCACTGGTTCACCACTTTCACCCTCTGGTTCACCACTGCCACCATCTGATTCACCACTGCCACCCTCTGGTTCACCACTGCCACCCTCTGGTTCATCACTGCCACCCTCTTGTTCACCACTGCCACCCTCTTTTTCATCACTGCCACCCACTGATTCACCACTGCCACCCTCTGGTTCATCACTGCCACCCTCTGGTTCATCACTGCCACCCTCTGGTTCATCACTGCCACCCTCTGGTTCATCACTGCCACCCTCTGGTTCATTACAGCACCCTCTGGTTTACCACTGCCACCCTATGGTTCACCACTCTCACCCTCTGGTTCACCACTGCCACCCTCTGGTACATCACTGCCACCCTCTGGTTCATAACAGCACCCCTTGGTTCAGCACTGCCACCCTCTGGTTCACCACTGCCACCCTCTGGTTTAACACTGTCACCCTCTGGTTCACCAGTGCCACCCTCTGGTTCATCACTGCCACCCTTTGGTTCACCACTGCACCTTCTGGTTCATCACAACACCCTCTGGTTCACCACTGCCACCCTCTGGTTCACCACTGCCACCCACTGGTTCAACACTGCCACCCTCTGGTTCACCACAGCCACCCTCTGGTTCATCACTGCCACCCTCTGATTCACAACTGCCACCCTCTGGTTCACCACTGCCACCCTCTGGTTCACCAGTGCCACCCTCTGGTTCATCACTGCCACCCTTTGGCTCACCACTGCACCTTCTGGTTCATCACAACACCCTCTGGTTCACCACTGCCACCTTCTGGTTCACCACTGCCACCCACTGGTTCATCACTGCCACCCTCTGGTTCACCACAGCCACCTTCTGGTTCACCACTGTCACCCTCTGGTTCACCACTGCCACCCTCTGGTTCATCACTGCCACCCTCTGGTTCATCACTGCCACCCTCTGGTTCATCACTGCCACCCTCTGGTTCACCACTCTCACCCTCTGGTTCACCAGTGCCACCCTCTGGTTCATCACTGCCACCCTTTGGTTCATCACAGCACCCTCTGGTTCATCACAGCACCCTCTGGTTCACCACTGCCACCCTCTGGTTCACCATTGTCACCCACTGGTTCACCCTGCCACCCTCTGGTTCATCACTGCCACCCTCTGGTTCACCACTGCCACCCTCTGGTTCATGACTGCCACCCTCTGGTTTACCACTGCACCTTCTGGTTCATCAAAGCTCATCACTGTCACCCTCTGGTTCATTACAGCACCCTCTGGTTCACCACTGCCACGCTCTGGTTCATCACTGCCACCCTCTGGTTCACCACTGCCACCCTCTGGTTCATCACTGCCACCCTCTTTTTCACCACTGCCACCCTCTGGTTCACCACTGTCACCCTCTGGTTCATCACTGCCACCTTCTGGTTCATAACTGCCACCCTCTGGTTCATCACAGCACCCTCTGGTTCATCACAGCACCCTCTGGTTCACCACTGCCACCCTCTGGTTCATCACTACCACCCTCTGGTTTGCCACTGTCACCCTCTGGTTCATCACAGCACCCTCTGGTTCATCACAGCCTCTGGTTTACCACTGTCACCCTCTGGTTCACCACTTCCACCCTCTGGTTCATCACTGCCACCCTCTGGTTCATCACATCACCTTCTGGTTCATCACAGCACCTGGTTCACCACTGCCACCCTCTGGTTCACCACTGCCACCCTCTGGTTCATCACTTTCACCCTCTGGTTCACCACTGCCAACCTCTGGTTCATCACTGCCACCCTCTGGTTCACCACTGCCACCCTCGGGTTCATCACTGCCACCCTCTGATTCACCACTACCACCTACTGGTTCACCACTGCCACCCTCTGGGTCATCACTGCCACCCTCTGGTTCATCACAGCACCCTCTGGTTCATCACAGCACCCCTTGGTTCATCACTGCCACCCTCTTGTTCACCACTACCACCCACTGGTTCACCACTTTCACCCTCTGGTTCACCACTGCCACCATCTGATTCACCACTGCCACCCTCTGGTTCACCGCTGCCACCCTCTGGTTCATCACTGCCACCCTCTTGTTCACCACTGCCACCCTCTTTTTCATCACTGCCACCCACTGATTCACCACTGCCACCCTCTGGTTCATCACTGCCACCCTCTGGTTCATTACAGCACCCTCTGGTTTACCACTGCCACCCTATGGTTCACCACTCTCACCCTCTGGTTCACCACTGCCACCCTCTGGTACATCACTGCCACCCTCTGGTTCATAACAGCACCCCTTGGTTCAGCACTGCCACCCTCTGGTTCACCACTGCCACCCTCTGGTTTAACACTGTCACCCTCTGGTTCACCAGTGCCACCCTCTGGTTCATCACTGCCACCCTTTGGTTCACCACTGCACCTTCTGGTTCATCACAACACCCTCTGGTTCACCACTGCCACCCTCTGGTTCACCACTGCCACCCACTGGTTCAACACTGCCACCCTCTGGTTCACCACAGCCACCCTCTGGTTCATCACTGCCACCCTCTGATTCACAACTGCCACCCTCTGGTTCACCACTGCCACCCTCTGGTTCACCAGTGCCACCCTCCGGTTCATCACTGCCACCCTTTGGCTCACCACTGCACCTTCTGGTTCATCACAACACCCTCTGGTTCACCACTGCCACCCTCTGGTTCACCACTGCCACCCACTGGTTCATCACTGCCACCCTCTGGTTCACCACAGCCACCTTCTGGTTCACCACTGTCACCCTCTGGTTCACCACTGCGACCCTCTGGTTCATCACTGCCACCCCCTGGTTCATCACTGCCACCCTCTGGTTCATCACTGCCACCCTCTGGTTCATCGCAGCACCCTCTGGTTTACCACTGCCACCCTATGGTTCACCACTGTCACCCTCTGGTTCATCACTGCCACCCTCTGGTTCATCACTGTCACCCTTTGGTTCATTACAGCACCCTCTGGTTTACCACTGCCACCCTATGGTTCACCACTCTCACCCTCTGGTTCACCACTGCCACCCTCTGGTTCATCACTGCCACCCTCTGGTTCATCACATCACCCTCTGGTTCATCACAGCACCCTCTGGTTCACCACTGCCACCATCTGATTCACCAGTGTCACCCACTGGTTCACCACTGCCACCCTCTGGTTCATCACTGCCACCCTCTGGTTCACCACTGCCAACCCCTGGTTCACCACTGTCACCCACTGGTTCACCACTGCCACCCTCTGGTTCATCACTGCCACCCTCTGGTTCACCACTGCCACCCTCGTGTTCATCACTTCCACCCTCTGGTTCACCACTGCCACCCTCTGGTTCATCACTGCCACCCTCTGGTTCATCACTGCCACCCTCTGGTTCACCACTGCCACCCTCTTGTTCATCACTTCCACCCTCTGGTTCACCACTGCCACCCTCTGGTTCATCACTGCCACCCTGTGGTTCATCACTGCCACCCTCTGGTTCATCACTGCCACCCTCTGGTTCATCACTGCCACCCTTTGGTTCATTACAGCACCCTCTGGTTTACCACTGCCACCCTATGGTTCACCACTCTCACCCTCTGGTTCACCACTGCCACCCTCTGGTTCATCACTGCCACCCTCTGGTTCATCACATCACCCTCTGGTTCATCACAGCACCCTCTGGTTCACCTCTGCCACCATCTGATTCACCAGTGTCACCCACTGGTTCACCACTGCCACCCTCTGGTTCATCACTGCCACCCTCTGGTTCACCACTGCCAACCTCTGGTTCATCACTGCCACCCTCTGGTTCACAACTGCCACCCTCTGGTTCACCACTGTCACCCTCTGGTTCACCAGTGCCACCCTCTGGTTCATCACTGCCACCCTTTGGTTCATCACAGCACCCTCTGGTTCATCACAGCACCCTCTGGTTCACCACTGCCACCCTCTGGTTCACCATTGTCACCCACTGGTTCACCCTGCCACCCTCTGGTTCATCACTGCCACCCTCTGGTTCACCACTGCCACCCTCTGGTTCATCACTGCCACCCTCTGGTTTACCACTGCACCTTCTGGTTCATCAAAGCTCATCACTGTCACCCTCTGGTTCATTACAGCACCCTCTGGTTCACCACTGCCACGCTCTGGTTCATCACTGCCACCCTCTGGTTCACCACTGCCACCCTCTGGTTCATCACTGCCACCCTCTTTTTCACCACTGCCACCCTCTGGTTCACCACTGTCACCCTCTGGTTCATCACTGCCACCTTCTGGTTCATAACTGCCACCCTCTGGTTCATCACAGCACCCTCTGGTTCATCACAGCACCCTCTGGTTCACCACTGCCACCCTCTGGTTCATCACTACCACCCTCTGGTTTGCCACTGTCACCCTCTGGTTCATCACAGCACCCTCTGGTTCATCACAGCCTCTGGTTTACCACTGTCACCCTCTGGTTCACCACTTCCACCCTCTGGTTCATCACTGCCACCCTCTGGTTCATCACAGCACCTTCTGGTTCATCACAGCACCTGGTTCACCACTGCCACCCTCTGGTTCACCACTGCCACCCTCTGGTTCATCACTTTCACCCTCTGGTTCACCACTGCCAACCTCTGGTTCATCACTGCCACCCTCTGGTTCACCACTGCCACCCTCAGGTTCATCACTGCCACCCTCTGATTCACCACTACCACCCACTGGTTCACCAGTGCCACCCTCTGGGTCATCACTGCCACCCTCTGGTTCATCACAGCACCCTCTGGTTCATCACAGCACCCCTTGGTTCAGCACTGCCACCCTCTGGTTCACAACTGCCACCCTCTGGTTTCACGGTCACCCTCTGGTTCACCTCTGTCACCCTCTCATTCAGCACTGCCAACCTCTGGTTCACCACTGTCACCCTCTGGTTCATCACTGCCACCCTCTGGTTCACCACTGCCACCCTCTGGTTCACCACTGTCACCCTCTTTTTCACCACTGCCACCCTCTGGTTCACCACTGTCACCCTCTGGTTCACCACTGTCACCCTCTGGTTCACCACTGCCACCCTCTGGTTCACCACTGTCACCCTCTTTTTCACCACTGCCACCCTCTGGTTCACCACTGTCACCCTCTGGTTCACCACTGTCACCCTCTGGTTCACCACTGTCACCCTCTGGTTCACCACTGCCACCCTCTGGTTCACCACTGTCACCCACGTTTTCACCACTGCCACCCTCTGGTTCACCACTGTCACCCTCTGGTTCACCACTGCCACCCTCTGGGTCATCACTGCCACCCTCTGGTTCATCACAGCACCCTCTGGTTCATCACAGCACCCCTTGGTTCAGCACTGCCACCCTCTGGTTCACCACTGCCACCCTTTGGTTTCACGGTCACCCTCTGGTTCACCTCTGTCACCCTCTCATTCAGCACTGCCAACCTCTGGTTCATCACTGCCACCCTCTGGTTCACCACTGCCACCATCTGGTTCACCACTGTCACCCTCTTTTTCACCACTGCCACCCTCTGGTTCACCACTGTCACCCTCTGGTTCACCACTGTCACCCTCTGGTTCACCACTGTCACCCTCTGGTTCACCACTGTCACCCTCCGGTTCACCACTGTCACCTTCTGGTTCATCACAGCTCTTCACTGCCACTCGCTGGTTCATTACAGCACTCTCTGGTTCACCACTGCCACCCTCTGGTTCATCACTGCCACCCTCTGGTTCACCACTGCCACCCTCTGGTTCATCACTGCCACCCTCTTTTTCACCACTGCCACCCTCTGGTTCACCACTGTCACCCTCTGGTTCACCACTGTCACCCTCTGGTTCACCACTGTCACCCTCTGGTTCATCACAGCACCCTCTGGTTCATCACAGCTTCCTCTGTTTCACCACTGCCACCCTCTGGTTCACCACTGCCATCCTCTGGTTTGCCACTGTCATCCTCTGGTTCACCACTTCCACCCTCTGGTTCATCCCTGCCACTCTCTGGTTCATCACAGCACCCTCTGGTTCATCACAGCCTTTGGTTTACCACTGTCACCCTCTGGTTCACCACTTCTACCCTCTGGTTCATCACTGCCACCCTCTGGTTCATCACAGCACCTGGTTCACCACTACCACCCTCTGGTTTACTACTGCCACCCTCTGGTTCATCACTTCCACCCTCTGGTTCACCACTGCCACCCTCTGGTTCATCACTGCCACCCTCTGGTTCACCACTGCCACCCTCTGGTTCATCACTGCCACCCTCTGGTTCATCACAGCACCCTCTGGTTCATCACAGCCTCTGGTTTACCACTGTCACCCTCTGGCTCACCATTTTCACCCTCTGGTCCATCACAGCACCCTCTGGTTCATCACAGCTCCTGGTTCACCACTGCCACCCTCTGGTTTACCACTGCCACCCTCTGGTTCATCACTTCCACCCTCTGGTTCACCACTGCCACCCTCTGGGTCATCACTGCCACCCTCTGGTTCACCACTGCCACCCTCTGGTTCATCACTGCCACCCTCTGTTTCACCACTGTCACCCTCTGGTTCACCACTGCCACCCTCTGGTTCATCACAGCACCCTCTGGTTCACCACTGCCACCTTCTGGTTCACCACTGCCACCCTCTGATTCACCACTGCCACCCTTTGGTTTATCACAGCACCCTCCGGTTCACCACTGTAGATTATGGGGAGAAAGCACACCTGCCCAGCCTCAACCGAGACAAATTAATTTGGGGCTGGTTAATGTGTTACTGAATTTGAGCTTCAAGTCCAGCACCTGCTTCTTTATCTGTAAGTGCTTCCTGTTGTGGTTTAATTTTTGTGACAGGAGCATTGTGCCATACTTGTAACTATTCTCTGACCCTGCTTCGAGGGTCAGAGCAGGATCAGAGAATAGTTGCAACTCTGGAGGCACCGGTCAGGAAGCACTTACAGGGTTACAGCAGGTGCCCAAGTTGAAGTTAATTTCTATGTAACCATTTTGTAAATGGTTACAAAGAAATTAGCTTCAACTTGGGCACCTGCTGTAACCCTGTAAGTGCTTCATGTACTTCAGTTTTGCTAAATCTGTTCCGCTCGCAATTTCGCTGAGTTTTCTGCAATTTCGCGAGATTCAGGGATCGCGAAATTGCAGAAAATCCGCAAATTCCGCGAGCAGAGCGAATTTTCCGCCCATACTTAGCATATACCTCTGAGAGCACATGGATCGTCAGCAACTCTCTGTTCTGTTTTGGCTGCCATTATGGGTGTCTCTGTTGTAAAAGGATTTCCAGTTCCGAGTAATGACAGATCGCGGGCGTCAAAAATGCCGGGGCACCGCTGATCATTCCAGCTCCTACACTCACAATGGGGCCAAGATGGAGGCCCCATTCTGATCGCGGAGGATGCTCTGACTGCATTGGCGACCGAAGTGGTACATTTTAGCAGGGGAGGTACCCCTTCCAGGAAAAATATTGGGTGGGGCCCATAGACCTGAGAGACCCCCCTCCATGACTCACCACATATACAGTGGTGGGGCGGTGGCTAGAGCACTTGGACTGTCCTCTTCTACCCACAGCTGTGGCGGAGAGTTTCAAGGGGCTGGTGCTCTCTTCTTTTGCTGCTGCTGTGGGTGGATCTATGGATTGGTCGGCTGGCCCCCCTCCCCTGGTCCATCACCCTCAGTACCGTCTGGCTACAGCCCCCTAGCACCAGGACTAAGTTGTCAGCCTCTCTTTGATCGTGGGGGCCACCCTGATTACACCCGCAGAGGTCACTTAGTTTGTGGAAGAGGACCCCACTTGGGCGTGCAGTGCAGACTGGCCAGATCCCACTACTCCAGTCTCTCTTCCACAGCACCGAACCAATAATTACTTTTCTTCATTTTACAAACTCCCTTACACCGGCTATGGAGCCTTCATGCCCTACTGCACCAAGCTACCCCTTTTCCTTTAGTTGGCACCCAGCACGAGATCAAGAACAACGCCAGGCTCCAGCATGCCACCTTCACCCAATACCACCCAGCCATCTGCCCCTACGGCCATCACCAGCTCGGGGATCCCTCCGAGCCCTATAACACGGCCAGTGAGTGCAGTAGCACCCCAAATGCATGGCTAAATGAGCACCGCAAAAACCCCAGCAATGCCGAGAAGTTCTTTTTCTGTAAATAAGTATTGTATATTTGTCCAACCATAGTTGCTTAAACTTTTCTTAAAATGTAGTCTTGAGTGAATTTGCAACATGTGTATATGTAACTCTAACCACTAATATTTGTAGTAGATGTATGAACTTACTACCATTCTTTAAAGAAAAAAAATGTGTTTATTGAAAATTGTCAGGGTACATTGTACATTACTTGGTTCCATTGCCTCCTTATCAAATACATGTTTTTCAATTACAGTTGTTGACACCTCAGTAACATTTCGTTGTTTCGCTTTACAACTTAATTACCATCAATTCTGGGAGATCTATTAGCTTGACCAGTGCATCCCTACGAACCCTCATGTTATGTGTTCCATTTGTTCCAGACCGATCCCCACTTTCTTGGTCACCCTCTGCTTTCATAGACCATTTTCCCGGCTTTCATAAACCAGTGTAGGTCTTCCATCCAATCTCGCAGTCTCAGTGCATCAAGAATCCCCCATTTCTGTGCAATATTACGCTTGACAATTCAATTGTCAATTCCAATGAAACCAATATTTGTTCTTTAACCCCAAGGTCTGTAGTGTCGCGTATATTCAGGAGGCACCATTGTGGGGTAGGAATCATCTCTACTCATGTGACCCTACTCAGGCTAAGGACAACTGCCGCACCAATACTGTCATATTATAGGGCACTCCCATGGTATATGATAGTATGTTCCCTCTTGACCTCACCCCCTTCTAAATGTGAGATCTGCTTCTCTGCCCATTTTCGCCAAGCAGCAAAAAAAATAGTATACTCTATGGAGAATTTTCAGTTGTATTAGTCGGAGTTTATTTGATATGGCGACTTCTCATGGGGACACGAGGGCTCCTGCCAGTCTTCATCCTCCAGTTCCCTCGCATCCCTCTGCCACTGATCCCGGAGTCCAAGGAGGGGGTCTGGGCAATTTTTAATCAATTTCCAGTATGTCAGAGACACTGCAGTGCTGTTAATGTAGTCTGTGAGTATTCTGTCTTCTAGTGGGGAGGAATCTGGAAGTGTTGTCTCCTTCAGGATTATCGCTTGCAAAGCGTGTTTTATTTGGAGATAGCGGAATGTCTCTCCATCCGACAGTTCATACTCTCGCTGGAGCATTACGAACTGTATCACCTTTCTCCCCACCCACAGGTCGCCTCCTGGAGATATGCCTATTAAGTCTCATTTGTCAAAACCGTGGTGTCCACTCATGGTGCCCAATAATTCGGCATCCCATAGTGGGGTATGTTTTGTAATTTTGTTGCCCCACCCCATCCGTTTCAGGGTGTTGAGACACAATTGAACTGTGGTCTTTGTTGGACCTGTGAGCGAGAGGAGCCCGGGAGAGGTGTCCAGTGCTTTAGTGTACATGTATACATTTGTTTATGGACAAATGTCAGAGAGAGTAATACCTCCATCATACCACCCATGGGTCAGCTTTTGGTGTGTTATTTTTGGGGGCTTCCCGTCCCAAAGCAATATTCTTTGTTCACTTTCTATTGTTTGGTAGTATCTGGACTGGACTGGGTATGGTGTGTTTTGCAGTATATATAAGAATCGAGGGAGATCCATCATTTTGAAGAGGGCAGCTCTCCCTAGCAGGGAGACTGGCAAGGTACTCTAGAGGTGTATGTCCCCCTGTAGACACCTCAGTGGTGGGTCAAGGTTACATTGGTAAAATAGTTCAGAATCTGTAGCTATATAAACTCCTAGGTAGCAGTACCCCTCTGTTATCCCCTCCGCCGTACAATGCTTGGGTAGTGCGGTGCTTGCCCCATTTAGCATAAATATTGTGGATTTAGACCAATTGATATTGTACCCTGAGTTTCTACCAAAATTGTTAAATATATATTCAATATTCTGTTGATTGAGGTTTTTGGGGAGGCCAGATAGAGGAACACGTCATCTGCCTATAGAGATATTCTATCCTCCCAACAATCTGTCCACCGCAGACCTCGTATTAAGGGATCTTGTTGGATCCATGTGGCTAGAGGTTTTAGTATTGAGGCGAGGATTAACGGTGACAGTGGGCAGCCCTGCCTCGTCCCTCTTCTTAGGGGAAATGTGCAGGATGTTCTATTGTTAACTACCACTGGTGCCATTGGGCTAGCATATAAGAGTGTAAGCCATGCCATGAAATTAGGGCCGAAACCATACCTCTCCAGTACTGCAAACATGTACGGCCACTCCACCATGCCAAAGGCCACACTTGCATCGAATGACATGACCATTGCATCCTCTCTTAGCATGTCCACTCTCCCTAGTATCCCGTGAAGTCTAAAGTACTTAAGTGCTGTATTTTGCTAAGTCATGAAGCCAGATTGATCTGGGTGTACCAGTTGTGGGATGATTGGAATTAGCCACATGGCAAGAATTTTAGCTAAGATTTTGGCTTCAGCATTGATCAATTTGATCGGATGGTAGGATGCGCAATTGTTCCTTGATATTCCTTCCTTGTGGATCACCACCATGGAGGCAAGCCATTGGGCTTCTGGTAGGCTCCCCACCCTTCGAGTTTCTGGGTAAATATTCTTAAGATTGGGGACCACTGTATTTGGGCGTTAGTTTGAGGATCTCGATCGGGAGGCCATTGGGCCCCATAGCTTTTTCTCCTGTTATGCCACGGATCGCTTGGGCTACCTTGTCTTCTGTTATTTCCTCCTCTGTTAGTGATAAATCTTCTGGACCTAGAGTGGAGAGGAGGATGTCTGCGAGTAGTTCTGTGGCCTCATCTCTGCTCGACGTTCAAAACCCTGCGCAAAACATTGAAATTGGATAGAGCAGCAGGGGCATTGAATTTCTGTTTAAACTGGCCTCTTCCAAATATGTATATTATTTATCCACCATGTAAATATCACGCACTTATTGTGTCACTGATCACACCATGTCACTTGTTCACAATTCATCCTAAAATCTCACCTTGTTGGCAGCAGTGTATGCAAAAAAAATCCTTGCATATGGGTACACATAAATGATGTCATTTATATAAAATATCCGAATACCCAAAGACCCGATTTTATTGTGGTTACTTTGCCTTTATTGTGTGTTCCATGAAAAGGTTTTCACATTCAACCTGTGTATAAAATAACTTGTCTTTTAATTGAATTGTGTTTGTAAAATATATTTTGGTTATATCCGACAGAATCATTGTATTCTCTGAATAGACTTCTTAAATGGGCGAATGGTCCAATATTCCGCTTGCCAGATGGTGTACCTCTTGGAAGCGTGTCACTAGATCAGCCGGGGGTGATCAAATAATGTATTCCAGAGAGACTGTTTTGGGCTCCTGAGTTGAACGTGAAATGTTTTGTTGATGGGGTATGGGTGCGCCACACATCTATCTGATCCTATGTGGCCAGAAAATTGGCAAATCGTGAGTTTGGACGTGGCCAGGTTTGTGGTGGGTGTCTATCTATGTGGTCTTATAGCGTAGTATTAAAGTCTCCTCCAATCAGTAATTGCCCTACAGGAGGGTCCAAATGTATGTTCCCCATGTCTTGAAAAGCCTGAGTGTCGGGTGGGGGGAATACACCGTCATCATAGTTATTGTCTTCTCATTCCATTTCCCAGACACTGCCGTGTATCTACTGTGTTTGTCCACGCAAGTGCAGTTCATTGCAAAGGGAAAGATTTTCCGTTGTAGTATCCCCACCCTTTGGGATCCAGTAGTTAAGCCAGTGTGTGCTATCAATGTATATTCCCAACGATCCAAATCCCTACAGCAGTTGCCGATCAAGTGTGTCTCTTGGAGAAAGACTATGGGGCCCATTAGGATGGCGGGCAGATTGCCCCCGCCAGGCTGGTGGTAGCCACCGCCAGCCTGCCGGGAGCAATCCGCCCACCATCCGCACCTAAATTCCCCCGCCATATTAGGGTGGCGGGGGGGACCGCGGCGGACAGAAAGACCGTCCAACGCTTTTCCGCCCCGGTCGCCTTGCGGCCGGGGCGGAAAAAGTTTAATATGGTGGCGGTATCTATTAGACAACGCCAGTCATATTAGCATTGCCCAAAACAGATGCCTTTCCGTGGCGGCATCAGCATGCGGTCTTCACCTCGGGGGCCCATGCGGGCCCCCCGAGTGAAGGACGGGTGCATCCTAATCCCCCCCACAGGACCCCCGCCCTTATGGAGGGTGGTCCCAAACACCAATAAGATGGCGGGCAGACCCTAATGACCCCCTATATCTGGGGAAGTACCTTTAATATATTGCCGTACCATTCCTCTCTTCAGCCTGTCTCCCAGACCATTTACTTTCCAGGAGAAGAGCCTCAGCCCTAGGCTTGTATTGTTATACATTGTGTCAGTTGTGCCTTTCCTGCTGACCCTGTGAAATATGGTACCCTTTCTTGGTATTGGGGAAAAGTTGTTCTTCCCTTCCCCACCCGGTCCGTCCCTGTCCTGAATTTGGCAACAATTAAACGTACAAAACAAAGTACCCCCATCCCTCCCTCCCTGCCTCCCTGGACTCCGGGTCTAAAACTACCCAGGTGCCCAACTATGCACAGTGCCTGTCATCCTATTCCAATCTGAGGCATTGACGGGGAGCCGAGGCCGTTCCCCCACATCTGTCCCCCCTCCCGAATACCTCCTCCCCATTGAGGAACCAGATTGTCCCAATGTCATCACTTAATGATTTGTTTTACACTCCAATTCTTGGTATAGTGTCATTCCCTCTTTTTCGGTGTATTTTTGATGTTCTCCCCCGTCGTGGAGCTCATCTGTGTCCAGCTCATTTTGGGAGCTCGCAGTGGTGTTTAAGAGTCTAAGAGAGTCCAGTATATTGGTCCCCATCTCCAGGATCTCCCCGTTTGGTTCCCTGTGATGTCTGATTACCAGGTGGCAGCGTTTTTTTTCTTCGCTCATCACATTGGCTTCCAGGGCGGCCACCCCCCACCACTCTCCAGCCTTCCAGCCATTCCAAGGCTATCTCCGGTGTTTCAAAGAACCATACCTTCCCTTCGGCCTTAATTCTAAGTTTTGCTGGGAAGATCATGGAGTACTTAACTCCCTTTGCACGCAGTTATTGTTTTACCTCTTGAAACAATCTTCTTTGCCTTTGTTCCTTGGCGGTGAAGTCTGGGATTAATGTGATGATATTGTTAATGTAGTGCTCCTCGTTGTTTGTAAGATTACATCACGGTTATGAAAATTGAACAGTCTGCCAGGATCAGTCTTGGTGTGGTCCCAAACGCACAAAACAATGTTCACAAGGAACTCATTTGTCTAGATCAGTACACAATCTGCAACTCAAGTAGTTACTCTGATTAAATCATAGACAGAATTTATCCTATTCGTTCACGACCCTCCATCGAGTCGCAGTATTATTCGCATTAAATTCTATACATGCACATGTATTTGAAAAAGCCTATAAACTTTTGTTTTAGGTATACTTGACTTCAGCTGAAGTAGGTAATTTTATTAAGCAGTTATAGTCTGTATCACAGACATATTCCTTATATATAAGTCATTAAAATATTTTCCTATCATTACATTCGGAGTAACGTTGTGAACCCCAGTGAAGTGACCATAACCTATTTCAGTGAGTATTGTGTGACATAGTGAAACAAAAAAAGGGGAACAGGTTATTGGTAAAGTACAAAAGGATGAGCTTAATACAGTGACGATAATTCAATTTGGGCTCTCTCTTTTGTCTGGTGTCGACGGCATTTCGACCCTCTCTAGATACGGTGTCTCTTCAGGACTGTGTTTCTGGGGACTGAAAAGGAGGAAGCATGTAATTGCAGATTTAAGGAATTACAATGATAATTAAGAGGACCTATAGGTGTGTGTACTGTGGCTTACCAGAACAGCACAGATGGGTACTGTATTAGAATACAGAATGTCAGATGAAACATGAAGTACAGGAACAGTAGTTATCCAGACCTGTATTCAGAGAAACAATCTTTTAGTAATGTTACCGTAATAATGTTTTATTTAATGCACACACCAAGGTGATAACAAGAGGCAACTCACATGAAAAGTTCAACTAGTGTATGGAGGCACATCTGGTATTTGGTAGAGCCCACGGCGATGGCTCTAGGCGTATTCTATGCTGTTAAAGATGTATCATCATCAGTGATGTCTTGGATACGATCTCAGTGGAACCCACTACTTGGCTCCACACGTTTTAATCCACGCTGATAGCAATGACCCACACTGATAAATTAAGGGTGTATGATCGTGAGTGTTGGACCTGGCCCTTTTGGCAGGTTCACCCCGAGACTTTTTGCTTTTTCCTAGCCTGTTTCTGGAACCTGGGTTGGTGATTGTAGGCCTCTGCGCACTTTTTCACTGTGGTACAGTGTAGAGTGCGTGTGCTCTCTGTGTATGTGTGGTGAGTGACCTGCCCTCCCATAGGAATGAATGGGGAATATGTATGCCCATGGTAGTTCCTGATGTGTGGGGAGTGCAGGGTCGAGTTTGATATGTGCGAACTCGGGAGAATGAATGCTGCAGAATGGTGTATGCGGCATGGTTGTGTCTAGTCTAGAAGTGCCACTTTTAGAAGTGGGCATATTTGTGCAGTGAGACTGCTGGCATGTGATTGGCTGGTGAGCCTGGCCCAGGAGTACCTGGGCCTGCTTGTGGATTGACTGTCTGGTCTGAGTGTGACAGGGGCTGCAGAGCACCCAGATGGTTGTCTGAGTCAGCCTGTGGATGAAAGGCAGCATCTGCTGCCAGGGAAGTGGGAGGAGATTAGCACCTGATAGTGAAGGGCTGTGCCTGCCTGCCACAATGCTGGCTCCACCCCCCCGCTGGGCGACTGTCACCTCTGTCCCTGATACTGAAGGGACTTCCCTCTAAACCAGTCTATCTGGTTCTCACACTGAGACTTCAAAGACTTCAAAGACTTTTATGTGTATAAGAAGGGGCTGTGTCCCCTTCCAAAATGTTCTTGTTTCTGACTTGAATCTGCCAGGGGCGTGCTGCTGCTTGGGCTCAGGGGAATCCCTGAGCCCTGCCCAGCCCCTGGACACCTGATGGCCTTTCCTGGACTCCTGGGGGACCCCTCTGCCCTGCCTGGGCTGATGGGGGGACTTGGCTTTGCCCCCTGGGAAGCTCTGGGACCTTTGCAGCATGGAGAAGCTGCATTTCCCTGCAGAGAGCGCTTTATTTTTACTTGAACCCTCTTTGCTGCCTGCTGGCGCTTGGGAGCGCTTGATTCGTATTTCTAGTGCCTGGAAGCGCTGTGGGTCTCCCTGAGCGCCTGGGAGCGCTCTATCTGGTTGCTAGCGCTGGGAGCGCCGTGGATTGCCCGTTAGCGCTTAAGAGTGCTTTGTTTGCAGAGGCCGGTGCTAACCCGGCATGACCAGCGCAACCGAGGACTTCCCGACCGCTGGGAGCGCTTTATTTGTAAGGCCAGTGCCCACCCGGCATTTACTGCTTCTGCATTCGGAAATCACCGCCGCTGCCCGAGACGAAGCATCGAAGGGGCCGCGCTAGGATTGGCCCGCGGTTGGGGGCTCGTCCCAGTGGGCCGCGCTGCCATTGGCTGGCCGGTCCGGGATTGTCTGGTGATGTTTCCCCGGGCCGCGCTGTGATTGGCTGCCGGCCCGGGGAAGGAAGAAGAATGATGGCGGCTGGTCTGCAGGGCTCCCGTGAGCGGAGGGAGCCCTGCAGCGAGAGGAGCGACCTGCAGAGACGAGCGGAGGGGGCGCGAGGCACATTGCCGGTGCCTGCCCCCACCGCGAGGCTCCCCGAATGGAGGGAGAGCCCCGAGGAGGAGAAACCGCCGATCGTCTGACCGACCGGTGAGTGGGGCAGGAGCAAGGGAGGGTCGCCGGGACACATGGTCGGTGTCCGCCCCCCCCGTAGCGCAAGCTCGCGCTCCTTGTCAATGGGAAGCCACGAGGGCTTCAAGGGCAGCCCCGGTTGGCAGTGGGTCGCCCCAACGTGTATAGAGCCATGAGAGGCTCAGGGCCCACATCTTTGTTTAGAGCCACGGAGGCTCTAGGGGGCCATTTTTGATTTACGAGCCCTGAGAGGCTCGAGGGCCAGTTCGTTTGTTTTCAGAGCCTGAGGGCTCCGAGGGGGCATTTGAATCTACGAGCCAAGCGAGGCTCGAGGGGCCATTGGTTGCAGAGCCTGAGGGCTCCATGGGCCATAATAGTTGTAAGAGTCTGTGAGGCTCTTGTGTTATGCCAGAGCCTGTGTGGCTCCAACGTGTGTAAAGTGTTTCCAGAGCCTGGGTGGCTTCCGCGTGGCGCAGTTTGTGCCTAGGGGTCAGTGAGGACCCTGTCGCAGTTTGGACTCCCAGCTGCCCAGCAATTAGTGGGCAGCTGCACCGTTTAGATCTTGTGTGTTCCCAGGTGCCCAGCAAGTAGTGGGCACCTGCTACGTTTAGGCTTGTGCTTGGACTGGCGCTGCATGGCAGCGCGCCCTGACATTGAGACTCAGGGCGTCCTAGCCCCAACAAGGCCAGTTGGCCTAGGGACTGCCACAGGTGGTGGCTTATGTAGGTTTTGCGCAATTGTATGGTTATTGCACCTCTGAATGTGATTTCTTACATCATGTGTTATTCCTGCACCTCTGAATGTTTTTAGACATCATGTGACTTTTGTGCTATTGTATTGTTATGGTACCTCTGAAGGTATTTTTATTGCATCATGTGCTTTATTCTTAACACCGCTGAATGTGTAGGTTTATGCATCATGTGTTTCCCTTTACTACTCCTCTGAATGTATATTCATGCATCATGGGTAATGTGTTCTTTCTTAGACCCCTAAATGCTGTGTGATACTCAGGTGGTTGTTCTTTTTAGTACAGGTGGTCCTAGTAAGGTCCTGGTCCCCTGCGTGACATTCTCCTAAGGTGGTTAGGGTTGCGTAGGTGGTACTTACCTGTCCCCAGTAGTTACTGGATATGATTTACAACTGTTATTCTTTTTTGCTATACTTATTCTAAGTTCTATAAGTGCTATTTCTATATCTACAACGTGTTGATTCTGACAGTGGCTCATGTGGCCCTGTCCTGTACATAATCCCTTATGAATGTTGCCCGTGCCAGTTGGCACAATGTACATGTGTGATTTTTATCTGATGTGTTTTGACAATACAAAAGTTATTTTAATATAACCTTGTGTGGAGTTCCTTTTGTGGTGTTCCTAGTATGCTGTTGCTGTTGTGCGCTGGCGCAAATGCTTTACACATTGCCTCCGAGTTTAGCCTGACTGCTCGTGCCAAGCTACCAAGGGGGTGAGCAGGGGTTATCTTGGCGTGTGACTTCCTTGCCCTGACTAGAATGGTGGTTTGTGCCTGGCTTTGGCGTCAGCCTTAGCCTACCAGAAATAGCCAGTTCTAACATTGTTGGTCAGCGGTGCGGATTTGGACTTGTGTTTGCGCAGTGCCACAGCGACAACTGGCTACATTACAAAAGTCTGCATTTTTCAGATAGTCACATGTTTGGGATTATTGTTTTGATTTTGTTTTTCCTCAAGAGTGTCATTTTCAGATGGTGTATCTGCGCTTTATGTTTAGTGGCAGATGAGAGAAAGTGAAAGGGTGGGACGCCAGTAGAGGGGGAGGTTCCCATAGATTAGGAATCCCTTGCTGGGTCCAGTGTCCAATCCCTGTTCCTGTCCCTGTGTGGGTAGATGGAAGAGAGGGAGTGTGGAGGAGAAATGGCTTGCTTGGGAGGGTGGTTATCCCCTGAGTGTAGTGTGTGTGTCTGGATTCCCCAGTATGGTAGGATTCAGTGGTGGCAGCTTAAATGTGTCCAGTGCGTGAAGTCCCATTCCCAGTTCCCAGAGTATGGTGCCTGGTGCTCAGTAAGAGGGTGACAGGTTGAGAGTCAGGGGCAGTGAGGAACTGTCTCACCAGTCTGGAGGGGGAGTGTGTGGATGAGTGGTGTCTTGAACTAGAGGAGTTGGTGTGAATTTTTTTAAGGAGCTTGCACAATGAGGTGTACCTCTGGTGGTGTGCAGGAGGTCCTGCAGAGGCATTGGACAAGAAGGTGGATGTCTGGCGGTGTGCTAGATGTCTTGCAGAGACATTAGGGAGTGATTCTAAAAGTAGTGGCTTGTGTATCTGATGATCCTGTGTAGGTGAAGAGGTTCATGTGTAGCCCAGCTAGGTCCCATTAGGATGGTAGGGGTGTAGGGGCTCATGTCCTGTCTCAGTGGAGGCGGAGTGAGTGTGGGACGGTGTGTCCCACGTTGGCCCGAAACCCTGTCTCAGGGCCTGGAGGGTTCCCTAAGGGAGCGCCAGGTCAGGGGCCTAGGCTGTACTTACAGATCATTTGAGGAGGATCTTCCTGTGTCTAGAGGACGGGGAGTGTCTGTAACCAGAACACCGGCGGTGCAATTGTTGGGCAGTACCACTCCTAAGTGGAGGGTGCAGAAGTCCTGGCTCGCTGAGCATTTGACGGTCTATAGTGCTTGACCATTTGTGGGGCCTCTGGAGGCCGTTCCCCGAGAAGGGGGAAAGCCAGGTTGGGGTTGTAGCCTGACCTGGAAGGAGTACTGGAGGAGAGTGTGTCGCTGATACGCCGCTGGCGTGTGCTCTGTCTAGCCTGAGACATACTGGGCCTGTAATCATGGAACTGGAAGGGGGTGCAGAGGGACGGTGTACTTCTGACCCCGGTGCAACCTGATGGTTTAGATCCTAGGTTGGGAGATTAGGAAGCTTCCAGGTCAAGAGGAATCTCTACCAAAGTGGATCAGCTGAAGAGACTGAGGGGGGCTGCCCTTGCTGTGTGTTCTGGGGCCCACCTGCAGTTTTTTGTTTCCACTAAGGTAGGGGAAAGGGGGCTTTGCTGTGTGCTGTGTCCCCCCACCTGCTTGAAGAGGGACTGTGCTGTGTGCTTTGTACCTCAGGAGTGAAATAGTTTCCAGGTGGTAGACCAGTGATGGAGTGAGGTCCTGATCTGGTAGGAGAGTTGTGTTCTGGTGAGTGCTTCCCTGTGAGGGTGCGGAATCCCAGAAGTAGAGGTAGGGTGGGGCATTCTTGCCCGTGACCTCTGGTCAGCCTGAGGGTATGGACCCTAGGTTGTTGGATCAGTGGTAGTTGTAGCTACCCTGAGAAGGAGAGTGGAGAATGGCTATTGTGTGCCAGGGGTTACTGCCCCCCACTCTGTGAAGTGGTTAGGACCTGTGACATTTGGATGGCCTAGGGCCTGGTCCTGGCTGTGGATGACTAGTGTGTACCAGTGGGGTACCCTAGATGTGCCAGAGAGCTTTTGTTGAGGGAAATCTATGTGAATTCAGAGTGGCGAAAAACTGGAAGGTGTCCCTGCCGTGCGGGCCCGTGTCCGTGTTTTGTCGCCCAAAGCAAGGAAGCCCATCAGTGGAGTGATTGGTCTACCCTGCGTATTGGCTGGAAGGGGATTGTGTTGGACCTGGCCCTTTTGGCAGGTTCACCCCGAGACTTTTTGCTTTTTCCTAGCCTGTTTCTGGAACCTGGGTTGGTGATTTTAGGCCTCTGCGCACTTTTTCACTGTGGTACAGTGTAGAGTGCGTGTGCTCTCTGTGTATGTGTGGTGAGTGACCTGCCCTCCCATAGGAATGAATGGGGAAAATGTATGCCCATGGTAGTTCCTGATGTGTGGGGAGTGCAGGGTCGAGTTTGATATGTGCGAACTCGGGAGAATGAATGCTGCAGAATGGTGTATGCGGCATGGTTGTGTCTAGTCTAGAAGTGCCACTTTTAGAAGTGTGCATATTTGTGCAGTGAGACTGCTTGCACGAGATTGGCTGGTGAGCCTGGCCCAGGAGTGCCTGGGCCTGCTTGTGGATTGACTGTCTGGTCTGAGTGTGACAGGGGCTGCAGAGCCCCCAGATGGTTGTCTGAGTCAGCCAGTGGATGAAAGGCAGCATCTGCTGCCAGGGAAGTGGGAGGAGATTAGCACCTGATAGTGAAGGGCTGTGCCTGCCTGCCACAATGCTGGCTCCACCCCCCGCTGGGCGAATGTCACCTCTGTCCCTGATACTGAAGGGACTTCCCTCTAAACCAGTCTAGCTGGTTCTCACACTGAGACTTCAAAGACTTCAAAGACTTTTCTGTGTATAAGAAGGGGCTGTGTCCCCTTCTAAAATGTTCTTGTTTCTGACTTGAATCTGCCAGGGGCGTGCTGCTGCTTGGGCTCAGGGGAATCCCTGAGCCCTGCCCAGCCCCTGGACACCTGATGGCCTTTCCTGGACTCCTGGGGGACCCCTCTGCCCTGCCTGGGCTGATGGGGGGACTTGGCTTTGCCCCCTGGGAAGCTCTGGGACCTTTGCAGCATGGAGAAGCTGCATTTCCCTGCAGAGAACGCTTTATTTTTACTTGAACCCTCTTTGCTGCCTGCTGGCGCTTGGGAGCGCTTGATTCGTATTTCTAGCGCCTGGAAGCGCTGTGGGTCTCCCTGAGCGCCTGGGCGCGCTCTGTCTGGTTGCTAGCGCTGGGAGCGCCGTGGATTGCCCGTTGGCGCTTAAGAGCGCTTTGTTTGCAGAGGCCGGTGCCCACCTGGCATGACCAGCGCAACCGAGGACTTCCCGAGCGCTGGGAGCGCTTTATTTTTAAGGCCGGTGCCCACCCGGCATTTACTGCTTCTGCATTCGGAAATCACCGGCGCTGCCCGAGACGAAGCATCGAAGGGGCCGCGCTAGGATTGGCTCGCGGTTGGGGGTTCGTCCCGGTGGGCCGCGCTGCCATTGGCTGGCCGGTCCGGGATTGTCTGGTGATGTTTCCCCGGGCCGCACTGTGATTGGCTGCCGGCCCGGGGAAGGAAGAAGAATGATGGCGGCTGGTCTGCAGGGCTCCCGTGAGCGGAGGGAGCCCTGCAGCGAGAGGAGCGGCCTGCAGAGACGAGCGAAGGGGGCGCGCGGCACATTGCCGGTGCCTGCCTCCACCGCGAGGCTCCCCGAATGGAGGGAGAGCCCCGAGGAGGAGAAACCGCCGATCGTCTGACCGACCGGTGAGTGGGGCAGGAGCAAGGGAGGGGCGCCGGGACCCATGGTTGGTGTCCGCCCCCCCGTAGCGCGAGCTCGCGCTCCTTGTCAATGGGAAGCCACGAGGGCTTCAAGGGCGGCCCCGGTTGGCAGTGGGTCGCCCCAACGTGTATAGAGCCAAGAGAGGCTCAGGGCCCACATCATTGTTTAGAGCCACGGAGACTCTAACTTGCCATTTTTGATTTACGAGCCCTGAGAGGCTCGAGAGCCAATTCGTTTGTTTTCAGAGCCTGAGGGCTCCGAGGGGGCATTTGAATCTACGAGCCCAGCGAGGCTCGAGGGGCCATTGGTTGCAGAGCCTGAGGGCTTCATGGGCCATAATTGTTGTAAGAGTCTGTGAGGCTCTTGTGTTATGCCAGAGCCTGTGTGGCTCCAACGTGTGTAAAGTGTTTCCAGAGCCTGGGTGGCTCCAGCGTGGCGCAGTTTGCGCCTAAGGGTCAGTGAGGACCCTGTCGCAGTTTGGACTCCCAGCTGCCCAGCAATTAGTGGGCAGCTGCACCGTTTAGATCTTGTGTGTTCCCAGGTGCCCAGCAAGTAGTGAGCACCTGCTATGTTTAGGCTTGTGCTTGGACTGGCGCTGCATGGCAGCGCGCCCTGACATTGAGACTCAGGGCGTCCTAGCCCCAACAAGGCCAGTTGGCCTAGGGACTGCCACAGGTGGTGGCTCATGTAGGTTTTGCACAATTGTATGGTTATTGCACCTCTGAATGTGATTTCTTACATCATGTGTTATTCCTGCACCTCTGAATGTTTTTAGACATCTTGTGACTTTTGTGCTATTGTATTGTTATGGTACCTCTGAAGGTATTTTTATTGCATCGTGTGCTTTATTCTTAACACCGCTGACTGTGTAGGTTTATGCATCATGTGTTTCCCTTTACTACTCCTCTGAATGTATATTCATGCATCATGGGTAATGTGTTCTTTCTTAGACCCCTAAATGCTGTGTGATACTTAGGTGGTTGTTCTTTTTAGTACAGGTGGTCCTAGTAAGGTCCTGGTCCCCTGCGTGACATTCTCCTAAGGTGGTTAGGGTTACGTAGGTGGTACTTACCTGTCCCCAGTAGTTACTGGATGTGATTTACAACTGTTATTCTTTTTTTGCTATACTTATTCTAAGTTCTATAAGTGCTATTTCTATATCTACAAAGTGTTGATTCTGACAGTGGCTCATGTGGCCCTGTCCTGTACATAATCCCTTATGAATGTTGCCCGTGCCAGTTGGCACAATGTACATGTGTGATTTTTATCTGATGTGTTTTGACAATACAAAAGTTATTTTAATATAACCTTGTGTGGAGTTCCTTTTGTGATGTGCCTAGTATGTTGTTCCTGTTGTGCGCTGGCGCAAATGTTTTACACATTGCCTCCGAGTTTAGCCTGACTGCTCGTGCCAAGCTACCAAGGGGGGTGTGCAGGGGTTATCTTGGCGTGTGACTTCCTTGCCCTGACTAGAATGGTGGTTTCTGGCTGGCTTTGGCGTCAGCCTTAGCCTACCAGAAATAGCCAGTTCTAACAGTGAGCAAGAAATCTCACTTAAGTGAGAAAGCGGTATGCTAAAATGCGCATAACTTACTTGGTGTCACCTTACTTCTGTTGGTCACAATAGACTCCAGTGTGCGAGTCGGCCGAGCTGTCCGGTATTGAAGGCGTGCCGACCGGACGTGAAAACCGCCAAGTTGCGCGTTGCTAGGATACCTAGTATCATAGCTACTGTGGCTATCTTGGACTGGTCATGATTGCATAAAGGGCAGTGAAGAACACCTTCTTCGTCAGTATAAGCAATTTCAAGTACTTCTTTAAACGTGTGGTATGATAGCGCAAGTGGGTGAGCTGACTAGCTGACTATAAATGAAAGCGGGTGAGGGACCTAGCGGATCCTAACTCGATAGTGCATATTTTACTCCCACATCTCAGTGGTAGGGGTGGTGTCATTGTGAGGGGAATGTACACCAAGCATGATGCTGCCTCCAATTCTAGTGTATATTGGAAGGCTTTCTCAGTGGTCTCTTATATCATTAATTGGATAAGTAATGTACATTGGTACACATAGTGTCGTCCCATATGCTCAGATAGAATGGTCAGCTATATAGTACTAAGTGATAATTATATACAGTGAACAAAGACAAAATATAGAGACAAAAGACATTGCAGTATATATACAGTGAGCGATACATTATTCTCAATGTCATCTTCATACATGCCTGTGGACAGTGTAAGAGTTATAGAGACATTCATTATAGTTATATTACAATATGGTTTATCTGCGTCAGTGTACTGTAAGGGATCCACTATGCACATATACAGAGTACTATATACACATAAAGAATTAGATCTCGCAGGTAGGCAGTGTGAATAGATTGTCATTGTGTAGCCGACACTGCATGTATTTCATTTGGTGTATAGACAGGGCCCTGTCTACCTCAGAATTAGGTCACCTGATCTATCTGCTACGGTTCAGTGTAAGCTGATATATCTGTGCCATTCTTCAAGATTATTCAATCCATTTCTGATAGACTCACACTTATCAATCCATTTGCATTCTGATGACTGTAAGATGAATGAAATGTCTCCCCCTTTAGATGGTATTTTGGCTTTCTCTATCACTTGCCATTTCAAGTCATTAGCAGAATGACCTTTTTCTTTATAGTGATCAAGCAACGTTGCAGTCTCCACTTGGCAACAGATTCGACTACGATGTTGACCAATGCGTGCTTTCATGGATTGTGTAGTCTGGCCTATGTAAATCAGTCCACAGGGACGCCAGATGCAATAGATAACATTAGGTGTAGAGCAGTTGGTCAGGTCACGGAGTTTCAGTTTAGTGTTGCCGTGTAAAAACTGTTTGGTCTCCACTGTAAGACCACATGCAACACAATTCCCACACTTGTAATGTCCTGTTTGTGGGGGAAGTGAACATAAATCGTGGATGGTGCTTTTGTCATGGTTAACACAAGTGTCCGAGTGGACCAGGTGATCTCTGATATTCTTGCCTTTTTTTAAAGAAAACATGGGAAATCCACGAGTTCTGCGGAAGTCAGGTATACCTAAAACAAAGGTGTATGGGCTTTTTCAAATACATGTGTGTGTATAGAATATGAATGCGAATAATACTGCGACTTGATTTATTTATTTATTTATTTTTGCAATTTGTTCAGCGCGCAAATACCCAGAGGTGTCTCGGCGCTTTAAAGATCAGCAACTACACAAACCAGACATCTATTGTGCAAACAGCCATATCTTAAGGTGTTTCCTAAAACTGAGTAGCGTGGGGCTGATCTTAATACACAGGGGGAGCGAGTTCCAAAGTCTAGCTGTGGCCACTGTAAAACGTCTGTCACCCCAATTGACCTTTTTTGTAGGAGGGACGTTCAAGAGATGGGCTGAGGATGAACGGAGGGTTCTTGGTGCCTCTAAAGGTCTAAATGCTGATTTGAGGAAAAGAGGTCCAGTTTTATTAATGGCTTTATATGCTATGCATAGAGCCTTAAACTTTGTACGACTTCTCACTGGAAGCCAGTGCAGTTTACGAATAGAAGGGGAAATGGAGTTATGTTTTGGAATGTTGAGCAGAACCCTGGCCGCAGCGTTCTGCACCAACTGGAGCTTATTGAGTACCTTTGCCTGAGCAGTAAGAAGAAGGGCATTGGAATAATCTGTTCGTGAAAATACAAGGGACGTGATAAGGGTCTTTGCCGCCGAGGTGGGTAAATAAGGTAGCAATTTTTTGATTTTCCTCAATGTGAAAAAAGATGAGGAAACAACATTATTTACATGATGGTTGAAGAGAAGCCGATCATCGAAGATGACTCCAAGGTTTCTTACCTTTTTGACAGGTATGGGCAGAGGGCCTAATTCATTTGGCCACCACTGAGGGGACCAGCAGGGCTGTAATTTGCCAAAAAGCATAATCTCGGTCTTGTTGGAATTCAATTTGAGACAGTTTGCCGCCATCCAGGAGCTGATGGCCAACATTCCCTCCCGGAAATTGGCGGCCACCCTGTCTCCATCTCGATGTATTGAGAGGACTAACTAAGTGTCATCAGCATAGGTGGTGAGGCTGATGTCGTATTCCTTTATCACCCTCGCTAAGTCCGATACGTAGATATTAAAAAGAGTCGGACTTAGCGAGGAGCCCTGTGGAACACCACAGGGAAGAGAAAGGGGAGATGAATAAAAGGAACCCAGTTTAACAGTTTGAGACCGGTTATGTAAGAAAGATGAAACCAGGGCCTTGGCTTTGTGTTGCACCCCCATGGCTGCGACACGGTCGATCAAGATGTTGTGATCGACCGTGTTAAAGGCAGCTGACAAGTCCAACAATATCAGAACTGCCGCTCCTCCCTTGTCCAGTGTATATCTGATTTCATCTGCTGCTTTGATAAGCGCTGTTTCAGTTCCATGTGCAGTCCTGAAGCCAAATTGTGTGTCATCCAATAGGTTGTAAGTATCGATAAAATCTGATAGTTGTTGGTTCATAAGGCTTTCGAAAATTTTGGATGGAAAGGGTAAACATGCAATCGGTCTAAAACTGGCAGGATCTGTGGAGTCAAGGGAGGGCTTTTTTAAAAGGGGCCTGATGATCGCCTTTTTCCACACCGACGGGTAAGTCCCTGCCTGGAACATATTATTGCAAATGGTGGCTATTGCAGGTGCGATAGCCTCAGGAATAAGGTTAAGAATAGAAGGGGGGCAGGGGTCCAATGGTGAGCCTGATTTAATAGTAGTAACAAGATGTAGGATTTGTTCAAGTGTGGCTGGGTGAAAAGAAGAAAAAGACGGGGAGTTGAGAAAGTGATTAGGGGCCGGGGTTTTAACTGTAGGCATAGCTCGGGGAGAAAAAACAGAAAATATGGAGGCTACTTTGTCAGTGAAAAAGTCCGCCAGCGAATTGCTGAGCTCTTGAGAGGTTTTTTCTGGTGGAATAGAAGGATTAGTCAAATGGTTGACTACATGAAAAAGCTTTTTGGTGGAATTTTCTGCTGATTCGATTTGGGTGACATAGTAACTACTTTTTTCTGTGACTAACTGCTGCTTATATTTATTAAGGGCACTTTTATATATAAGTTTATCGGTCAAGTTGTAATGTCTACGCCAGTGTCTTTCTAAATTCCTGCAGAATTGTCTCTGTAATCGCAGGTTTTCGGAAAACCAAGGGGCTGAGGGCAAAATACGATTTCGGAACATAACTTTTGGAGGTGCGAAGATGTCTAACGCACTGTTAAGTTGTAAAAGGTAGTTATCAGAAGCTATGTCTGGATCTGTTTCAGTAGTGTCTAATGATGAGGCCAAGGTAGCAGATAGTTGTGGGATATTGATGTTCTTCCAATTCCTGGACGTGACTGGGAGTGGGGATTTTAACGGAGGGACTGTGAGATTATTAAGCCTGAGAGCAAAAAAAAACGCTGAGTGATCTGTCCAAGTAAGAGGCAGTTGTGAGGAATAGGAAATATCTGGATTGTTTGTGAATATCCCATCCAAGATGTGCCCTCAGATATGAGTAGGTGCTGAGACGAGTTGGTTAGGTCCTACAGCTTTCATATCTTCAAGCAGTGATGCTGTGTCACTATCAGTATCAACCTCTAGGTGAAAATTAAAATCCCCGAGAATGGTGAAATGAGGAGTTCCTGCTACACTTTCTAGAAGGTTATTAATATTAGCAAGGAATTTGGTGCGCGGGCCTGGGGGACGGTATATTAGATTCCCTGAAAATGACTGATTACCAGTGAGAGTAATCGTAAATGAAAGTGCCTCACAACTCATATCAAGAAGAGGGGTGGTTTTAATGCAAAGATGATCTCTATACATAATAACCAGGCCGCCTCCTCTTTTTATCGGTCTGTCTAGTCGATTTACACAGAACCCAGGTGGCAAGGCAGCTGTAAAATCCGGATCTACTGCCGCATCTCCCCATGTTTCTGTTTTGAAGAGTAAATCAAGGGAGTGTGCAGTAATGAGTTCAAGAATGTTTGTGCTTTGAAAGGGAGCGAGCGTTTATAAGCGCCGCCTGGAGTGATCTATGCCGATGTTTGTTAGAAGGGGGACGTGTACAAAATTTACAAGTGAAAGGGCCACAGGTCTGCTCTGAAAGAATAAAATGGGGTGGTTAGTGCGAAAAGTGCAGGGTGGGTATAAGGGCCAATAGTTGAGTAGAACTATATGTCAAACGTTGGTCGGGCTGGTCAAGGGGACTAGTCCGCGGCCTGGGCCAGGTGCGGACGGGCGCAGATGGGCATGACTCTGGCGCGACTCCGGCGCGCAGCTGCGCACGTTCGCTGCGCTTGACTGAGTGCATCGTCTTATGTACCGGGGGGGAGGCGGAAAGCTAGAGAGCTGACCTTGCTGGTGGTGGCACACCGGAAGTGGAGGGGGGAACCTTCCGGTTGTGGCGCTCGTTCCCTCCACACAACCAAACCTTTGGTGGTGGAGTAGTAGAACACGCCTGGGCAGATGAGTGATACACCGATCAATCAAGTGACATGAATAGCAAATTTAGTTAGTGCAAATGGTTAAAACAAGAAAAGTAAAACAGTATCATAAAAATTCTAGTGCGCTACGCTGCTGTCGCTAGGAGCAAGCTAGATGTCTGCTGCCGTCGGCGAACAGGAGCGGGACTGCAAGTTTAAAAAACACGCAGCCTGAATTAATCTCAGGGTCGTGGATGTGAGCACGCTGCTGCGCTCGTTTGTGCAAAATTGGAGGGTCATGAATGAATAAGATAAATTCTGGCTATGATTTAATCAGAGCAACTACTTGAGTTGCACATTGTGTACTGATCTAGATAAATGAGTTCCTTGTGAACATTGTTTTGTGCGTTTGTACTTACCCAGCTCAAAAGGACGTATGGGTTGCTCTTGTTTTCTAAAATATTGATTGTGCAGGTTTCCTGCAAGAGCTTTGTTAAACATATTGCTCAAACCTAATTATTGGGTCATGTGTTTATTGTGTTTTGTTCTGCTTTAAAAAAAATGTTGACAATAATTGCTAATAGTACAGAGTATGTCAGACAGATAGCCCCCACTGTATACGGACGATTAGTGGGCCCTCACTTTTCTCCTCAACTACACAGTCAGTCAACACTAATCCTAGGGTAATCTTCTTAGACAAATTAGAAAGTGCAAAGAAAAAGCATGTTTGCACTGAATTACATGCTCGAATGTTAACAGAGTATTTAAGAGCTAATATTATGCCCCAGGGCTTGATAGTGAGAAACGTACCTGGCATTTTTAAGGAAGATAAGAAATTCAAAGATAGCTTCTCACACATATCCACTACATGCTCCAGATACTGGATGGTCTTGGGCATAGAAACTGCCTTGGAACATAGCAAACAAAAAATGATTGAACTATGAAAATATAGAAAACAAACTCTTTGGATGTGACCACACTGAAGAATCAAAGTTGGCCCTTGACAAACTGAATAAAACCATACAGGAATTCAACTCTTTCGAATTGAAGAAAAGAGCTGATAAGGTACAGAAAGATATCACAGCCTATAGCAAAGAAAAAGCATTTCCATATCTACAAGACAAATTTTACACTCAACCCCAACAATTCAAGAAGAGTGTCACCTGGAGACGATACAACAACAACATACAAGTGGGGTTCTCTCAATCCTCAGCGGGTTCTTAGTCATTGGACGATGGAGGCAAGGGCACCAGTGGATTGCAAAGAAAGCAGCAGAAGCCTTTTTTTGGACAGGCACAGAGGGGCGAAGGGACCAACCAGAACCAAAGGAGACTATGGCACCAGTTTGCAGGAGAAAGACAAACGCATTGCCAATACTATACGTGGAGACCAGAGAGCTAACGACAATCACAGAAGAAAGAAGACCACTCACCAATTCGGATCCAGACAGAATAAGGGACGCAGGAGGAGAGATACCAAGAGCGCTAAGGAAGAATTTGGAAACCAATGCGATGGATTCATCCCTACACATGAATAACATTGCTGATCCGGCTGGGTGCACTAACATGTTTAACACAGACGCCACCATTCCAGTCTTCAATCTGTCCACACACTTCTGAGTAAAGGATTGTCATATGTCCTTGCGGAAACAACAGATTTCTTCAAACTTCAAACACAACTGCACAAATACTTTAGGACATTGAGACAGAGAATATTCTTGAGCAACCAGGAAGAAATCCTGCCCACCTCAAGATCATTTATGCGACCCAAATCCACTTTCATACCGACTAATAGCAGGATGCCACTTGAGATTGTGGCCTTTGTGAAGGCGTATTGGAGGACGTCATGAAGCTTAAAGAACAAAAGAGATTTACCCCATATAATATCACCAAACTTGAACGTGAAGCCTTGATCTCCTTAAAAAACAATGAAAACATAACTTTAAAACCGGCAGATAAGGGGGGCAATATTGTGATACAAGAAAGAATGAAATATGAAGCCAAGATAATGAGACAAGTAAACAATGTAGAAAACTATGAAAAACTGCCTCGAGATCTCCTCTCAGACGTCCAGAAACTGATATAGTGGAAGAGGTGTGGCGCCGCGGCCAGGGCGACTGACGCTGGAATCTGGGGACCACGGTTCGATCCCCGGCTCCGGCGGCAGGTTAGCCCAGCACCATGTGACTCTGGGCAATAGCTCGCTTAATCTTCCCGACGGCCCCCCAGCGCCTAGAGACCCTTACGGGTGATTGTGCGCTTTACAAATGTGGACTTTACTTTACTTTATATAGTCAGTTACAAAAAATGGACTAGACGAGGGATTCCAGACGAAACAAGAATTTGACTATCTGAACAAAGGATGCCCAAGGACTCCGGTCCTGTACACTTTATCCAAGGTACATAAAGACACCCAGTATCCACCAGGAAGACCCATCCTGTCCGGATGTGGATCAGTCATGGAACTCCTAGGATATTATATCAACCGTTTCATCAAAGAGTATGTCCCTGCCCTACCCACATACATAAGAGACAGCACGTATATGATAAATATGGCTCAGGGTATGGAATACAACCCTATGGAGGAGATCCTAGTCACTATGGACAATGTTTTGTTGTATATTAATATTCCGCAAATGGAGAGCATCAATGTAATCAAAGCCATTTTGGATAGCCGCCCAGCACCTCTTGAGGTCCCCACTGAGTTTATTACAGATCTCCTCGAAATAACACTCATGAAGAACTATTTTAGATTTAATTCCAGCTACTACCACCAGTGTTCAGGAACCTCGCTGGGAGTTATTTTTGCACCAAATCTAGCTAATCTCTATGTAGGTGACCTTGAAGAAAAGTTCATAAACAACATCAACAACCCTTTCCTGACGAATATAAAATGCTGGAAATGTTACATTTTCAATATTTTCTTCATCTGGACTGGAACTGAAGAGAGTTTGTCATTCGTCACATACCTACATACGTGTCAATCAGCATTGAGGTTTACATACCACAAAGATAAACATATGGTCACATTCCTGGACCTGAAAATAAGGTGCTGTGATAACCATCTGAATGTAACTCTATCTTGAAAGCCCACTGACAGGAATACACTGCTACAATACAACAGTTTCCACCCCAGGGCTCTGAAAGATGGCCTACTCCATGGCCAATTTTTAAGACTTTGACGCAACTGTTCAAAGAAGGAAGACTTCTTTAGGGAAGCGAGTACATTGAGTACCAGACTACACGAGAGAGGATATCCCAAGAGATTGATAAAAACCTCAATGAAGAGAGTGTGGTTTAGCCCCTGTGAGGTACTACTTACCAAGACCACAGAAAAGAGCACAAAACGAAGTGTATGCGTCACCACCTTTTGTCCACTGAGCACCCAGGTACAGAAAACTATCAAGAGACATTGGCCTACATTAAACACTTTGAACTCGTGTTGTGAATTACCCATGTTTTCTTTCAAAAAGAGCAAAAATATCAGAGATCACCTGGTCTACTCGGACACTAGTGTTAACCATGACAAAAGCACCATCCACGATTTATGGTCACTTCCCCCACTGACAGGACATTACAAGTGTGGGAATTGTGTTGCATGTGGCCTTACAGTGGAGACCAAATAGTTTGTACACGGCAACACTAAACTGAAACTCTGTGACCTTACCAACTGCTCTACGCCTAATGTTATCCATTGCATCTGGTGTCCCTGTGGACTGATTTACATAGGCCAGACTACACAACCCATGAAAGCACGCATTGGTGAACATAGTAGTCGAATCCGTTGCCAAGTGGAGAATGCGCCGTTGGTTGATCACTATAAAGAAAAAGGTCATTCTGCTAATGACTTGAAATAGCAAGTGATAGAGAAAGCCAAAGTACCATCCAGAAGGGGAGATTTTTCACTCATCTTACAGTCATTAGAATGCAAATGGATTGATAAGTGTGGGTCAGTTAGAAATGGAATTTTTGGTTGGCTGAGGCTTACACCAAAGCTAGGCAGAAACCACCATTTTAGTCAGGGTAAGGTGGAAACACACACTGTTGATAACCCCTGCTCACCCCCTTGGTAGCTTGGCACAACCAGACAGGCTTATCCCCAAGGCAATGTGTAAAGTATTTGCACCAACACTCACAATGACACTGTGAAACACCACAAATGGACACCACACAGGTTATTATAACAATATATATATCTTTATCTAATTTGCGCAAGACCAAAACAACATGAATCCACATGTACAATAAATGCTGTTTCTTTAAAAGGTTCTTATGTAGTGTTCTTGGTAAGGAAAAGGTAAATAGGTTTGTAGGTATGGTCTGGATGAAAATACAATTCCAGATGTGGGGAAAGTTAATTGGAAATCCAACTGCAGGCTTAAATGGTTATGTATGTACTACGAGGCAATTATCTCCCAAGTGCGGGCCCCTTCTCACTCTTTAGCCTGGAGGTAGGTAAGCAACTGGGCCCCCAGGGGCGCAATCAGATGCAGCCCTGACTTCGTGGTCAGGGCTTGAGAAAATAATATACCCCACACACACTTTCAGTATGCCAGATCGTATCTCCGCATGGCCCCTGTACTGTCACTCTGCTAGGGGCAGGTACATTGCTTTGCAATCCCTGATTCACTTCCAGAAGGTGGGAGACCTAGCACGCTATCCCGCAGACCCGCACCACTGTCCCCAACAGTAACAACATGGTGCTCCTTTTACTGATGTTGAGCGGTTACCTGGGGGTGCGGTCTTTCTCCTTCCTTCGCCTCGGCAGCAGCTTTTCGCAGGGACGGAGGCAGGGTGCCTCACGCTTCCGGGAACCCAGCACGGCTCCTGCAGGTGTCGAGCCCCTCATTGCCTAGGCAACGCTTCACTCCTTCCTGCTATCAGCGAGGCTCCTTCTGGCAGCGAGCACCTAGACGATGCGTCTGTGACAGATAAAGTTTCTTTTGGTTGACGGAACTGTAGTTAAATGGTGTCCCTGGATCAGGACGTTTTGGTCCGCTTGTGATGTCTCCCAGTATAGGGGGTCCGGCTGTCGGACCCCCTATACTGGGAGACATCACAAGAAACCAAAAGAAACTTTATCTGTCACATTGGGAAGAGACGGTGCGATGTACTACGAATTGGGCCACCTTTTGTGATACACACTACAAAAGGTCCTGATCCAGGGACACCATCTAACTACAGATTTGTCAACCACAAGGAACTCTCTCTGTCACATTGGGAAGAGACGGTGCGATGTACCACTAATTGGGCCTGCTTTTGTGATACACAGCATAAAAGGATTTATAACTGACCATTTGCATAAAACTCTCTGGGGTTAATCCCTCCCGGCAAGACCTGCATGGTGATACCTTGAGCTACCATTATACAACTGTGAGGCCAGAATTTGGCCATAAGCCCTGAGGAAGCTCCCTGTTAGGGAGAGTAACGCGTTGGCTAATCAACTTCTTTTACAAAGAAATTAATGAACTTTTGCACTTAATAGTTTTCGTACAAATAAAGAAAGGACTTTTTCTAAAAAATACTCTGTTCTTTTTGGACTTTTATTTGTGAGCCCCCACCCAAGCTTAAAAAAGCAATGTACATTAATTATTCGATTAATAGTACAAGAGACCACTGTTATGTTAACAAGGTTTGTATAGCGCTCGTACACCCAGAGGTTTCATGGCGCTGACTGACAGATGCTTTGGTAGTAGGAGAGTTATGCATAAGCCTGAGTGAACAACCAGGTTTTAAGCTGTTTTCTGAATATCAGTAGATTGGTGCAGGAACGGATTTCCAAGGGGAGGGAGTTCCATAGTTTGGAAGCAAGGGTGGCAAACCTGCGACCTCCCTGGCGTTGGAGCTTGTAAGGGGGAATGATCAGGAGATTCTGATTGACAGACCGGAGGTTACGGGAGGGAGTGTATCTAGGCAGAAGGTTGTTGATGAATTGGGGGCTACGGGCGTGAAGGGATTTGAAGATGATGCAGGCTGTTTTGAATGTGACTCGTTGGAAAATGGGGAGCTAGTGAAGTTGTTTCAACAGGGGCCTTGCTGACTGCCAGCGTGGCAGTCGATGAATCAATCTGGCGGCCTGGTTTTGAGCCATCTGGAGGCACTTGCTGAGAGCGAGAGGGAGACCCAGTAGATAGAGTTAGCGTAATCCAGGTGTGACAGTACGAGAGCTATCACCACCTGGATCAGGGCTGGCTGGGTTAGCATCCGACTAATCTTCCTGATCCTGCGGAGCTGGAAAAAACATGTAGACACCACCGTGCTCACTTGGGTTTTTAGTGACAGATCTTTGTCAATGGACACCCCCAGGCTATTGACTGAGGTGGAGGGAGTGGGAGGGGAGCCGAGTTCTAGTGGCCAATAGTGCGGGCCCCAGAATAGTTGGCTTTTGCCATTGAGGACTAGTTCGGTCTTGCCGGTGTTTAATTTCAGCTGGTTGGAGTCCATCCAATGGCGGATGTGTAGCATAGTGCTCTGGAACTCCTGGATGGATTCGGGGGAGTTATCAATAGTGAAGATAAGTTGAAGATCGTCGGCATAGTTGAATGTGACGGCTTTGAATGCTTTGAGGGACTGACTCAGGGGGAGCATGTAAAGGTTGAACAAAAGAGGAGACAGCGAGGAGCCTTGGGGGACCCCGCAGGAAGTGTGGAGTATGGGGGCTGAGAAGGGGGCCAGGCGGACGGCTTGGGTACGATCGCTGAGGAAGGGCCTGATCCAGCTGTAGGCTGAGTTGCAGATGCCGGCCTGTTTGACACGGTCGAGGAGAATGCTATGATCGACCGTGTCAATCGCTGCCGAGAGGTCTAGTAGGTCCAGCGCCTGGGGGATTCCTCTATCTGCATTGTGGCGGAGAGAGTCCAAGACGGCAGTAATGACTGTCTCGGTGGAGTGGGTGGGTCGAAATCCAGCTTGGAAGGGGTCCAGAAAGTTGGTTTGTTCCATGAAGTTTGAGAGGTGGGTGGTGACGTGAGCCTCCAATACCTTAGCCAGGTTGGGGAGGAGGGAGATTGGCCTGTAATTGGAGAGAGTGGAGGGGGTCGCCCCCTGGTTTTTTTAAGAGGGGTATGACGACTGCCTCTTTGAAGATTTTAGGGACCATGCCTTGAGATAGTGACACATTGAGAAATGTCAAGATCGGAGGGGATAGCACTGAAAATACGTTTTTTAGGATGTGGGGAGGACAGCAGTTTCGAGGAGAGCCAGATTTTACCCTGGTCAGGAGGGCTTGTAAGGAGAGTGCGTCGAGGGGTGGAAAGTGGTTGAGGGAGCAGGTGCTGGGGGCACCTGCGGGGGAGGGAGCTGAAGGTCCATGTCGGGGATGCTGGATTTGATGGTAACGATTTTGTCGAGAAAGTATTGATTGAGAGAATTGCATAGGTCCTGGGTGACCAAAGGATTGGGCAGAATTCTTTCAGAGTTGGAGAGCTTGTTGACAATAGCAAAGATATCCTTGGATTTGTTATCTGAATGTTCTATTATGCCAGAGAAGTAAGAGGCTTTCGCCTGGGTGATGGCTTTCATATAGTCCGCTTGAGCAGCCAGATAGCAGGTTTTTTTCAAGGGGGTCGTAGGACCTCCTCCATTTCCGTTCCTTTTAGCGGATGGCTAGTTTTTGGGCCCTGAGGTCGTGAGAAAACCATTTTTGAGCGTCCGAACGACGGACGGTTTTAAGTTTTTGTAGAGGGGCATGTGTGTTACTTGCTGCTAAGAGCCAGTTTGAGATGTCAGCCTCAGCCCGATCGAGGTCTGCATTACAGGCTGGTATAGAGTTCTCGAGACTTTCCAGGAATGCTTGTTTGTCGAGGGTGCCCCATTTCCTAATGAGACCCCCCTTGGTTGTTATGGACTTACTATGCCTTGGAATGGAGATGCTAAAATTAATCAAGAAGTATTCGGGCCATATGCAGGGGATATAATGGGCAAGGAGATAGTAAGGTTGGTGCTCCACACCTGGTCCAGCATGTGTCCCTTGACGTGGGTGGCGGAGGTAATGTGATGGCTGAAGTTGAGGCCCGAGATAAGCTCCATTAGTTCACTGGCCTGAGGGCCACCGAGATCACTATCACGCCAGTAATTGAAGTCACCGATAAGTAGGATTTTTGTGACGTCTGTGACCAGGGCGGCCAGTTGGTCGCACAGTGAGAGAGGAAAAAGGGGCATGTGTTGTGGGGGTCTGTATATTAATATGCATATTAGTGGTCCAGCTTTTGATTCGAGTTTGATGATAAGATTATCTGCTGCAGGGAGGTCGAATGTCGACATGTTGGTGAAGACATGGTTTTTGTTAATAATGGCCGCTACTCCCCCTCCTGCTTTCCCTGGGGCTCGGTGAACGTGCAGGGTGTAATAGTTGTCTTGGAGGGCTGCCAAGATGTCCGGGGAGAAGTCAGTGTCAAGCCATGTTTCAGTGACAAAAAAGATGTTGGGTTTGTTAGATGAAAGGAAGAGGAAAATATCTAATTGGTGCTTGACTAGGGAGCGGGTGTTGAGGTAGGAAATGTGAAGTTTTTGATCTCGAGCTTGTGCTGGGATAGGCTGCTGGTTCAGGCAAGGGGTGGTGGGCAGGGGTCTCAGTGGGCTGGTGGGGTTTCGGAGGATACCCAGATGTATCAGGCGGTCGAGGGAGGTGGAGCAGGGCGAGTGGGTTGCCTGGTGGATATTTCTTAGGGTTTCCGAGGAATATGTGGTGAAAGTAGCAGGGGAGCTGGCCCCTGGGCCCGGTCTGGCACGGACGGGCGCAGACGGGCTTGCCTTTGGCGCGCCAGCGGCGCGCCCGCTGCGCAACCGGGTAGGGGTAGTCATTTTGTACTTGTGAGGGCGGGAGGGGCCAGACAACTGGACATTTAACACGAAACTTCCCCAAGATGGCGGCTCAATTTCGATGTTTCCCTCGTCAGCGCTAAATCGGCTGAGAGGGGGAAAAGTACAAGGGTGCGGGTAGGTAGGGTAGTGCAAAGCAGTTTTTAAAATTTACAATTTAAAATGTGGCAGCTTGGCTGTTTCCCGGCTTCCGCCTCAGGAAAAATGCGATCTGTGAGGTCTGTGCGCGTGAGCCCCAGCGCGTCTATTGTACTCGTGAGGGCAGGAGGGGCCAGACAACTGGACCTTCAACCCAAAACTTCCCCCAAGATGGCGGTTCAATTTCGATGTTTCGCTCGTCAGCGCTAAATCTGCTGAGATGGGGAAAAGTGCAAGAGTGTGGGTAGGTAGGGTAGTAAAAGCAGTTTTTAAAAATTACAATGTAAAATGTGGCAGCCTGGCTGTTTCCCGGCTTCCCCCTCAGGAAAAATGCAATCTGTGAGGTCCACTGAGAAAGCATTCCAATATACACTAGAATTGGAGGCAACATTGCGCTTGGTGTACCGCCCCTTGCGATGACACCACCCCACTACCAAGATGTGGGAGTACAATATGTAATATCGAGTTAGGACCCGCTAGGTCCCTCACCCGCTTTATTTAAAGTCAGTTCACCCGCTTGCGCTATCATACCACACCTTTTAAGAAGTACTTGAAATTGCTTGTACTGACAAAAAAGGTGTTCTTCACCGCCCTTCGTGCAATCATGACCAGTCCAAGATGGCCACCGTAGGTATGATACAAGGTATCCTTGCAACGCGCCACTTGGCAATTCCCAATTCCCGTCGGCACGCCTTCAATACCGGACAGCTCGGCGGACTCGCACACTGGAGTCTATCGTGACCGACAGAAATAAGGTGACACCAAGTAAGTTATGCGCATTTTAGTATACCGCTTTCTCACTTAAAAGAGATTTCATGCCCACGATCATACACCCTTAATTTTTCAGTGTGGGTCATCGCTATCAGCGTGGATTAAAACGCGTGGAGCCAAGTAGAGGGTTTCACTAATATCATATCCAAGACATCACTGATGATACATCTTTAACAGCGTAGAAGATGCCTAGAGCCATCACCGTGGGCTCTACCAAATTCCAGATGTGCATCCATACACTGGACAAACTTTTCATGTGAGTTGCCTCGTATTATCACCTTGGTGTGCGCATTAAATAAAATATTATTACAGTAACACTACTAAAAGAGTGTTTCTCTGAATACAGGTCTGGATACCTACAGTTCCTGTACGTCGTGTCTCATCTGACATTCTGGATTCTAACACAGTACCCATCTGTGCTGTACTGGTAAGCCACAGTACACACACCTATAAGCCCTCTAAATTATCATTGTAATTCCTTAAATCCGCAATTACATCCTTCCCCAGAAACACAGTCCTGAAGAGACCCCGTATCTAGAGAGGGTTGAAACGCTGTCGATATCAGACAAAAGAGAGAGCTCAAATTGAATTATCATCACTGTATTAAGCTCGACCTTTTGTACTTTACCAATAACCTGTTCCCCTTTTTTTGTTTTACTATGTCACACAATACTCACTGAAATACTTCACTAGGGTTCACAACGTTAATCCGAATGTAATGCTATGTAAATATTTTAATGGCTTATATATAAGGAATATGTCTGTGATACAGACTATAACTGCATATTAAAATTACCTACTCTGGCTGAAGTCAGGTATACCTAAAACAAAGGTGTGTGGGCTTGTTCAAATACATGTGTGTGTATAGAATATTAATGCGAATAATACTGCGACTTGATTGAGGGTCATGAATGAATAAGATAAATTCTGGCTATGATGTAATCTGAGCAAATACTTGAGTTACAGATTGTGTAGTGATCTAGATAAATGAGTTCCTTGTGAACATTGTTTTGTGCCTTTGTACTTACCCAGCTCAAGGGGACGTATGGGTTGCGTTTGTTTCCTACAATTTTGGTGTGGCCCCAGGCTTGGCCCTCGCCCGAGTACTCTGTGTGCTCCTTCCACCCATAAGAACTTTGAGAGGCCATTAAATTGGAGATGTTTAGTTATGGGCTCTTCCTCCCACCCTATCATTTCACTGGATGTTCTGAAGGTAGTCCCTGCCGCCTGACAGTGAGGCTTCCCCACTCTGCCTGCTGGTTTCCCCTCAGTTGCAAGTGCTAGGACTATATGATGATTCCTCACCCACGGTTGTGTCTGATTTGTTGTCGCGCCGGTGTTTACTGTACTCCTCCCGGGGGAAGAGGGGGGTGGAGGCCCCTGTTATTCCAGTTGTTTTCTGTCTGTGAGACGTGTTTCCTTGGGCCCCTTCCAGAGCTGATCCCTGCTGGTTGGGCCCACCCTCTATCACCTGCCTGTGTCAGGCCTGGCCCTGTTCGTATTCCAGCTGGCACCGGGCAACCAAGCCTCCTCACCACTCTGTCCACATGTATTGAAGTGGGCTTCTTTTCTGGAGATCCGCAGAAGTACTGATCAGCTATGCCACTGAGCCCCCTCCAATGCACTTTCTCCCTTTGCACAATTACACCTTTTTATTTTATCTGTGTGGGGTAGCTTTGTTGTCATTAGGTCTTGCTACGGCCCTGTGAGCACATCAGGTTTCTTTGCCGCAGCTGCTTGCCCTCTTGCCTATGCATGCACTACAGCGGGGGTGGGCGACGCCAGCTCTCGGATCGCCCCCAGTGGCTGCACATGCACAACCCAGTCCCTACCGGTACAGTGACCCCAGAAGTGCTAGGCACTTATCTGTTTCTTTGGGGCTGCTTGATCTCCTCGACTCCACGGCACATACCATCCCTCCTCCATCTGATAGCCTGTTTCCAGGATGGGATGAGTGGAGTAGGGCCTTGGGTCGCCCGCGGTGATGGAGCCTCTTCACTCTAAACCGGAGACCCTCCTTTTTACTAACTGCCTACTTCAGGAGCGTCGGTCATCGAGCCAGTGAGGTTCTCCCACCTCGTCTTCTACAGGCCCCAGCTCAGTGAAGGCCCAATAAATACCACCGTTGAGCACTGCGTGGTCTCTTTGTGGTTTCACTTCCTGTGATGGGTCAACTTCTTTCTGGGTGCCGCAGTGGTTTCTCTAGGGTGATATCCCCGGAGCGCAGGCCACCCCAGCACCTCTCAGATTTCCCCGGAGTAGGGTCTCCTTTTTTCCCCCTGCTCCACCAAGCCCATCTGGCTCGGTAATTCGGTCAATACGGGTAGGGGCATGCCGACGCCCAGCTGCTGTGTCTGTCCAGGTCTTTAATGATGGACCCACGCCACCTGCCACTATCGTGCACCGAGTCAAGCTGATTCCGGCGGTTCAGGTATGCAAGGCCTCTGCTCCACATTCCAGTTAGGCCACGTCCCTGGTCACCTCGATTTCGGTCTCCTGCGGGGTTATTGCTCATCCACAGCAGGAAATAGCATTGGACTGAGTCGGGCACAATCTGCCTTGTTTTAGTTTGAATTATTGATGGATTATTGGGGGATTAGGCAGAGGAGCTGCTTCAATTTGCAACCATCATCTGCGGCATTCAGCCACGCCCCCTCACTTATTACCATTGTTATGTGAGTTTAGAATTTATCTGCTCTGTATCTTTTATTTAATTCATGTACTCTGAAGTCCTTATGTAATGTGACTGGTACTGTTGTAAAGCGCTCTGACACCTTCAGGTAAAGTCCACGCTATAAAAAAATGCATGAATAAATAAAAGAAAAAAAGGGTCTCAGACCATCATGCAACCCATCTCCGGCCAGAAAGCTCTTTTATCATACAGGATATGAAGATTTTGTATATCCAGAAATGCCCGTATCACTGTAAAAAGCAATTTTATTGTGAGTCCACCCCTGATTGGTTCCAATGTATAGCCTATTAGCAGAATCAAAGAGTGGTTTGAAGATTTGACCCATAAATATGGTGGCCTAAGCATCAGCCATGTCATTAATTGACCACGGTCTCAGTCAGAAACACTCCTTCACTACTTCATTGTTCAAATAATGCATAGGTTGTTCCGTTAATACAAACATTAATGCAAATGTATGGTTGTTGTTTTAGCACATCTCTGATTTGTGTACACTTGCAACATAATAACCACTCGGCACAAACACTAAAAATCCTGATGAAGATCTTCCATTATTTTCAGCAAAATAGCTGGAGTTCATAATGTGCATTCAATTCAAACATTGGTTATCTAATGTTATCTTAGGAAAATGCAGTCACATTTGAGTACATTGCGATCTAAAACTGCAGTCTTAAAGCAAATGTCTTTCAGTATGGTGTTTCTACCTGCTACGGTTTTAGCACAGTGTGTCTGAGCAGCATATTAATATTGCACATGCCTTGGAACACTTTTGATGTCCTGAATTATTTAAATAGTAGTTCTAAATTCCAGTCTCGACTTCATTCCTGTATATTCAATGTGTAGAGAAGTATTGTGGCTGGAGGCTGGAAGCTGGAGTACGTGGGTTCGGAGGTACTAAACATTTACTACACTGTAGACGTGCTGCTCCTCCGACCGCACTTTGAACGTGTCAGAATTACCCGTATCAATACCTATTACCAACAGTTTTACTTAAATTTTGGGGAGATGTGGTTTTTTGCTGCCTACAACTGAGGGGAGAGGGCGTCTGTTTTACTTATCAGCTATAAATGAATGTGTCTGAATGTTTCAAGCGATATTTTACATCAAGAAAATTTTACAGCTAACGCAACAATTTACAGTTGTGTGGCTGCACCATGCTCTTAACTTTAATGCTACAGCCTGAATTAGATTCTTCATTGCCAGACAAGGATGTCAACGGTTAGGCTGAACTCAGAATTCAATAAATGGAGAAGTACCCTGAGTCAGAGGAAATAACTAAATTCCACCGCAGAATAATCCTTTGCACTGACTTCACTTCTGAACAGTTAAATGCATCCTTTTTAGCAAAGCCTTCCTTCCCAGACGCTCTCAAGAATTAACAGATACTCTCTCTGCTCAAGAAGCTGGAACTTGATCACTGTCACACACACACCGTTGCTGTTTCTGCAGCTGTGACCGGCTCTCTGCATGGTATTTCACGGCATTGCCCTTCCATAGTTTCAGCCGCACCCGAAGAACAGAGCCCAGCTTGTCAAGATAGGCTTATCCAGATCATTTCTTTAAACTGTAGAGATTCTTAAACTCTGCCACTGTTTTTTTAATTGTATATTGAGCCCGTGATGTCCTACTGCCCACCCAAAGCAGCCATCAGCATTCACCACAAATTATATTCTGCTTTACTTGAGGGCAGGATGAAGTTTGTATTAATCACTAATTCCACAATGGAGCATCTTTTGCAGCAATTGCTACATCAAAATAGTGTGGATGTGTAAGAAATTGGAATATTAGTTGACAGGGGTTTGACGTGGTTTTGGGTAGAAGCCCGACTCAAATAATAAACACAGTCCTTTTTGGGGTAAGTCACGAAAGTCACTAAATAAACCTGTGCCTTACCCTCTGACAGCTTGGCACAAAAGCAGACAGGCTTTATTGAGAGGCAATGTGCAAAGTATTTATACAATACTCAAATAGTAATAAAGTGAAAACACAACACAGCAAAAATCCCAAAACAACTGAGAGTAAACTTTAATGCATGAAATGACACCAAAATAACACAAATAAATCTAAAAGTTATGAGTTTTTTCAATTGTATGTGAAAACAGCTCCAAAAAGCACAAAGCGCCACTTGCAGGTATGTGGTCGCTCTGGACCGGGTCAAAGTCGCAAGGTCAGGCCGACCACAATGGAGTGCACATCGGGTACAGGTAACATGCTCTCTCCAGTGGAGATTTTACCTTCTCAGAATTCCTGTGAAGAACTTCAGCTTGCACATCTCAGGGCCACAAAGAGGTTATTGTAGTCAAGAGGAACAGCTTGAGCTTCTCACTGGCGTTGACACAGTTAGTTGTTGTCTGGCACAAAGTGCAGGTCATCCCTGGAGCTTTACATCGGTGGGAGACACAACAGTTGTTGCTGTCATGGAAGGTCATCACTGACAAAAAGAGCAGGTTGTCATTTAGCTTTACGTTGGCAGGTGTCGCAAACAGTTGGTGGTCACCATAAGGAGTAGGTTGGCAGTTGAAAAAAAACAAAAACGTCTGGTTTGTCACCTTCACTTTGTTTGAAGGCAGGAGGAGTGCACTCTGATACCAGCACAGGGTCCAGGATATCGTGGCACCTCTTTGGCCTCCGGACTCACTCCAGAAGAGACCAGCAGCAGGGCTCAGGCTGGGCCCCCTGGTGATGGTCATCTGTACAGTTGCAGGAAAGTCTCTGGAAGCTTGTTGTGTCCAGTAGAGTCTAGTAGAGTACAGAGCCAAAATCACCATCTACAAAAAAGCATTCATGAATAGGAAGGCTGATCACTATGAGAGTAGAATTCTAGTGGCCGCAAACACTCATAAAGAAACGTTTAAAGTCCTGATAGAACTAAGTCAAAAACAATCACTGTCAGCACCATCTAATCAAGTACAATGCAGTCTTTTCTTATCCTACTTCTCCCAATAAATTCAGCACATTCTGTCTAAAATTGACAACTCTCCCTTTAAGCAACCCCCAATGCTGAAGAGGTCCCTGCAGAAAAGAAAGCAGAAATCCTTTCATCCTTCCAAATTCTCGACATAGAAACCCTCCGGCGTTTGGCCAAGAAGATCAAATCTGGCTCCCCGGCCGACCCAAGCCCTCGTAGAATCTTTAACCTTGCTTTCCTGGAAATTGAGGAGGAAGTTCTCGCCCTACTGAACCTCTCCCTGGAGTCTGGGGTAGTCCCTACTCACTTTAAAGAAGCCAGAATTATCCCCCCTTCAAAACAAAGCTGGTGAGAATCTATCTAATATGAAAAACTATAGGCCCATTTCCCTACTCCCCTTTCTCGCGAAAATTCTAGAACAACATGTCCTGCAAAATCTCTCCAGGTGTATGTAGGATCACCACCTCCTAGGAGACAGGCAGGCTGGTTTCTGTGCTCACCATAGCACAGAATTGGTGATGTTGTCGGTGCTTGATGATATCAGGCTAACTGTGGACAACAAGAAACCCTGCGTGCTGGTCCTCCTTGACTTGTCAGCAGCGTTCGACACGGTCAACCACGCTATACTCCTGGAAAGACTACGATCCATTGGAATTGGGGGATCTGTCCTACAATGGATTACCTTGTTCCTGACGGACGGCACCCAGAGAATTCAGATGAATGACTGTGTCTCAGAGAGCGGACCAATCCCTTGTGAGTTCCACAGGGGTCGGCATTATCACCTCCCCTGTTCAATATATATCTCAGACCTCAAATTAATTCCCTTGCGGCCATGGAGTGCCAAGTTTTCAACTACGCTGACGACACCCAGATCATCTTGAAAATTGAAAACTCTCCTCAAGGACACTCCTGGGCTAAAGAGGTACTCCGTTTCACTGTCAACTGAATGACCGTCAATTCACTAAAGGTTAACCCAGACAAAACGGAGGTCCTAGCCATGACGGATGCTCTTATCCCCTGGAGATCCCCCTTCTAGCCCCAGGAGCTGGGCGACACTCCAGCCCCGGCCCCAGTAGTTAAAAGTCTGGGAATCAAAGTTGACGCTAAACTCACAATGGCCAATGAAGTCTCCACTGTTTTTCGCACCTGTGTCGGCCTACTAAGGCTTCTGAGGAGACTCTCCCCCATCCTATCACTCTCCCCCATGAGAACAGTTCTATCCCCCATGATCCTAACCCACCTTGATTATGCCAATTCACTATACATTGGACTGCCAGACTCCTTAGTGGGCAGACTGCAGATAGTAATGAACGAGGCCGCCAGACTCATCTTCAAACTACCGAGGCACACCCGAGCATCACCCCTCCTTCAACGCCTCCACTGGCTGCCTCTTAAACAAAGAGCAAAATTTAAGGGCCTCTGCATCGTTCACAAAGCTATTCACGGTCAAGCCCCTGTGTATATTAAACAACGTCTTCATGAATATGTACCAGGCTGCACGCTAAGGTCCTCCACGGATAGCCTTTTAAAATGCCCACGCTTCAGCTACGTCACCAAAGGAGCACAAACCTTCTCTAGCCTCATACCCAATCTCTGGAACAAGCTGTCGAGCCACCTCCGTGCGGAAAGCCACCTTCTTCCCTTCAGAATACAACTAAAAACCATCCTGTTCACAGAAGCTTGGACATAATCGTCCTGCTAATCTGCCTGGTGCCATCGCCTATCTTCTTACATCGCTTAGAGACCTTTGGTATTAAGCGCTCAACAAATCCAAATTAACATAACATAACATGTAGCTCAAAGAGGAGATCATTCAACTTCCCCTTAAATTCACTTCTTGGGAGCCTGGGTTGAAGGCAAGCAGGTCCCATCCTCCTTCCTTAGAAAGCAGGGCAGTCCTTCTTCTGAATCTTCCACAGGTCCAGGAGTGTTTTGAGGAGAAGTTCTGAAGGTGCTATTCTTATACCCAGTGGCAGCTCGTGGGTGGGGGATTCCCCTTTGTCAAACCATCCCTCACTACTTGGTTTGGATCCAAACTGTCTAAGGTAACAAAGGGCAGGCAGTGTCTCCTATGTGGATGACTTTGCACTGTTCAACGCCTGTTGGGAGGATGGCCTAATACCTCTTCAAGAAGTGCTGAGGGCCCTATGACAGGCGGGTCTAACTATCAAAGTCGGTATATCCCACTGACCAGTGATTTCTGATAGCCTGTCCAGATCAAAATAAAGTCTATTGATTCCAAGTCCAAAATCGTGGGACATAGGAGAGGGCCTTCCTATGCCTTCCTAGGCCTCACTGGCTATTATGAAGGATTTGTTTAAGGAGAATAACAGAATTGTTCCATATTTAACATAGTTTCAAAAAACAACCCAAGCTAGTTCACGGGACAGCTGTTTTTCTTAAAGCCTTTGGTATCAGTACGAACACCTTGCACTCTGCTCTAGTTCTAAGGGGCCATTTCATTATAATAAGGAGTTCATTATGAGATAGAGGTTCCAGAGCAAGGCGGAGGGCACTTCAGCTATGAGAGAAAGAGGATGGGCTAGAGCAACTTTTAACATTTATCAGCAGTTGTCTGCTACTGAGGGACCATTTTGAAGCCCTGTTTAAGGGACCATTGTGCTATCATTGAAGAAACTGAGAACTTTCTGTTGGGAAACAGCATGGACTAGTAAGGTGGTTGATGCATATAAGAAGACAAATCTTAAACATTTCAGATGGTCCACTGCCCTACGGAAATTGGACTTCACAGTGGAATACATTTCAGACACTGATGATGCCACAGCAGATACGTTATCCAAATTCTTTGTCCTAGACATCTGGTATTTTGACATTTGGACAGATGGTTCCTGCTTCCCAGCTCCAATCTATATATGCACTTTCAAAGATCTGAATGCTGGTTTTACAATTAAATTCGTATTTTTGACTGTTAAGTTAAATTCAATATGCACTCAGATTGTCAGATGGTGCAGGCTGGAGATTTTTTTCATTTTAGATGTAACCTGAAAAATAAGGTTTTTTTCACTTTCAATTGGAGGACAAACTGCAACATGGACCGCTTGAGGTATGGGACTGCATTGGCTGGTCCTCTTCTAGAATATACAAAAAACAGAGGCAAGGGTGCGCAGGAACATTTGCTGGAATCCCTTAGCGGCTATTGGAAATTACAGCTAAGCTTGCCATTAAAGAACTTGCTGCATCTTGACTTTAAAAGGAGACCTGATCAGAACTGAGAAGAAAAGAAGAATGAATCACATCTACCTGCTGAAGGACTGTAAATTGGTGTCTTACGCTTTGAGAAAACTGGCCCAATGGGAAGTTAACCTCGTGCACAGTAGTCCAGATAAGGTAATGTGGTATTTGTCAGCTATTGTGAATTTTCAACTGAGAATGTATGAATGTGAAAGGTCTTGATGACAAATGCAGCAGTTTGCCTTGGCTAAATCAGCACTGCACAGAAATATTTTCATAGCTTAAACCTGTAGACTGCTGTTCAAGATGACATCACTTAGAGTTTCAGGACATTTGAAACATTAGTGAAGCAAGGGGATGGTTTTGGTGGGTGTCAGGAAGTCTGGTGCTCTGCGTGTTCCCAGAGTGTGAGAGGTCGTTAGGTGGTTCAGGTCGGTGCAAGTCAGGTCAGGGGAACAAAACCAGCTGAAAAAAGCCCCTGGGTAGACAGAGATGAGGATCTCTGGTCAAGTACAATGTAACAAGTGTCCTGTGCACACGAAAGAGGTATGTGATTCTCAGGTGAGAACCAGGATGAGATTTGTTCTTTAAGCGAAGAAATGTACTTCGACAGAGTGGTCTTTTGAAGAAAAAGTTTTTAATTTATCTGTATGAAAAATCAGTACAAACAAGAGCACAGAAGCCGACACGTGTTTCGTCACACCGTGTATGGGTGGTGACTCATCAGGGCTGGGAAGGAAAGGGGTAAAGGATAAAGGTGTTAGGAGCGGTGGGCATGACAAATGTGACTGTAGTTCTGGAATGAACAAAAGTTCCTGTATCAGACCCAGCTCACCAGATACAGGCTATCCCTTACGGGGAATTCACTAGGGCCCGCCGCAATTGCAGTGAATTGACAGAGTTCAACAAAAAAATTGATAACATGAGACGTAGGTTCTCCAGACGAGGTTACAAAGCAAGCGTCATAGAGAAGGCAATGAGAAGGATACAGACTCTACAGAGGGCAACCACGCTCAGCAACAACAAGAAACAAGACACCAGCAAACCCACAACGAGATTGATTACGGAATATAACGAAATCAGCATCACTCTTAGACAGAGCCTCAATAGGCATTGGAAGGTCCTGCAAAAAGATAACATACTGAAAGACTGCATATCATCCAAACCCCAGATCACCTTCAGACGAGGTCGTACCCTTAGAAACAGGGTCAGCCCCTCCATTCCTATCAAAAAGACTAAGACAAACTGGATGAGTAACTTATCAAATGGCTTCCACAAGTGTGGCTGCTGTGGAGCCTGTAAAAGGGCCCGTAGCGGCGTCAAGGAGTTCAGAGATTGGAGCAATACGGTACACAAGATCATGAGAAACATTAATTGCAACACCAGATACGTGGTTTACATACTAGAATGCACCTGTGGCAAACAGTATGTGGGCAGCACAATAAGGGCATTGAAGGTTCGCATGATGGAACACATCAGGGCCATGCTCAGCAATGATGCCAGATCGCCAGTCACCTGCCACATCAACTTGTGCACCTCCCAAGGCACGAGAAAGAACCTTTCATTCTTCGGAATCGACGTCACAGAGGCCAATCCCAGAGGGGGCAACCGTGAACTGAACTTAAGAAGATCTGAGGCCTCCTGGATTATGCGCCACCATTCTGTCAAAGAGGAACTCAATATAGACCAGGAACTGGAATACTTCCTGGGATCTTGACTCTAACCTCCACCAGTCCCGTGTATATTTCTTTTAATTTCTGAAGTGTTTTTTACCTTTATATTGTATTATTTTCAGATCACCTATGTCTATCTCCGCCGCTTGCCTGCTTTACCGCACAGCACGAGGATTTCAGGACCATCTTAGGCTTCACGGCTTGAGTCACCGAGTATGCACTCTAGACTTTCCATTTTTATATTGCCATTTGTTTCAACTTATGAATTGAATATTATTCTAGTGTATCATGCCTAGCCACTGAACCACGGCACAATACCTTAGCGTTATCGTACTTGTTTTGTGCATCATTCTGTCATTTCCATGCTCACGCTGTCATGGTGCTTATGTACTCTTCAGGCACTTTCTCCTGGGGTACATGTACTTTTAACCATGTTATTTTTACTATCTAGCACTCAGCCCCACCTACCCTTTCTGTTTACCTTTACCTCACCGTCATCCATCCCAGTCACATCTCCCACTCCCTGCCATCTTTTCTTGAGCACCTTTGCTCTCCCAGCACATGTGTACTCGGAAGCACACCTTCCTGTCCTTCACGCCTACAGCTCCTCCGCTCTAAGCATACCCACTTCCGGTTTCCGCGTATTGGGGCGGGTGTACGTTCAAGCTGTTCTTTCTTCCACACTTAGCCCAGCCCCCGGAAGACCGCGCATTTGGGCGCGTCCATGACTTAAGTCCCTCCTCATTATGCCGGTCCCACATCCACTACCCAGATGCAGACCGTTTCTCCCGCACAACCCGTGCCTCCACAGAGTTAAGGTAAGACCTACCGTCCCCTGACCGCCCATAGAATCCCTCCACCATTTTACGCACATTCCATTAACCCCACCCTTTATTCCCCAGCTCGAATTCAGGACACACCCGTCCTCGCACGACACTCGTGATCCATTTCACGACCACCACCACCCGGAGCGAGGATCGCCTCCTTCGGTGTTTCTTGACCTGTATTTCCATTTCGCTGGGTAAATCTACTGTCCTTCCAACACCCCTTGCAGGTCCTTTTACCTCTGCACACATCCAGATTCTGTTTTCACTCACCCCCTCCTTTTCCTTCATCCCCTAGCGCGCTTCAACTCGAGACCGCACCAGCACAGGTACCCCCTCTTTTCGTTACCTTACCCCCTTTTCCAGTCCCCGATCCTGCATGCTGACTCTCGCCTCTCTCCCACACTTTATTTCCATGTTTATTTCCGTATGTATGTTTCATTCTCGCATTGGGACCACCACAGACTGCCTATGTGTATGCACTCGTGGTTTTCCTTTGAGATGTTGTCTCTACAGCATACTGTGCATAATTATCCACGTGTTTAACACTTTAATAATGTATTCTGTCAGCTGGATGTTACAGCGTGTGCCCCGATATTTTCCACACATCCTTCCTAGGCAGAGTTCTACATTGCTTTTTCTTTTGCACGTTGTTTTAAAATTAGTCTTCTTTTAGGTTACGGCTTTTTGACTTCATGCTCAGGCGGACCTTGGCGGCATTTATACAGTTGTGCGCCATTGTATATTTTCGGTCTTCTCTTAGGAACTCCGCTCTCAATGTCTCAACACCCACCGTGTTTGCAACTCCCCGGCACCAGTCGTTTTTCAGAGTACGCTATCTATTAGCTCTGTGCAACTTGTTAGAATATGTACAGTCGGTTTTTCCGGGTTTGCCAAGTATTAGCCCTGTGCAACTTGTTAGAATGTTTACTGTGAGCACCTCATGATTGCTCAACCCCAGTCCCTCACGAGGGCATTACTTTTTTCTCACACCGCATTCCTCTCCGCCGAGCATAGAAATTTGCCTTTTCGCCGTCAGTATTTTCCGATGCACAGTGTAACTAATTATGCATGACCACGTGGAACTTTACATGGTTACCTGGCACATGCCGTTTCAGTTTTACCTATTACTGTGCCTTATCTTCTCACCTGTCAATGCCTTTTGTTCCTTTAAACCCCTTTCTTTTCCATGTCACGCTGCGCCTGTGTAGACCGTTTACAAGTGTACCAGCTTCTTTCTACCTCTAGGTACCTCCCACATGTATTGTTCCTTACAGACTGTCAGTATCTAATTGATATTCCAGTGTTATCAACACAAATGATTATCACGTTGCCAACGGTTTTTTACTTTCCTTTTATACCTACCTCCTTTATTTTAATTTTCATTCTCAATTTTCTTTTTCTGCCTTTTTATAATTTATTTTAATTGAATTGACGTATTCTCTATGTGGCTTGCCTTATATGCTCACACCATCTAATATAGGGTCTCCACAGTAACTTTTGTTCACTCCAGCACTACAGTCACATTTGTCATGCCCACCGCTCCTAACACCTTTATCCTTAACCCCTTTCCTTCCCAGCCCTGATGAGTCACCACCCGTACACGGTCTGACAAAACACGTGTCGGCTTCTATGCTCTTGTTTGTACTGATTTTTCATGCAGATAAATTAAAAACTTTTTCTTCAAAGGACCACTCTGTCGAAGTACATTACTTCTCTTAAATAACAAATCTCATCCTAGTTCTCACCTGAGAATTACATACCTCTTTCGTGTGCACAGGACACTTGTTACATTGTACTTGACCAGAGATCTTCATCTCTGTCTACCCAGGGGATATTTTCAGCTGGTTTTGTTCCCCTGACCTGACTTGCACTGACCTGAACCACCTAACAACCTCTCACACTCTGGGTACACGCAGAGCGCCAGACTTCCTGACACCCACCAAAACCATCCCCTTGCTTCACATTTCTTCTTCAGGAAGGGCAGCCACACCCTTGCCTTTTATCATCACTCTGTACCAGACCTAACTTTGATTCCACATAGACTATCACTCCTGCTATGGATAGAGATCAAATTGCCCTGGAATTGTTCGACAACCTGGCCAAGGGCACTCCCGTGATCAGTACACCAAGTAGCCGCAACTTACAGCGCAAAGAAGGATTAAAAGACAAATTTATTCGACTAGAAAGACTTAAAAAAACAGAGAAACCCGCTGGTGGGATAGCTCAACTCTTAAGCAATTCCTCAGACTAAAAAGAGTACCCAGAGGACTAAGATCACAGATTTCCCCCACTTTCGACGACCTAGATGACGACCTACTAGGGAAGTGGGAAGAGACACTCACAACCAACTTCAACACACTAATTCTGATACTTATAGAGAACGCGGAAAGGAAAGTTAGAAAACTACAGACCGAAATCGAAACTCTAGAAAAAGAAATACTAGAACTTGACATAAAAGACACAACTGAGAAAAACTACGTAATACTAAGAGAAGTCCTGAACAAACACCAGAACGAAATAAAGGAAAGGAAAACCAGGCAGTTAAAGAGAGACAAGGCGGATTACAAAGAAGGGAGGGTCTTCACCTTCGCCCGTAAGTACGATCGTGTGTTGCAAAACACCACAAAACCAAAGACCACAACTCCTACAGAGAGTGCCTCCATTTCTTCCAGCACGTCCTCACTGAATACGAGCTAGACCAGTGACAGCGAACCAGAAAACCAAAGCCCACCTGAACAAAGAACAACTGCATATAATTTTTTACAGGAGGTCCGGACTATAAGGAAAGAGAACCGGACGCAACAGAGAAGAGACCCAGGAGTACAAAGACCCGTCGTGGGCAAAGAGCCAGAAAAAGACAAAGAAGCTTACAAGAAAAAGCTGAGATCGGGAGATGAGAAGAAGGTCTGAGCAACAGAGAGGACATGCATGTGATCAATTTATCATCCGCTAGACTTGATGACCACATGATCTCCCTACTGAACAAAGGACTCAACTTTAACCCACATGAACAGGGGAACATGTGCAAATCCAAAATCGATCTGTATAAGTTCATTCGCAATCTAAAACTTAGGAGACATTTCGCAAGAACACAAGAAGACCCGATGATTCCCATCACCCGTGATGAGTCACCACCCGTACACAGTGTGACGAAACACGTGTCGGCTTCTGTACTCTTGTTTGTACTGATTTTTCATGCAGATAAATTAAAAACTTTTTCTTCAAAAGACCACTCTGTCGAAGTACATTACTTCTCTTAAAGAACAAATCTCATCCTGGTTCTCACCTGAGAAATACATACCTCTTTCGTGTGCACAGGACACTTGTTACATTTGAAACATTAGGGAGGAAGTTACAGAGACTTTCTGGAAGATCTGAACTTTTTTGAACATTCTTTCCTTTCCCTGTTTAGTAAACAATACTTGGAACTCAGTTCACCTAAATCTTTGGGTGATGGTCAAAAATAGTTCCCTCAGAAAATATCTAAAAATTAAGCTTTTTCAAGCTAGTTATGTCTTTATCTTATGAGTGGATTTCAGTGCACCAGGATGCCTTTGGGTAACAATGTACTTGATTAGTTGGTGCATTTTAATCAATCTGAAACAATTCGGGGAAAAAATGTCTACTTAGAAATTTCTATTAAGAAGACCATGTACAATTGTCACTTAGAAACATTAAGCAAATGTTAAAATTACTGTGCAATTGCAAAGCTTGCTCAAAATGAGTTATGAAAGCACCACAAGAGGCAGCCATTAAATAACTAACCTATTGATAGACCCTGCTAGTTGAAAAACTCTACCTCACTTATAAAGCTAAAGATCTTAACACTTCCAGATTTTTCACACAAAAGAACACAATATATGTTGGATGTGATTGTGTGTGATGTAAACATAAACAATCTATTTGCACACTTGAAATAGCACATCGCTACCGATGTAAGCACAGTGTAAATGGGAAAAGCTGGGATCTGTATGGTCCTTAGGAGGTTATGTAACTCGACTTAGGTGATCAAAATTGTTTGGGCTGTGTGTCGGACTCAGATAATTAACGATATTGATCTAAGTGCCTCAGAAATACAGGGGCTGATATAGCTGCACTGCTGCAAAACAGGCCCCCAGTAACAAATACGGCCCCCAGCACTTAGAAAATGTCCCTCACCCTCCTGGCCCACCGATAAAACGCCTGGTGCATGATATGGCCAGTCCACAATTGTGCATGCTCAGGGAGAAATATTTTGCTCTTTTGACTTTCAAATTCTCTTTTGTTGAATAAATCTTGTTTTAAAATCCTCATAGTACATCTTCTGTATCTACGTTTTTCGTCCCACTCTTTGCACCTCTCTTTTGATCTACCCAGTTGCTGTAAACGCGGGGGCTTATTTACAAGCCCCTTGGGTCACTTTTTCCCTTACAAGAAGTTTCGAACAAGTGGCGCAAGGGGCTTTTAAGTAAGTCCCACTGTTTCCGAACCTGTTGTTAATTTGCTGGCTACCTTCTTAAAAGATATCCACGTAGTAAACTACCTCTACTCTTGAGATCCGTTTTTAAAATGTTTAATTACTGCAGACTGCCCTAAATTTATCACTTCTCTTAAAACGACCATATTGATAAAATCCTCTCTTCATGTTGCTTGGACAATAATTTAATCCCCTCATTACGATTTACCTATTTTATCTCTTTAAAGAATAGGGGCTTATTTACAATCCACTTGCACCGTTGGCACGTCACTTTTTTTCCATATTAACCAGCAGTGCAAGGGGCTTGTAAATAAGCCCCTTGCTGGCTTAAACTACTGCAAACAATGTCAATTGAAGGCTATGTAAAATCGTGTCTGTTTGATTGTCTTGTGATTCAAAGTAGAGCTCTCTAAAATTCAACTGGGGGGAGGTTGCGCTAAATGAAATAACACAAATTAAATATAATAAATGAATACATTTACACATATATGAAACTGCAATACAGTCAACAGGTTTATTGAGCCACAACAGAGGGATCTTGGTGCTCTGGTGACATTCACAGATCACATAGGCTCTCATTATGATATTCAGATAAGGGCATACTAGAGGGCAATGATCTATAATAGTAGCGCTATCTCAACACGTAAATCTGGGGACTAGGGGGCATATTTACCAGGAAGTGACTGAGCGCAGCGTTAGCCTCCTTGGCTTAACGCTGCCCTCTGCCACTTCTGAAGCACAGGGCTGCACCGTATGTACAAGAATACTCTGCAGCCTTGCATTACCCCCTGCACTGGGGCTAATTTAAATGCCTAGCACCAATGCAGACACCCTTGCACGTTAGTGCAAGGGTGCCTGCGTTGAGGGGAATGATTGTTTATGTGCAGGCACGTGTCCCTTCCAGCACATAAACAATCTGAAAAGGCATTTGTGTACTGCCTAATGCAACACACATAGGAGTTGCAAAACATCTTTTTTTATGATTGTTTATGTGCAGGAAGGGACTCCTTTCAGCACATATACAATCATTCATGGTGTTTTGTTGTTTCTATGTGTGCTGCATAACGCAGTGCACATGGAAACAGCAAAAACAAGACTAAATTAAACATTTCTCCTCATTTCACAGGGAAAGACCAGGTTTTCCCTGGTCTTAATTTTGGTGCTGCCCCATGTTTATGCCATCCTTGTAAATATGGGGCAGCGGTGGAACACCCACCACAACACCCATTGCCCACCCCTTTCACGTTAAGTATAGCATGAAATGGTGCCTTATTTACAAGGAAGTGTTAAGCCATGTTAAGCGGCTTAACACTGCCTTGTAAATAAGGCAAAGCCCATATCGCCACAGGAACATCACTAAAAGTGATGTTCCTGTGGCGATAGGGGCTTGTAAATATGCCCCTAGGAGTTATTTACCCAGGAAGAAGTACTAATACATAAACCTGGGTATACTGGATCTAATTCTGTAGGTGTTCTCTCTTCCAGGGTAAATAATGCGCCTACATTGTCTCTCATGTACCAGCTGCTGCTGGAGCACCTTTTAAACGGATATGGAGATATTTTCTGGGCCATGATGCAGAGGAGGCAGGAAGATGGAATGGAGTGAGATCCCATAGAACATTTGCAGCTCCCCTCTTCTGAAGCCAGCGAGTGCATGGTAACCTGGTGCAGCACCCGCAGCAATACCCAAGCTTCCATAAAAAATGTGTCTCAAGCCCCAGAAGTATCAGGTCCTGTATTTTAAGACCCAGTAATTTTTGGCAGTGAAGCACTGCGCTCCTCAGAATGATATGAAACAGGATCACAGTCTTCAAGACCCCCCAAGCGAATACCATTCAGGCCAACTCATAATAAAGGGCTATGCGTTTGACCTCTTTGTTTTGCTATTTGTTGACTGAAGTCTTCCATATGGTTATTTTACCATAAGACAGTTACCTGACATGTACACTAGTATTTTTGAGTTTTGCAAGCATCAGCTTTCTGTCTAAAGATCTAAATCTGAAAATAATAAATATGAAGTGACAGAAATAGAAAATGATGAGTCTCCGAAGGATTTTCGAGTCAGTACATTTCAATACATTTCAGAAAGCTGTAGAATGAATGGCTTCTCAATGGAAAGGCAAATGATCAAAAAGACAGAAATTCAATCTCCTCTTTGAAGAACTGGAGTAAAGAGCACTTTCTGCAAATCAGGTGTACTGTGTCTGGGTCCGCTCATTTGCTGCAGTAAAAATAAAACTTGCCGGCCAGCTTTGCTCGAAAAAAATGAGTGGTGTCTGTAGGCAACAGGCTCTTCTTTAGGCTTTAAACCTTAGATCCAATTATAACATCATCTGGAGTTAATCACTGCCATATTAAAAGAGAACAAAACAATAGACTTTAGATTCAAAACAAGCAGAGCATTGAAAACTTGCACCACAGAATAAAGAGTGCCAATTCAAATTATATACGAATTGCACAAAAAGGACTATTTCTGTATAAGTCCAGTACGGCTTTTGGTGTAGGTTTATTTTATTTAGTATTTTAAATAAATGTTCGTAAGAATGGAACTTAGTACAAATGAATACAGTGCAGTGGTTTGATAAATAGAGTACATAATGGCTCTAAAGGATAGAGGAATCCAGGCTTGCTAGTTTTTTCCAGCTAGTTTATGGCAATGCAACGTTCTTAAAGGATACCCAGTGTTGTGAATTAGTGAAACTGTAACCTATGAGTCCCCAAAATGGTAGAGGACCTGCTTTAAATACACTTTAACAGCCTCTATAAGAAGCAGAAACGTGGGAAATCGCACTCCAGGCAACAGAATTACAACCAATAAAAACTATTCACTGTGTCAGAGTCAGAACTAAAATGGGCATCATAAAGGTACCAATATATTTATTTATTTTCGTTAGCAGTATTTATGAAGTGCTCGCAATCATCCCCAAGTGGATATCACGGCGCTAATGATGCCACATATTGAATTACTACATTCACTAGGGGAGAGTCCAAAGAAAATATACATTTAAAGCAGCATGAAAAAAATAATGCTTTCGCCGACTACGAACATCCACCTCATATCAGCATAAAATGGGCCTCAGCAAAGTCACAAAGATCAAAAAGTATGGACACACGTTCTCCATTTCAATTGTTCCAGATCCTTACAATATCCCGCCAATGAGTTTTAGGTACTGCTATCATGAGTCAGAAAAACTGCCCCAATATCAGTAGACCACTGGTCTTCAAACTGGGCCTCAACCCGGGTAGCCATGTAAAGTGGGGTGCAACACCAGCACAATAAAAAAAATATACAACTGTGATGGTTACAAAAAACTCCTCCTGTGACTTTACAGGGTATTGTTCCCGCTAGGCATATATCACAAAAAAAGCCAGAGCCCACTACATTCACAGCTGGACAGTAAAGACAACAATTCTTCATGGGAGAATAGTTTCCCAACTTAGCGCCCGATTACGATGTCGGAAGGATTGGAGTCCGTCCGACATCGTTTGGGAACTGGAACCGAATGACCTCCTGTTGTTAGGTCCAGCCCAGCAAGTAAGATGCAATCCTATATTTTACAATGGGAGCATGCATTCCAAATGGTATGCATACTCTCATAGTAAAGAGCAGAGGTTCTGTTCATCCCTGCACCCCGTGGCACGCACCTCAAGGAGCCTGCCACCGGGTGCAGGGATCAACAGGAGGGCACCATAGGTGCCCCCTAGGTAGGCATTTGGTGGCCCTGCGCCCATGGGTGCCCTCAAAGACAGATTCCTAAAGCCTTTCTGTGTCGGAAAGTCCGGCACAGAAAGGCTGTGGGAATCTGCCATCGTAATCCCTCGGCCGGATAGAGCAGGCCGAGGGATTTCTGAAGGCTTTCTGAATGGCGGACGTGCTCTCTGAGCCCATCAGAGCCCATCCAGAAATCTGATTCGGATTCCCTTCCGGCCGACCCCATCAAAATGGGTCAATTGGAAAGGAATCTGGCCAGCCATTTACGATGCGGGCTGAAGGGCTCCGACCGATGGTCAGAGCCATTTCAGCCTGCATTGTAATTGGGCACTTAATAGAGTAAGAGGTATGCAGAAATATATGTGTATGCCATTGGTTTACAAACTTTTCGAACCTAAACTCACTACCTGGAGTAAAAAAAGAGACAAGGCCCCCCAAGTGACGTACTCAGCTAAAAAGTTTAATGTTGAAGGTTGAATAACATATTACAGCAGAACAAAAATGACATTCATGCTGCCTGCCTCCATATTCCCCTTAAAACGTTCAGGGTAAAGTAAAGAAGAAGCAGTGCATGCTTCACACACACATCCACATTATTTATTTATTTATTTATTTATTTTTTGGCATTTATAAAGCGCAACATATACCCGAAGGTGTCTTGGCGCTGGTTAATTTGCCAGCTAGGTGTTAATTAAGCTGCATTGCTCTAACCTCTGCCCCATACCATGAACTTATTTATTGAACAACCAGGTTTTCAGTTTTTTGCGAAATTGGAGCAGTGTGGAACATGCTCTGATGTCCTGAGGTAGAGTATTCCAGAGTTTGGAAGCTGCTACCACAAAACGTCGATCTCCCCAAGCCACTTTGTGCTGGGGGAGTAGTGCTGGAAAGGGTAGGTGGGGGTGTCTGAGCTTTGCCTTCCCAATCATCTTTATTTTTAGGTGCAGATCCACACCGTTTAAAAGCAGGTTGAGGGTCTCTTGACCTGGTAACATTAATCCAGAAACACCAGGCCAGTCGGAGTTGCTCAGAGCATGATCCCTGTGGGATACCATTCCAGGCAACTCAGAATGCAGATGTAAGGGTGAAAAATTGGTTTATACAACATTTTATTTCAAATGTCAGCAATTTTAGTCACTAAGTTGCAAACCATAACGTATAGTTCCACATGAAGCTGATTTAATCAATAGATATTTAACAATGGATACCTGGTCACATGATTTTTAAACACAGTTGCCTCTCCATGAAAGGAAGAAGATTTGGCAACTTTTATCACAAGAGATGTTTAATAGACATCCAGGAAGCACAAATTCATCTCCAATTTTCAGGCTACCACGTAAGTCAAATCTGAATACACTGACTCTAAATGAAACTCATAGTTATAGTCAGTGTATGGCACACCCTCACAATATTATATTTTTACATTTATTCTGTGGTGCATTCTCCGCTAAGGCAGGTGTGGTAGGGCTGCTCTGCTCACAGAGCAGGGCAGGGGAGTAGTGGTAGGATCCTTCTAAGTGAGCATTGACTGTCTGGCTAGCCCTCTCGGGCCAGCCAGACAGTCATGCGCACTTTGCATGTTCTCCATGTCTGCTGCATTACAGCCTTCATGGAGAACATGCCCAGGCTCCGCAGACCCTGGCTGAGCACCAAACCACGTCACCCAGACCAATCACAATGCTGCAGGAGCCTGGCTGCCTGCTTCCTGTTCAATTCCTGAGGAGAGATGAAAGAGAGACACAGCGGTAAGGTATGTTTTTAAAAACAAAATGATAGACTCACTCCCCACACCCCCTCACCCACTTCCCCACCACCCCAATCATTGCCAGACGCTACTGCATTTATTTATTTTTTGGTCATTTCTATTTCTGATTTTACATGGTAACGTATATGCATATGCACCTGACAATAAAATATATGCAACATTTCTTATCCGATCCTCCCAGGAAGTTCGCTTTATCTTCGTTGGTCCCTGCTATTTGCACCCTAATACTCCATAGCCATAGTTCAGTACAAGTCACATTTGCTCATGAATCTACCATTTTTCCTTCCTTCCCTACAGCCTTTGCTTTTCGACTTAAGTGTGACCTATATCCTCAAGGCAACGTTTACTTTTAATTGTAAAAATGTAATTCAAATATTATCAGAATACAATATAGTTATTTATATTATATATTTCATTTTGTAATAGAAACAAAAATGTATATATATATATATTTTAAGGTAAAATAAATTAATTTAATTTAACATTATTTCCTATGAGCTCTATTTTAAGTCCCTAACTCCATTATTCTCTATAGGCTGGTGTATCAGTAACAGTGGTTTGCTGTGGTAACAACAATGGAAGTGCACTTTGTAAGTAGGAAATCACTTACCCTTTAGTGAGTGAGTGCAAGTCTGTCTCTAAACTCCTTTTTGCACTCCATTAACTACTCCCTTATTCTTCCCAAAACCTCTCCCATTTGTTTGTGAAAACTCCCCATTTTCCAGCCACTCCTCCCTGTCCTTTCCACATTTACTACTCAAATGTATACCTATATGTGCAAAGATCTCTACAGTGGGTTGGAGATCTCCACACACAAAAGATAGGAGAGGAGGAGGCATAGAACTCCACATGTAGGTTAATGAATAGCATTGTGCAGTACAATAGTAGTACTGCTAGGCGTACTATATAATTCAGTTTGTGAATAGTCCCTTGCGTAAGTATGGAAAATTTAGTAATTAAAAAAAAAGTGTATAACATGAATATATACATTTTATTAACTTCATTCATTTAATAAATGCATTTTCATTTTAATACTTCATCAAGGCACAACATAATTGTCTAAATAGTACATTTGTATTCCAAAAGTGATGATAAATGGTAAAACGTAAAAAATATTAAGATTAAAAAAAGTTCAACCTTTTATAAATAGTAGCAACACATTTTAAAATAAAGTTTTCTTTCATTGCCACCAGTAAAAAAAATGTAAGTTCAATCTTCTTTATATATTTATTTTTTCATAGTTTTCTTGCAGTGTGTGTTATGATTTGGGGTCTCTAGTTGGCAGAGGTATGCACCTTTGTCCAAATATGTACCCTTACTTCTAGTCAGGATGAGTAAAGTACACACCTAAGTTTGCCTGTGCTCACGTGGAGGAGTGTGGCTCAATGGTTAGAGAGGCAGACCCTGATGCAGAGTTCTGGCCAGGGACCAGGGATCGATTCCCGCCTCGGCGGTGTCTCGGGCTCAATTTTCTCGGGCCTGTTAATTCTCGCCTCAGTGCCTATTCTAATCACGGGCTCCTCGCTGCAACTCTGGGCAATAGCTTGCTTAGCCTCCACACCGGCCCCAACAGCGCTAAGGATGCCTGGCTTCACCCTGGGGGTGCCCAGGAGTGGGCACTTCACAGGGAAAGCCAGGAGGGGTTCCACAGCGGTATGAGTTTCAGCGCCAGGAAGCCGAATAGGTGACACTGCAAGGTGACTGTCTGGTGACAGTGCGCTCTATAAGTACCATGCATTGGAGTCGGTGCAGTGATGTTCAGCGTCAGAGATTGGTGCACGGGACTTGGACTATTGTCAGGTTCTGCGTTGATTTTTCGGCCGTACAGGGCTGTGCATAGGAAATTTCTACCACACAGTGGTGCTGCACCGGAAATTTCAACTTCAAGGAGAGTGAAGCATCAATGTCCTTCAGAACTTTAGTTCTTGGTAGCTTCCTGTAGAAGTAACAACCTCTAGAGGCCCAGAACTGGAATAGGTATCTCCTGGCAGGTCAGAACTCCCAACAGTGGAGTTCAACGAAGCTGTGGGTGAAGTCTTTGTGTCCCTGAGACTTCAGAACAGGAGGCAGGCACACACAAGCTCTTGGAGAATCTTCTCAGTCAGAATCACAGCAACGTCCAGTCTTTATCTTCTCCTTTGCAGAAGCAGCAACAGCAGGCCAAACCAGCAAAGCAACACACACCAAAGGGGCAGACTCCTCCTCACAGCTCTTCAGCTCTTCTCCTTGGCAGCGGTTTATCTTGATTCCAGAAGTGATCAAACATTTTAGGGCTTAAGGTCTACTACTTATAGATCATTTTTAGGTCTTCGCCTGATCCAGCACATGCGCTGGTCTGGCCGAGACATTTAGTAGCTGCTTTGAAAGTGCTACTTTCCCGGCGACCAGCTTACAATCACGCACACAAGCGCGCATGTGACGTGAACAGCTGCCATCGTGCACAGCTGCCATTTAGTTGATCTCCAGAGATGCCTGATCTCGCACGCAGGCCATTTCCATTTCCTCAGGCTCACCTCTTCGTTCTGAGAGGGGGGCAGTCTTGTGCTGAATGTTGGCAAGATCACAAACGCAAAGACAGAGCCCAGTGAAAATCACTATGTAAAGACCTCAACCCACAACTGTCTCACCTTTTTGTTCTGAGAGGGGGGGGCAGTCTGGCGCTGAATGTTGGCAAGATCACCGAACGCAAAGAGAAAGTGCAGTGAAAATCACTATGTAAAGACCTCACCCCACAACAGGAAGTAGTGCATCTGCAATGGAAATAAAACCGGAAGCTCTCAGCGGGCGGGCAATAGATTCTCAGCCTACAGCAGATTACTTTGGTGAGTCATGTCTTCTGTGTGCTGGTACTACTTGTTTTGTTAATAGCTGGGTGTGCTTGATTCAAGCCCCAGTTTGGAAGGTGGTCGCGGTTTTGCAAATCTTTGTTTTACCAAAAACATTTACATGTCACATGTGTCGTGTTGGGAAAAAAGCCTCTTTTCCTCAGAATTTGACTTCATTCTTAGCTTTGCGATTTCTTTGAAAGTCAATTTAATATGATGCGTCAGTGTGCTGTCAGCAGTAAGGGCGTTTTGTCGTATTTCAGACAAAAGCTAATTCTCGGTTGTCATTTAATCTAAAAGGACTGCATTCTTGTATGTCTGAGGTTTCAAGCTGTTTGACAGTCAGGAAAACACAGGCAACGTTGGCACAGCGTTTGTGAAAAGTTGATGCACTCAAATTAGAGACCCCACTCCTTGAAACATTGAAGTTTCAAAGTGACCTGGTAATAGACGACCCCAGTCAGATCTAGTGATCTAGTTACAAAGAGTTGCTTGATATCTAGACCGTATGCATTTGATTGAGTCAAGGGAGTATATAAGAAATTTGAAATACTCCTCACTTAAAGCATTCTTCTACTCACATGGAGCGCTCGAAGCGAGGAAACCTCCCCTTCTATTGGAGAATTTGCATCACCCTTTCATCTGCCTCCTATCCATCCATCATTTTACCTTCCATGAGTCTATCCTCTCACCTTTCCATTCCTCCATTCACCTTTTCCTATATTCATCCACCTTTTTACCCTTCCGCCCATAAATATATTCACTCTCTCATTTATAGATCCTTTCACGCTGCAACGCTTCACCTTTCCATCTGTCACCATTTAGTCCTGTCACCCGTCCTTTCACCTTTCCATCCTCTTTCACCTTTTCTTCCTGTTTCCCATCCTTTCTTCATCCCTTCTTCCTTTCACCTTTTCCTTCTCCTCCCATTCTCTTTTCTCTTTCTATCTAGCAATCTTTTGTATCTCACCTTTACCTTTTCTTTCTTACCACTTCTCTTGCATGTTCATATTTTCCATCACTCCCTCTCAGTGTGTTTTTCCTCTATTTTTTAATTTCTCTTTCTTTGTTTCATTCACTAAGCATGTCAGCTGACCGTCCAAACCTTCTATCATGGTAAACCCTAGCAGTGTCATTTATGAACATTATGTCTGCAGACCAGCAGATAGAAGAGGTTGACAAACAAATAACTAACTTTTTAGTGAGACTTCGTCTACCAGCTCATCTGGCAGAGTGGGAGCCACTGCTAAGGCTTCCTGAGGTAGGGGGTTCACTATACCACTGGCATGAGTTTTAACTCCTGAAATGTCAAGATTATTTGTGGGGCAGGACTTTTGCATGTCACAAATCAACTTTTTAGGGACTTTTGTTTTGGTAGATGTGCAATTCTCAAACCGTAGTGCTTATAGACCAGAGTGATGTCAGTGTGCGTCATACAGGCCATCATCTCGCAGAGTTTAGAGCGCTCCAACATATGGCACTACATCCACACTGGACACCTTCTCAACATTAAATGATTCATAAGTTAGATTTGTAGGGCCAGAAAGATGGGATTCAAACTTTGTATTGAAATATGCTTTTAAGGACAAGTGATACAAAACACAATCTGTAAACTCTAGTTCTCCAACTCAGGACTGCTCCATGTAAAGATGGGTTTGTGAGAAGTAGCTATTGATACGAACTGCCATCTAATCACCTCTTTGCCTTCCAAAATCACAGTGGTGTGGAGGCTGATAACACTGCAGAGACTGCTTCTTGCTCACACATACAGTCCTTACTGGTGTCTCTAGCAAAGCCTGAAGGAGTAGGAAAAACAGCTTCTCAGGTGATCTGGCACTAAACCTGCCCATGCACACCATGCTGACCACATACCCAGATGATCAGGTGTGTATAAGCCTTCCCTGAAGGCCCACTTTTTATTTCTTCACCACATTTATAGCAGTTTTGCGCTCACCACCGCTTATCCTGATGACAAAAATAATGCAACCTCTCTATTTTAAAAGCTTGGGTAGCCTGAACCTAAGAATAAGGACAGTTAATCAGGTGCCAGGTTTTGTGAGTATCCACCAAATATTTAGCAGTACAGAAAGCAAATCTTTTGATAATCAAGATTATTGGATTTTTTAGAGAACAAAGATACATCAGTAGCAAATCAACAGAAAGCAAATCTTAACAGCCTTGCACAGCTATTACATGTCTTATGCATCCATGTGACAATCAGAAACCTGTTTCCTCACTTTCAAACTTCTCAAGAAAGAACTCAAATGATGAGGTCTTGGCGCAAGAGATGCTGGGGGTGGTAGTTTGTTTTTACTGCGCGTCACCTCACACTTGGGTGAGTTTTGTTTTGCATTAATGAGCCTGGCAGTCACTATATCGATATACCAAAGGTGGCAGAACTTGTTTTTTCCTAAAATCAGGTCCTATTCCCTCATGATGTTTTAACAAGGGAATTATTTGGTTGCCTGGCTATAATTTTTTCTGCACCTTGTAGCTTTGGCCATATTTCTTCATTCTTCACTTGGCTGCGGGTTTATTTTTTTCTATATAATATTTCCTACGGGAATTATATTTCTCTCCTTGGATGATTATAATTGAAACTGCGTTCAAATTTTATGGGGATAACAAAGTCTATGCATTGCACATCTTCATCAGCTACCCTAGAGGATTATAATCCTTTTAGCATCTTTTCAACAGGCATGGAGGATTCTGAATGCAATACGTCTCGCCTTTGGGACCTTATAAGTGTTTAGCCATACAACAGTTGATGTTGTTGTACCAAGGATATTGTGCTGCATAACTAAATACTTATATGGTCCCAAAGGCGAGACCTATTGGCTATGCCAATGCTTGATCTTTGTAGTCTCTGAGCTCAGTAAAACCAGGTCTGTGCTTCCTAGTCCAACTTCCCTACAGGAGGTGGAGACACCAGTGTTCTGAGGGCTGAAAACAGCCTATTCAGGTGCTAGTAAAAACTCCTCCCACCACTCTAAATTTAGAAATGTCTATTTTGCCTGGCTATGAGTCTCCCAGGAATGTCAGAACACATCTCAACCCCCACTTGTGACTACTTAGTGTGAATACACATTCCCATCTCTTGTCACTCCAAAACCAGAAGGTGAATACCCAAACGGGCAGAGGCACACAGGATGCTTAAACAAGAAAATGCCCACTTTCTAAAAGTGGCATTTTTACACACACAATTTAAAAATTACCAAGGGGTGTTAATAAATTCTGAGATCAAAGATCATAAACTCAACTTCTCTATCTTGCTTCAATGAGAAGTTACACTTGTAAGATGTTACAGTGCAGCTTGCATGGTAGCCACTATTAGGACATTTAAAACACATCAGTACATGTCCTACCTTTAACATACACTGCACCCTACTCATGGGGCACCTTGATCCTACGCCAGGGTTGCCTTACATGAAAGAAAAGGGAAGGTTAGGGCCTGGCAAGTGTGTGCATTTGCCAGGTCGACATGGCAGTTAACAACTGCACGTGCAGACACTGCAGTGGCAGGTCTGAGATATGTTTACAGGGATACTAGTGTGGATGACACAACCAGTGCTTTAAGCTCACTAGTTGCATTTGATTTACAGGCCCTGGCACACTCAGTGCACTTTACTAGGGACCTAGCAGTAAACACAATATGGCAATAATGGATAACCAATTGTAATCACAATTTACACAGGGCGCACGTACACTTTGGCACTGATCAGCAGTGGCAAAGAGCCCAGAGCACCTAAACCATCAAAAAGGAAGTCCAGCACACATTTGCATTTACAGGAGGCAGAGGCAAAAAGGCAGGGAGTCCCACAACAAGGATGACAGGTCTAACAGTGTGCAGTTGCTTGATGTTCATTTTACTCTTGACACCCCTATGAAGGTCTAACATTTATTATGCAAACCTGATGCAAAATCTACCTGTTTCTATCCAAGAATAGTCAATGTTACTTGGGGGTTTGCCCTCTCTGTAGGAATAAGGTTAACCAGTCATACGTGCAGGTGCTCTCTTTTTCAAACATGATAAAATTGTCTTGCACCCAATTGGCACATTTAATTTACCTGTGAGTCCTTATTAACGTGGTACAATCTGTACCCAGGGCATTTAAATGTAATACTACTTGTGGACCTGCAGAACTTATTGTGCTAATCACTTAATTAGCCTTTATAAACAAATCTCAGGTCTGTCATTGCAGCCTGTATGTGAAGTTTTAAAGTGCCATTTCAATTTGGCAACATAACTTACTTTTAGGTTTTATATCTCCTGGTAGTGAAAAACTCTCAAATTAATGTTTCACTATTGCAAGACCTACCTCTCCCAGAGGATAACATCGGGTTATCCTCTGGGTTACCTCATTGCACTTTATAAGTGATGACGTTTGATTGGAAGTAGGTAGGAAATTCATGTTTGGTGTCTGGAGGATTTTAATGTAAAACCCTCTTTAATGTTAGTCATATGTTAAGTCCACAATTCCAAAAATGCCACTATTAATAAGTTGGAATGTTGTTGTTCTAACCATTTGGTGACTAGCCTGATCCTGGGTCACATGACTAGGTATGAGGGGCAGTTAGTCCTTGTGTATCCCTCACAGACAGTACCACAAAAGTGGGCCTTGGTGTTGGTAGGATGAGCCTTCTCTGACTTGATTGGGGGAGGCAAAACTGTCACCTACGACACTTGCACTTGAAAAGCATTGGTTCAGCTTACACACAAAGGACTTTCCACTAGGCTATTGTGCCCCCAGACAGACTGGGACCAGGACAGGGAGGTAGTAAATTCCAGACAACTCTGTAGGGAAAACACCAGAAGCTTCTCCGATTTGAAAGTGGGCACCAGGTATAAATATTTGACACCCAGACACACTCTACAGATCACTTTTGGACCTAAGGAAGACTCAGAAGAAGGACTGTTCTGCTGCAAGATGGATTACCCTGCTCTTCAGCTGCCACCCGGCTGTGCTGCCCTGCTGCCTCAGTAAGAAGGACTGGACCGTCTCATTTAATCCAGGGCCCAGAGTGACTCCTTGGGCTGGTTGGCTGGTCTCCTGATCAGACCCTCAGAAACAGAAAGGCTCCCATCATTTTGAACACTGCACTTGTACTCTGCCTCACCCCACAAGTAGAGTCTCTCCAGTCCTGGACCCTTGGAAGTGGAGATATAAGTGACCTGCCTGTCCAGCTGTGGTCCCCATCAGAACCAATGAAGCCTGACACAATTCGATGCAGCACTCTCAGCTCCTCATCAGTACTGAAGCACTGCAAAGCAACTCACATCGCAGCCCTCGCAGCTCCTCATTCAAACCAACACAACACAATGCAACTCAACGCAGGTCCCCGCATTGCTCCTCAGAACTTCAGTTGTGCGGCTCAGCGCCCCACACCAAGGACATATGGTACAATTCTCAGTGGGCCTAACCTAATCCCTGTATCTGGCCTGTGCGGCATCGCAGTTGACACTAACTTGTGCCTTTGTGCCGGTCCAGAAATTACCACAGTTGGTGCTTTGTGCTTTTAAGCACTATTTTTATCTAAAGCTTTAAAATTGCATATCTCCTGTTCTACTGATTGGATTTTTCTTCTTTTGGTATCAAATAATGTATTTTTCTAAATTGTTTTGAAATTGTTCTTGTGTTGTGTTTTCACTTTATTACTGTTTGTGGGCTGCATAAAAACTTTATGCATTGCCTGTAAGTAAAGCCTGAATGCTTTTGTGCCAAACTACAAGAGGGTTAAGCACAGGTTAATTTAGTTACTGTTGTGGTTCACCCTGACTGGGATGTAGGCAATTGCATGAGAAAGGCTCACATCTTCCCCAACCAACAACCTAATTTCTCACAATCATCATTTCTTGAACCTTGTATTTATCGGAACCCTTTCCACCCAATTGATGTATGTATAGGTTTCTGACTCAATACATATTATCTAATGGTTCTGTAGTGGGCATCCGCTGAAAGAGAAGAACAGAAAATGTGTTATAAGGCCAATTTAACAATCTTTTTGCTCCGTATCCAACAAGGATGATCTTGTTTGGGCAATTGCTGAAAGAGTTGATGAGATGGGTGTCATCTTGCTCCTCTATTGTTACCCGAATCTTGGACCTATTAGAACAGTTTGTCTTGTGACCCAGATGATGTTTATATAGCTTAAACATATTGTGACAATTTATTGTTCCCTTATTCAACATTATGGCCTCTTTATTTTTAGCCACTGGATTAACAGATCAGAAAGAATAACTGACTACATATGCCTTTATAAGATAATCTAATATGGAACATGACATGTTTTGATAACACCATAAGACATGCCCTAGGTGCATACTCTTGAATGAGTGTGTTTTGTTGACTTGGCCATTTTTGTAGGATCATCCCTGAACTTTTTGCCTTCCTCCTGGTATTTTCTTCTGACCTGGTGTTGGTGGTTTTAGGACTCTGGGCACTTTATCACTGCTCTCAAGTGTAAAGTGCATGTGCTGTCTATGGTAAAATGTGGTAAGATTGGTTTACACCAGTTTGGTGTCTTTAATATACCTGTCAGTCCCCTGTAAAGTGGTATCTCATATACCCGGGACCAGTAAATTAAATCTAATGGTGGGCTTGCAGTGCTGCTTGCACCACCTACCAACTTAGCCTTTCAAACATGTCTCAGGCCTCTGCCATTTCAGGGCCTACATGTGCAGTTTACTGCCGCTGTGACGTGGCACATAAAGTGGTCGCCACGTCTGTCACTCCCATTTTACTACACATCAGTCACCGCTAAGGTAGGCCCCAGCTAGCCCTATGGGCAGGGTGTGCTGCAGGTAAAAGGTAGTATATGTGCCTTAACTGTGTGGTATGTCCTGGTAGTGACAAGCAGCCATTTTGGTGTCTCACTACTGTGAGGCTGCCGACCTATAGGAATGCATTGGAGATTCAATAATACGTGTTTCAGTGGCAATTCCTGACATGAGAGGAGTAGACTGGTCAAGTTTGGTATTTTTGAAATAGTGGTAATAAATGCTGCATAACAGTGTTTGCAGATTTATTATCACTATTTTAGAAATTGCACCTTTAGAAGTGGACATTTATGTGTGCTATGTCTCTTTGTGCCAGCCTGTTGTGTATTGCATGTCTGCCTCTGGAATGACATAGACTGCACTGGTTTCAGAGGGGCTGGGTGAGTCAGCGCTAGGCTGAATGGGCCTGATCTGCATGTGGAGTATCCCTGACCCTGAATCGGTCTATGCCTGCCTTGTACAATCCTGGCTCCGCCCCCCTGTGGTGTGTCTGAACCCAGGGCCTGCACTGACAATGGGGACTGTTGTGCACTTGTTAAGTGCCCCCAGAACTGGTTTGGACTGGGTCCCAAGCCCTGTGTCAGGCCAAAATAAACACTAGTTACCAGTACTACGGCTGTGGCACCATGAAAGTGGTGTTTGCTTACTTGGAACATAGGGAAGATACTGCCCGAAGGTACCGCTGCCGGGGACTGCCTGCTGGGTGGCTGAGAAGGCTGCCCTTATGCTAGGGGACCCTGTTTGCTGCCTGGGCCCTGTCCCCTGCCCTAGGGATCTCTCAGGGCTGAGGATCCTGCTTGCGGGGCTTATGCAACTTAGCGCTGAGAGAGCGCTGGATTCCAGTGAAGCAGCCCTAACAAGGGCTCCTGCTAAAAAGGGCTGCAGTTGCAGAGGCAGAGAGAGAGAGAGCAATTGTGCTGGGAATGAGAGCGCTGGATTAACTGGAGGTGCCCCCCCCGCTCAGTGCCACATGTATTGGGCGAGTAGCAGCTAGCCCTCCAGTAGTCAGAGACGTTTCGGAGACATTTGCTCCATATTTCGCAGCGTCCAAGAAGTCAGGCGGGCTGCCTGGTTGCGGGTGGGGCCATGCCATGCACGGCAAACCGATAGGAGCAGACGTGGCTGCCGCAAGTCAGGCAATCATGTGCCTAGAGGAAGGCGAGGGCTCCTGTGCGCCAGTGAGAGCCCAACATGTTGTCCAGAGAAGGAGACGTGCTCTGTACTGAGACGACCTCCGCAGTGCCAAGGGAGGAGAAGGAGCCTCTCAGGCTCCCTGCTGAAGGTCCTGTTTGTGGGCCGGTTGCAGGCAGAGGAGTAGGCAGGAAGTTAGGCGTGTTGGTACCTGATGGTGGGCGGGGATCCCTGTCCTGAGGAGGAGAGCTCCACATGCCTCCCATTGGAGACTGAGCCTCGCAGACTCACCGCACCCCAGGAGAAGAGGATCGCATCCATCCTGGTGTTCATTTCGTCAACAAGAGAAGTACCAGTGAGTGAGGTTGGGAGGGCACCCTGTTGGTGCCTATTTTTATCCATACAGCTGTACCGCCATATTTCTGTCTATTTGACTAATGGATCCTCAATATCCAAAGTCACTATTGCCATCTTATTGTGTGTTATCACTGTATAGATCGATATATACCTGTCCACCCAGCGCTGAGCATCATTGTCTAAATTAGTTGTCCCACGGTATCCCATTCTTTCTAAAGACCCTTATGCCTCACTCACTTGGTGTCTGTTCCTGAACAGTTGAATAATATAGTAATATATGGAGAAGAAATTTCTACTCTGATTCGTTGTTGGTGAGGGTGTCTGGAAATTCCTTCTTTACTGTTGTTTTGTTAATGATTTTAAAATAATTAATAACGTTTTTATATAAAATTAGAATGAAAGAAATAAGGCAATCTGTAATTAATTAATGGTGATGTGTACCACAACTTTAACAATTTGTCTCATACTGCATGCATGTAAATAATATTGTACAAATCAATAAGTAATGTAAGTTATGTATGTTTTGATTTGCAGCCCTGAAGAAGCCCATAACTGAGCGATACGCGTTGGCTGGGCTGAAAATATGTTCCTCAACTAGAAGATGTTTGAATAAAGAATTTCAAAAAGCTAACAAAATTACCTCTTGATTCACCTATCTGTGATCAAATAGTATTTTGCTGCCACTTAATTTCTGTTTTGAAGTTACCTCTCTATTATGTTTTCAAAAACGTTGTATAATTCATGGTTTATATAGGTGATGAACCATTTGAGGTGGGCAACAATTGATTTTTGTACTGAACCCAAGATAACACACAGTGTGGCAAGTGGACCCCCTAGTTGTCATTACATGCTCAGTTTCTTTGTGAACTATTCTGGACTTATCTATGGAGCCCACAACATGTGGACATGCAATAATGAGTATGAAAAGGAAGAGTACATTTAGAAGTAATGATGCTTATTGGTCATTTTTCTGCCAGTTTCTGTATGCTCAAATTCCTCAATATATTCATTACTAATGAGGCAAATTTTTGCAGGAGCCCCCCTCTTCATTCCCCAAAAGAGACAAACAACTACAACACATACTTTAAATGTATGTGCTTCTTACTTGCCAAAAGCCAGGAAATAAGTAAACATGACTCTAGCAGAGGACCAAAAACCCAACCACCAATTGTTTAAGGACTTTGTCTTCCGATAGATTTGAAAGGGTAAAACTAGGTCCTATTTTCTACCAATTCAAATATTGTCATGTGGCATTTCAGTGAGCTCCTATTTCAATTTGGCACTGCTTTATATGTATTCAGTCTAAGCTTTCCACTAACTAGATCACATTAATGTGGAAATTCTTTTATATGTGGCCAACAGTCAGGTCTTTGTTAGCTTAATCTATATCCCTGGTACTTTTTTGAGATTTCACTTCAGTCAACTTTAGCTGTCTGTCACTTACAACTTTGCAACTAATACTTCCATATGTCTTATAGTGGGCTTCATCTTTATTCATGATTGGAATGGTTTCTTTGTCTTTTTAACTTGGCTCCTCTTGAATCAATAGCTTTGTCTTACCTTGCTTCTGTTTGTCTCACCTCCAGATTAGTTAAGGGTCCACTGCCATTGTTGATTGCTTGAGGGTACCTAACCAAGGTTCTTGTCAGAAAACACATTTTTCTATATTTTGCTATCATATGATTTAGCCTCATTGGAGTGTGTGCCCTGCTCCTTTCTCTCTCTTGCTGTCCTACTCTCTCACTCCAATCAAGCACAGACTCACTCTATATTATTTGCTCCCCCACTGAAATCTCTCCCCATATCTAGTAATCTTTTGTCTTTCTTACGCACACAGAGCACTGCTGCATATTCCGTGTAGCACTATGTTAGAAATGTGGTTGATTGTTGAAGGGGCGGGGGGTGACCCCTATTCAAGCAATAGACATAAGTGCCATCAGGGTCAACCACAAAAAGTCCTAAATTAACCTGTTATTAACTGTCTGCTGGCTTGGCGCAAAACCAGTCAGGCTTAACTTAGAGCCAATGTGTGAATTATTTATGCAGCGCACAAACAGTAATGAAGTGAAAACACAACGCAAGAAAAACCCCACAACAATTTTAAAAAATATAGTACATTTTAGTAAACCATATGACTCCAAAACAACAAAATTCCAATCAGCAGAACTAGAGATATGCAATTTTAAAGATTTCAGTTAAGCAAAGCACCTAAAAGAACGATGCACCACTCATGGTAATATGGTCTTGCAAGACCATGTGGAAGTCACAGGTTCAGGCCGACCACAATAGAGCACAGGCTGCATACAGGGACCAGGTTAGTCCAGTGCAAAGAGTTCAGTTTACGCTGGAAGGGGGCGCAAGGTGCAGGGAGAGCTTCGCAGATGATCGATGCTGTGGCGCGAAGAGCCAGGCATCGTAACACAAAGATCTCAGTGGGTGTCACAGATGGTCGTGTTGGAGTTTTAGATTGAGGTCACTGTGAACTATAGATGCTATAGCCCGAAGTGCAGTCTTGAGCTGCTGGTCATTGTTGGCAATCGCTGTAGCATGAATAGTTGGGTTCACCAGAACTTTTTGTTAGCGGGCATTGCAGGCGACAAGATCTTGACACAAACTGGCCGACACAAACTGGCCCATTCATGTGTGTGAAGTTCCCAAACCCTCAGGATTTCTGCTTTTCTTTGGTGAGGAGCTCAACTAAGACCACACCAAGGGTCCAGGGCACCTCTTGGGGTTCAGAAACTCACTCCAGCAGAGGCCAGCCGGGCTCAGGCAGGTTCAGTTGAAGGGCTTTTTTCAGGTGCAGGATACAGGAAAGCTGAGTACTTGCATTGAGTCACTGAAGCTGTTTATGTCCCTGTAGTTCGTAACAGGAGATCAATCTGATGATCCTTGGAGTCACTTCAGCCTGAGACGAATGGTGCTGATCCAGTCTTCTTTCTTAGCAAGCAAGGCAGCAGGCCGCAAAGCAGCAGAGTAGCAGGGCAGCAGAGTGACAATCTTTCTGTCAGCAAAGCACCACACCAGTCCTTCTGTATCATCCACAGATCCAGGAGTGTACTGAAGAGTTGGGTCTGAGGGTCCAATATTTATATCTGGTGTCCACTTTGAAACAGGAGAAGGGTCTAGAGAACTCCCTTTGAAGGGCTACATGTTTCCTGACTCCTCCGCCAGGAGACTTTTTGCTGCATGAACAATGCATGGGTGACCAGTTTTGTGAGAATGCAGATCGCAGCCTATTTATTTGCAAGTGAGGCAGCCCCCACCTCTGTCCTTCAAGGGTCCTGCCAGTTGATGACCTATCCAGGCACACCTAATCCCTCTATTGTGTGGCTGCCTGGAAGGAATAAAAAAAGTCCAACTACACCTGTTCTTGTGAGTCAGGCTAGGCTCCAAGCACCAAATAGTTTAGGGCATGAAAATGCCAACTTTTCTAAAAAAAAAAGGCTTTTTCAAAATTGTAACTTACAATCCAACTTTAACATTAAAGAAACATTTTTATTACAATTTTATTACAATTTTTATGACACGAAATATAAAAAGTCTACCTGTTCCCAACTAAATGTTAGCTCTTCTTTATGTAACAAGGAAACCCAAAGGTATCATATAGGAGAGGTAGGCCTTACAGTAATAAAAAACAAATGTAGGAGTGTTGGACTTGGCCCTTTTGGCAGGTTCACCCCTAAACTTTTTGCTTTTAATTGGGACCTGATATTAGTTGTTTTTGGCTTCTGCGCACTTTAACACTGTGTCCCATTTTAAAATGCGTGCACACTCTGAGTGCATGTTGTGAGATTGGCCTGCCCTCCCATAGGAATGCATGGGGAATGTGTGTGTCCATGGTAGTTCCTGATGTGTGGGGAGTGCAGGGGTGAGTTTGGTATGTGCGAACTCGTGAGATTAAATGCTGCGCAACGGTGTGCGCAGTTTTAATGTGTCTAGTGTAGAAGTGCCACTTCTAGAAGTTGGCATGTCTGTGTAGTAAATGTGAATTGACTGTCTGGCTTGTGATTGGCTGGAGCTGGCTGGTGTGCCTGGCTCCAGGAGTCAGGATGGGTCTGCCCCGGTGGTGAATGGAGAGATCTGCATCTTGATGGGAGGGAGGAGTGTACCTGGGACCTGAATAGGGCTGGGCATTCCCTACACAATGCTGGCTCTGCCCCCTGTGGCGCGACTGATGTCCCTAGCCTGTCCTGTGAATGGGGAGAGGGGCTGAGCACAACAAAGTGCTCCAGAACCAGCTGCGTCTGTTTTTCCTCCTACCCTGCACCCTCCAGACAAAAGAAAAATGTGTATAAAAAGGGGCTGTGACCCCTTGTAAAGTTGTTCTCTTTCTGGATCCTATCTTGAGGGGGGCCTGCTGCTGGGCGCCAGGAGGTACCGCCAGTGGGGACTGCCTCCCTGCCTGGAGGGCCCTGTGAGCTGGACCCTGGGCCCATCCTTTGCCCCCACTGTCTTCCTTCCCTGAACTTTGCCCTAGGCTTGGACTTTGGGCTTTGAGGGATTTGCCCTGGGGAGTGCTCCACCTTGATTTCTGGGAGGCTCTCTGCTGCGTCACGCTGCTGGGAGAGAGAGAGGGAATCCCCCCCAGCGTAGAGTAGGGATTCCCCCATACTACCGACCTAAACAGGTGCCCACGCTGCATTTCCCCCCGTTTTTATTGTAATCTGAGCAGGTGCCCACCCTACAGAATTGCCGCTTTTTAATATTTAAGTTGCACTGGTGCCTACCCCGCGACTTTGCCACAAGTTACAGTGGGTGCCCCCCCGCTGTCTATTTTCACACTCAAGGGTGCCTACCCCTCATTTTGCCGAGACCTTGATAAAATCACAGCCGCGGCTGGGTTAAACAGGAAGTCAGGCTGTGCATTGCCTGATGTGGGGAAGGACTTCCGTTTTTCTGAAGGAAGCCCCACACCCACGGAATCCCCTAGAAGCCGGATCAGGAGAGGAGCCGAGGCAATGGCGGCGTCTGTACCCGGGGCACCCTGAGAGCGAGGGAGAGCCCCGAGGGTGCCCAGCAAGGTGGAGGAGTCCTGCAGTGACTGACGGGGCTCCCGTGTGGAGAGGAGAGCCCCACCGCCTCACTTGAAGACAAGGAGCACCCCTGAAGTTCCCGGTGAGTGGGGGCTCCATGTTCTGGGTACCCTGCGATCCCCTGGTTAGCAGTGGTGAAGTGCACAGAGTCTTAAGGCCAACAACAATTATTTCAGCAAAATTTGAAGGGGGAGGGTAAAGGTTTGGGGAAAGACCTCCCTAAGACTGACAGATCTAACACACTCTCTCTCTCTCTTTCCCATTTTATGATTCTCTATCCCTTGCCCCCCTCTCTCACACATGCTACTTATCTCCTACCGGTCTCCCACCTCTTATTGATACTGGATTTGCTTATGCCAGATGTGTTTAAAATAACACTGACATGTGTAAAGCCAATAGCAGGGGCCAACCATATTCAAAGTGAATTCTTTGTTATTCCAAAATCCTTGCCATATTGCATGACTCAACACAGAGTGATGCAATGTGACAGACATCTTGAAAGTATTTTTTTTATTCTTCCAGGAAGAATGTCATGTTGCATGGTGGAACATAGAATACCATGCTATGGCAGTCAACTTGGAAGTGTAAAAAAATATGTCCAAAATAGCTGTATGGTATTTTCTGCACTTTCAAGTTGGTTGCCATGCTGCTTCTACATGCAACATGACAACCATCTTGAAAGGATAGAAAAGACAAGATGGCCTGAATCATTTTTGATTCAATTTAGCAAGCATTGGCCTTGCCAACAGTGGAAAATAACAAGCATTGCAAATTGAGGCTGATTGACTTTGCTTATCCCACTTGCAGGAGGCCATTTCTTCATCCTTGAACATGTGGACAACCATTCCCTTCACATAAGCAGCAGTAACACCAAATAGCTTGTACACAACATCCAAACAGGGACTTCCCACCTTCATTTTTTAATTCATAGCTCCCCGTCGCGTAGAAGTTAAAACAATTCTATGCATAAATTAAGATGTACACATCATTGGCACCATACTTCAGTTTAGTAGAGGGCAACTGTGTCTTTCAGATGTGAAAACCTAAACCTATTGTCCCTTTTCCATCTAAATGCCAGAAGATCCTTGGCTGCGTGCCACATGCAAGTCTGATATGTTGTCTACCTTTATGTTGGCCTTTCTAAATATTACGCATTTCTTCTGGATGCCACACTTTACACAGACTTTGGACTATGCGTGGTTTAAAATTGCTTTCATGACATAAAAAGGCGGGTATAATATCAGCCCTTACTACGTCTCTAACTATTTAAATTCCTACAACTCTGTATGCCACCTTACAATCAGAAGTAAGGTTGAGTCTGCCTTGTTGGTTTTGAACATGTGAATTTAAAACAATGCTTATGTCTGTGGAGAGTGTTGACTCACTGAGCCATATTGGTTGTTCATTGCCCCTGATAACAGTCCAGGAATGACCAGAAATAGGACATGTTATGTAACAGCTTCCAGAGCTACTGCAGTGTCAAAGCACAGTCAAGAAATCATGCCACTAAAATTAAAATCTCATTCAGATATACCGTAATAGAGTTATATACTTTGTTTCTGATGAGCTGAAAAACATGCCTGCAGAAAAATCTCCTATGAGCAGGGAAAAGAATCTGTTGAGCGGGTCCACCTGAATATTGTCCTAGACCGAAACACAAATAAATTATTGGGAAGACAGGTGTTCCTCAGTCAACCAAGTATAGTTGAGACGGAAGTACTTGCTTGTCTGCAAGCAATACACATAATTTTGTTTCATCACACTGGCACTGCTTTTGACTGAAGATGTACGTAGAAACGATTCAGCACCAAGAAGAATGCTGACAACTCTTACAGGTCCAATGACTTATGACTTTTAAGAAGGTACCTCTTAAAAGCGGTACCTTGCAATGGTACTCTGCAATGGTGACCACAAGTCCAGTTGATTGACTTCATTAGTAACACCTACTCCTAGGAGAGATTTTATGGGCACTCTGATGGCAATGTTGAGGTGATGCACACATCAATGTATATCAACACATCTTTCCATTAGCCCAGAATAAAATGCTTGAACTTTTCAGAAGATGGTTCTCAAAATGTATATATGTAGGAAAGCATTGCCCAAGGAAAAATAAATATTCAAACCATCATATGTCCTGATTGAACAACTTGCCAATTCTAGAGCTATCACTGCCCCTTGTGTAGTCTGACCACCCTCTCTGTCAAAAGGATCATGTGACCCTGTTCTGACTATAATTGATTACCTATGCGAGTACAATCTTGTGAAGAGACTTGATCCAATTTCCTGCTGTTAATCAACAATTCATGCTCCTCCAGTCATCTGTATGCTAATTACATGTCTTCCTACAATGTAAGGGGTGAAAGGCATACAGTATTCATTCATCTAGTTAGGGGTAGATCATGGTCTCTTCAGATAAAGATGCATCAGAAATGTAGACAGAAATCTCATGAAATGTGTGGCATGTCTTTGTAAAAGGTTTTTCTGCACCACAAAACACAGAAGCAGACAATGACGATGGGGCAATGAGAGGAACATTGTTTGGCTCTATAGTGACAAACAATTAGCCGGGTGGCACTAGTTGGATAATGCTTTGACAGTGTTAATTCACTTATTTTCAACCTCCATGTTTAGCTGGGAATTCAGTTATATGATAACAGCACCCTATCTTCGTAAAATTTTTGAAGACCCCTCCTTCTTTTTTGGGGTGCACTAGCAACATGAGGTGGCACCCCTCACCTTGTAGTACACATAAGTTGTGTTCACACCATTTTCCTGAATGTGATTCTTTGTACCAGTTGCAGCCAGCATAGCTCGTGGGTTGTGGGTAGGCACGGGTGGTTGCGGGGAGTAGGTCTCATGGAGGGGGAAGGGGTCAATAATAAAAAACAAAATAAAACTTACCCCGAGAATGTTGCTGTTGCAGTGTTGTGATTGGTCTGAGCACTGTGGCGTGGCGCTCAGCCAGGGGCTGATGAGGTGGGCATGTTCTCCATGCAGTCTGCAATGTAGCCTGAATGGAGAAGGGGAAAGTGCGCATGACTGGTTTGGTCTGCCTGAAACGGCAGACCAAACAGTCATTGTGCATTCAGGAGTGGGCCAACCACTCCGCCCTGCTCTGTAAGCAGAGCAGCCCTTACACCCGCCTGCCGGCAAAGGAAACATACAATGGTAATAACTTGAAGTTATTCCCATTTTATGCTTTTACTTCTCGTACTGCGAGAAAGCAGTGGGGCGACGCTCCTCCGCCATAGTGGAGGAGCCACCACTGTACTCTATTGCAGGTTTACTCCCTTGCTAGTGTGAGGAGGCTATGAATTAGTGATCAAACTCGATTTTGAGCTTCTGTCATGGATTCAGTACTGAAGGCAAGAGGCTATAGAGGCCAATCCCTTCTTCTGGGTGATAACTTAGCCCCTTAAATTAGATCAAAGATGGTAATGAGTACCCATACTAATGGTAAAGGTGGTGATGAGAAGGACAAAGAGGCACTCCTGAAGATTGGTAATCAGAAGATCTGGGCTGAATTTTTAGGCTCAGCATCTCGATTCCAAATTTAACAAGATTATGTCTTCACTTAATGGTGAAAGAAGATGAATAACTATAAGGTCACAGATTGAGACTTACCCCATGCATGCAGAGAGTACACTGTAATTAGCCCCTGCTAACCTACAAAACCAACTCAGGATACAGAAATTAAGACTAATATGGCAACCAGGAGGGAGGTAGCATGGATAAAAAAGACAAGTTAGGAAATAGGGTAAGGAGGACCTTAACAAATCACAGCTAGTGAGGAATCAGAAGGAGCAATAATAAAGAAGAAGGAATAAGTCAAGCTGGTGGCAAACTAATGCAAATAGTGCAGAGTCACAATAACCGCTGTTGTCAGATGAGGGAGCTTAGTGTTAGTCAAGACGAATAACTTGGCGCCAATATGGATGCAGAAATGTCTCCAATTGTCCTTACCTTCTTGTGGTCCTCTAGCAACTGGGGTTGTGACTGACTGTGGGACAGGTACTCTTACCTAAGCATGGGCTGAAAATCCGTTCCGCTCGCGTAATTTGCGAATTTTTTGAAATTTCACGGTCCACGAATCGTGCAAAATTGTCAAAGAATTCACAATTCGCGAGATGGCAGATTTGTTTTGCTTGGTCGCGCTTCACAAATGCAATCTCACTCGCGCGGCGTTGACTTACCGTGATTCTGAGTTCACCGAGTTGTTTTCCTCCCAGTTTGCATGCGCTGCGCCATTTTGGATCTTGCTGCGTGATCGTGCAAGACTTTTCGACTGTGAGTACATCATGGCGTGATTGCGCGAGACTATATGACTGCGAGTACGTCATAGAGTCCCGCCATCTTGCAATGCGAGACTTTCAGAACGCGAATACGTCATAAGGGCCTGCAATCACGTATCGCGAGAGTAAACAATAGCGGATACGTAGATGAGCAGCGCAGCTGACATCCGGCGGGAGATTTGAACATCTCGCTTTCCCGAAATCGCAAAAATTGCAATTCTGCACAAGAAATCTATCGCTGGCAGCATAAACCTTCTGAAATTGATGATTTGGTTCAGAATAACTCCTCAGATTGACATTTGGCTGCACTTTTTTGTGCAAGGAGTGCATTTTTGGGGGGTTGGGAGGAAATAAGTGCCCCAGAGTCTCCAACTTCCTGTTCCTGTCCAGCAGGCTCCTCCCAGTGCTTTGTCCATGTCCTGGTCACTTTTCATTTGGATCTGGAGCTGGAAGGATTACTCTTTGTGGCTGCTGCTGGATATTTGTATTTGATGACTTTTTGTTTGGATCACTTTTGGACTTGAGATTTTAGAAGTAAGTTGGTGTTGTTTGTTTAGGGCATTGCAGTTGCTGAACCTACAATTTATAAACTTTTTCACAACTTTAAAAAAAATATATTGTGTGTATCCAGTAGGCCCAGGGTTAGTCATGAGTGCATGATACAACTGTTTCTGTGAGTTTTGTTGAACTTAAATATAATTTATGGCATGGGTGGCATGGAATTGAATAGCTCACTGTTATATCTATGTGGAAGTTTTTTGTAATTTTGGGGTGCGTGTTAAAGCCATACTAGCCAGTAGGCCCAGGGGTAGTAAGTGGTGTATGGGCCAAGTCTTTCTGTGGGGTCTCTTGAATTTAAACATCATTTAGGGCATGGATGGCATTGGATTGGGGGGATTTTTGTGTGTAATTTGATTTTTTTGGGTGTTGTTGGGGCCTGGTCCATGGCTTGGCCATGTGGGTGGGGGCCATTTTGAGGACTGGTCCAGGGCCTGGCCATGTGGGTGGGGGTCTAGGTGCCATTTTGAAGCCAGGCAGTGTCCTTTGTGCCATAGACCTGCACCCAGTCTGCCTTGCTTTCATCCATTATGCTCAGAGGTAGTCAGTGGTTCATGGGCCAAGTCTTTCTGTGGGGTCTCTTGAATTTACACATCATTTAGGGCATGGATGGCATTGGATTGGGGTGATTTTTGTGTGTATTTTGATTTTTTGGGTGTTGTTGGGGCCTGGTCCGGGGCCTGGCCATGTGGGTGGGGGCCATTTTGAGGCTTGGTCCAGGGCCTGGCCATGTGGGTGGGGGTCTAGGGGCCATTTTGAAGGCAGGCAGTGTGCTTTGATCCATAGGCTTGCACGCTGTCTGCTTTGCTTTCATCTATTATGCCCATGGGTAGTCAGTGGTGCATGGGCCAAGTCTTTCTGTGGGGTCTCTTGAATTTAAACATCATTTAGGGCATGGATGGCATTGGATTGGGGTGATTTTTGTGTGTTTTTTAATTTTTTAGGTGCTGTTGGGGCCTGGTCCGGGGCCTATACATGTGGGTGGGGGCCATTCTGAGGCCTGGTCCAGGGCCTTGCCATGTGGGTGGAGGTCTAGGGGCCATTTTGAAGCCAGGCAGTGTGCTTTGTGCCATAGGCCTGCACCCATTCTGCCTTGCATTCATCCATTATGCCCAGGGGTAGTCAGTGGTGCATGGGCCAAGTCTTTATGTGGGGTCTCTTGAATTTAACCATCATTTAGGGTATGGATGGCATTGGATTGGGATGATTTTTGTGGGTATTTTGATTTTTTGGGTGTTGTTGGGGCCTGGTCCGGGGCATGGCCATGTGAGTGGGGTCAATTTGGAGGCCTGGTCCAGGGCCTGGCCATGTGGGTGGGGGTCAAGGGGCCATTTTGAAGCCAGGCAGTGTGCTTTGTGCCATAGGCCTGCACCCAGTCTGCCTTGCTTTCATCCATTATGCCCAGGGGTACTCAGTGGTGCATGAAACAACTCTCTCTGTGTGGTCTCTCTTCTATTAATTTAAACATCCATTTTGGATTAGAATTGCAATTTTTATTTTGGGCCTTTCCATTTTTGGGTGTGTTCTGTTAATAATAATAAATGCCTAGTTGCAAATATTAATTGAAGCACCACATATGCAACATTTATTTAACTGATGTTCCTCTGGCATCCTTTGCTTTTAGGTGCACAAAGACTGAGAACCAGGAATCATCCTCATCATCATCACTTGTTGTAGTACCAGGAAGAAGTCATTCTGCGGTGTGTGCACAACTGGCCACAGACAACTCTGCAACTCTTGCATCTGCGTCCTGCTGTTCTGACATCTGAAGAAGATGGGCCCAAAGAAAGGTGGCCGTAGCTCCTCTACCAAGAAAGTTGCCAGTGCCACTGTCAGTAAGAAGGAGCAGAAGAAGCAAGTGGCGCCACTTACCAAGGAGACTGGTGTGCCGACAGACACTTTTTTTGGGAAAAAAAACTACGCCTGCGGAAGCGGTGTCCACCGGGGACCAAGCTGGGAGTAGCAACTCCGCCTCAGTCCCACCACGCCAAGTTAGGCCCAAGCCCATGAGTGCCACAGAGGCAGCCACTTTAATTGCTCTTTCACCATCGACCAGTGATGTTGGTGTTGACTCATCGCCAAGTAGGATCCAATCACCGCAGGGTGTAACTCATCTGACGAGTGTTCAACCACAGCTGCAACGACAACCACAGGTGCAACAAGGAGAGGCGCAAGGAGAGGCGCAAGGAGTGGCGCAAGGAGAGGCGCAAGGAGAGGCGCAAGGAGTGGCGCAAGGAGAGGCGCAAGGAGAGGCGCAAGGAGAGGCGCATGGAGAGGCACAACTGCCCACAATGCTTGTTCCTCCAGAAGTAGGGGCAAATCAGGAAATCGAAATTTATGCGGAGGTATCAGCCGAGCAAGCCACTCCTCCTGATGATCCATTGTCTACCAGATATCCTGCAAGGAAAAGGTCAAGGAGGGTTAGTACAAGTTCTTCCTCAAGCCCACTTCCTTCTGATGATCTAGATCTTGATTGGCACCCACCAATGCAGTCTGAGAGGGAGGCACGCCATGAGCCGACAAAGCTAGGTAAAAGGAAGGTTCCCGCAAGGCTTTCAGTTATGGGTGATGACAAAGAAGAAGTAGAAGTGGTGTATTCTGCTGCTGATGAACAGTCTGTCGATGACGACCCAGTCATCACAGTCGTCACTCCAGCCCCAGTGGGCATGTAGCAGACAGACATTTTTACCCTATCCAAAAATGCTGCTGTGTAGTATGTGTGCAGTGTGGCACCACTGGTACCACCACCAACACAGGTAACTACTACACCAACATGACCTACAGCTTCCATATTTTCTCTTCAGAAGGGCCGGCAGGGACCTCCATCCAGCACGACCTCCATTACCTCAAGTAGTGGTGCTGTAAGTACACAACAGAGTGAAATTCCGACACACCCATCCTCCACTTCATCTGGCATTGAAAGTAGCACCTCCACCAGCACCTCCCCAGTTTGGGACTTCTTTAGTATTAGCAAAAAGGTGGAAAACCTAGTCATTTGTTCAATTTGTTAACAAGTAGTTAGTAGGGGTAAGCTGGGTACCAACTACGGTACCGGAGGCCAGAGATGTCATCTCAAAAAACACCACATTATCCAGTGGGAGGCACACCTAAGTAACATCCGGAAAGCCAAAAGTACAAACCCAAATGTATCCATTGATATTGGATCTGATGACGAGGAGCTGATCATGTAGGGAGGAGGTGAAGGACCGAGAAGAGAAATTTTTTCTGGTACACACAGTACCCCTGGCAGCAGCACTGCAGTGGTGGCGCCCACACACTCCTATACCCCAGCAACATCTAGGAGGCGCAGTAGTCTGGTAGAGACACCAATGCAAAAAAGTACATCAATGAGCCTAACTGGATTGAAGAAGTCTGGATCCTCATCACATATGAAAACGGTCCAGACCACCATTAAAAGCATGTTTTGGTCAGAGGCGCCATTTGAACGCAACCACCCAACGGCACGTCTGTATAATGCAATGCTGGCTATAATGTTAGCGCTGGACCTTCTCCCTTTTTCTTTCGTGGAAGAGGTGGGTTTTCTAGAATTTGTGGCAACAGTCTGCCCTAAATTGAAGGTTCCTAGCCGGTCCTATTTTGCCAGAGTTGCAGTTCCAGCACTACATCACGATGTGCTGGAGGTGATTGGGGCAGCTTTGCAGAAGAGTGCTATTCACACTATCCACCTGACAACAGACATGTGGACCAGTTGCCAAGCCGTTGATTGCATGTGCATCACTGCACACTGGGTCTCTTTTGTTGGGTTAGAGACAAGATAGCTGCAGGTGTTGACAGTGTCACAATTTTTCAAGCTACTCGGAAACATGCAACAGTCGCCATGTTTGCCATCGAGAAATTTCATACTGCAGTAAACATTTTGGAGGAGTTTAACAGTAAGGTCTTTGAATGGCTGCAGCCAAGAAAGCGCATGATTGGTCATGTTTCCACGGATACTGGCAGTAATATAGTTAAGGCCATGCCTGATGGTGGCTATTTCAGAGTGCCGTGTTTGGCGCACAGTATTAACATTGTCGTTCAAGATTTCTTGAAAAAAGAAAACACAGTCAGCAAGTTACTGACCACCTGCCGAAGAATCTGCACACATTTCAGCCATTCTTTTAAGGCCCGGAAGCAGCTGAGGATCATTCAACGTAACCGTAGAGTGCCAGTCAGAGGACTCATCCAGGAGGTGGCAACACTTTGGAACTCAACCTTCTACATGTATGAGTGTCTGTTTGAGCAGTACTTGGTAATTAATGAGTATATCTTTAATGCACGGGGTGCTTCTATGAAAGACATGAGGCTAGAGGTGGATGAATGGGACCTAGCTAAAAGCCTGACAGACAAGCTTCGTCCTTTTGAGGTGTTCACACGTGAAGTCAGCAGGGAGGACTGTACTTTGGGCAAAGCTATCCCATTGTTGCGCATGCTAGAGCACCAACTGAAGGTGGTGTCTTCAACGTTCCGAGTTATTGCTGAAAAACAAGACGCATATCAGTTGGCGGAGAGGTTATTAAGCCGCCTAGTTGACAATGAAAGGCTTAAAGCAATACATTCAGAACAACATTACATTTGTGCCACTATTCTGGATCCACGGTACAAAAAGGCACTGGCCAGCAATACATTCATTCCTTTTTATGAAGCAGATGTTTCCATGTACAAACATTGGCTAGCTCTGTCAGCCACTCGGTTTGAAAAAGAGCAGCAGGAAATTGAAGGAACCACCACAAGTACTACTGAAGCAGCAGGCCATCCGGCGTCAAGGTCCACTTCTATGGCCGAAGGCAGTCACTTTCCCTCACAGCCGCTACTGACAGCAGCAACCGTATCATCATCATCACCTGCACCAGGCCCAGCCATAATATTGTCGGAAGCGGATTGGATAACTCATCATGGGTTTGCTCGTTTCAGTGTGGATGCAAAGGCTACAGATGTTACGCAAAGTGGAGCACCCATGGAGGACCTTGAGAGGATGGTGCAGGCCTATCTGGTTGACCCAACAAAGGTCTTCTTTGATTCAAACCCATTGGTGTATTGGTATGGGAAAAGGCATCAATGGCCACTGATCACCAAGGTGGCTCTAAATTATTTTCCTTGCCCACTCGCAAGCGTGTCTTCTGAACGTGGTTTCAGTGCTGCTGGTGCCAGGGTAACTTGAAAAAGGACCCGCCTCTCGCCCAAAAATGTGGAGAGGTTAACACTGATCAAGATGAATCAGCAATTCATACCACCAGATTACAAAATACGTGGATCCACGCAGGAAGAAGAGGACACCGACTTAGGTGACGGAAGTTCTTCTCTGTTAGCTGTCCTACTCCAGGTTCAATTCACAGAGTTTGAGGACGGGCTCTACTTCCCTGACACCTAGGCTTGAAATACTTATTTTTTTCATCCTTATTCACTTTTATTTCTGTGTGTCTTTCTTTGTTGTGCAACTTTCAGCATAACAAAACTCTAATCACAACAAATCCATCAGCAGCACTGAATGGAATAATTCTTATTGATTGGTTAAAAAAAACATTTACAATTTACGACATGACAAAAATTAATAAAAATGACTGTGATAAAAGCTTTAAAACAATTAATTTGAAATAGTTTAAAATTCGAGGGCCAATAAGATCTGATAATGTTCTGATACAGTACATAAATCTAAGTTTCTTGTAGTCTCTGATTTGAATGTTGTAACTCTTTAACTCGACCGCTCTGCTATGCTGGGGAGACTTTTAGGTTGGAGAGTGGCTTCGAGGAGTTTTAACGCTTTATGGACAAATTTCACAAGCCAAATGTTTAGCTTAGTAATGTCAGGGTCAAGAGCGGCCATTATTGCTTGGCGGCAAGATCGAACTCGCAACATAATACATTGGCCTCGCAACAGTGACCGTCTGGCTATGAGCAGTGCAGGGCATGCACAGACAATATGTTCCATAGATTCTGAATGGTAGCCACACAATCTGCATGCCGTGCTACTACATGCCCGCCGCCATTCCGGGAGGTTCATTAGAAAGGGCCATTCTCCCATCCTCAGGGCTAGAAACTTGCGTTTCCAATAAAGTGCATATGTGCTTGACAAGTAGAGCGGCTGAACACCCACTTTAAAATTTCCAATTACAGCCCAGGAGTGCCTCCTCTTTGAGAGTATCGCCCTGTCCGAGTGAAACAACCACAATCTAACGGATTTTTTGATGGTGGACTTTAGCACCGAAAGAGATGGGTTAATGTCCCAGAGGTCTTTTGTGCCTAGTAACTGTAGGCTGTAACCCAGGAGTTGCCGATGCTTGTGGCTTGTCTGTTTTTGCTCTATTTCCTGACAAAGTCGGGCCTCCAAGGAACCCTCCTGGGCAAGGCGCAGTCTATGACATCGTTTAATGAATGCACCTGCCTCCACTCCATACTGATCTTGGAGACCAAATTCAAGTCTCACTTGAGCTGGCGAGGCAGATTTTGGCAATCCAAAGGCTTTTTAAAATATTTTGTTATTAACTTGTTTATTAATATACTGGTTGTGCCTTTGGTGATCTCATGGCCATACGTCAAAGAGTTGATTACTTTGGCTTTCATTATTTTCAGCATAGGTGTTAAACTGGGACCTAGTAACTGTTTTGCCAACTTTGCAGCAGCCACGTCTAACGACAGAGATTTGATCTTTCTTTTGACCTTTTTTGCTTCCCAAAAGAGATGGTTTTAGTTTTTGACAAGTTAAGCTCTAGATCGTTTCTTGTCGTGTAGGGTAGCAATTCATCCAGTAGTCTCTGGAGACCCAAGTTTGTGTGGCTTAAAAGCACCAGATCATTGGCGTAAAGCAAGTTGGTGATACGTGTCCCGTCGAGTTGGGGAGGGTGGCAGTTTACACTGTCGAGAACTGGAGAGAGGTCGGATATAAACAAGTTGAAAAGAAGTGGGGCCAATACACACCCTTGTTTGACTCCTGTTTCAGTTTGGATCTTCCTGGAGACATGGCAGCCTTCGCCTAGCTTTATTCTTATCCACGTTTCCGTGTGAAGTTGAATTATTGCCTGAAGAAGAGGCTGTGGAATGCCCCATGATTTTAGTTTCTGCCATAACAGGCCCGTGGGCCCACGGTCGAAGGCTGCTTTGAAGTCTACAAAGCAGCAGTGCAGCTGGATATGTAGGCAGGTTGCTTTTTCCATCAAGACGGTTAGCGTTAACAAGTTGTTGAGGTACCTGAATTAGCCACGAAGCCCATCTGGTTGAAGGGAAGGCGTCCGGTTGATTCGGTCCAAGCCTGTAGCTCCTCCAATAGAATATTAGCAAAGTACTTAGACTCCACATCAAGAAGCGCTACCATTTGGTAATTTTTTGGCTAATTTCTCTTCCCGCCTTTGAAGATTGGGTGAATGACTGCACCTCGCCAGGATTCTGGGACCGTGTTGTTTAGACTGCAGTAGAGAAATAAAGGAGTCAAGTATTCTGACCATAGGCTAATGTCAGATTTAAACATGGCTTGAGGGAGGCCGTTCGGGCCGGGGGCTCCGTTGGCTCTGGCTTTCCTTATGAAGCTTGAGATCTTGTTTTTTAAGGCATCCGGCGACACCGTGGGCTCTAGTGAAGTATCACTCCGTTTCATTGGTTCCTTGTGTATCTAATCTTCAGATGGAATGACTACAGGCCAAGCTCGCCTCGAACTCTCCCGACCCAAAATAAATCTCAAGAGGTTGACAGGGCTGGCAGAGTCAGTGCTGTTTGTGTTGGTGTCTCTGAAGTGAAGAGATAAAAACTTACACCAAAATGCTTCGCTGATATTTGCGTTACCATATCCACTTGCGCTTTGTTTACTCCTATTTAAAAGAGACCAGAATTGCTTCTGGTTAGGATGTTTACTTTCGCGGATCAGCTTCAGCCAGAATTGATCCGAGGCCGCTAGTTTCTCCTTTTGTGTGGCGATTCTGAAGGCAGCTTGAGCTTGCTTATAATTATTGTAATACGTTTTATTGCTGGGGATCTTTCTTAATTGGCGGAGTGCTCGATTCCTCTCGGTTCTTAATTTCCTTGTGGCTTTTGAGATGTAGAATTGAAAAAATTTGGTTTCTCTGGCCCCTCCTTATTGGAAGTTCATTGAGAAGGAGATTTGTAAGAGAGGTCCAGCCACGACAAGGTGAGTATTTAGCTCTAAAGAATTTTGTAATAGGGCTCTGCTTTTTGCCGTCAGGGATGGGGCCGAGGAATCTGACCACTTTATCCGCTTTAAGTGCTCTGTGTGGCTGCCTGAATGGGAATGGGCCAGTTCTTGGTGATATGGGTTGCTGGTGGAAAGTGTTACTATTTGTGCCCGATGGTTGCTCTCTCCTTGTGGAGCAATTTGATAGTTCTTGATCCAGGGCAGTATTTCTCTACTCCCTAGGGTAAAGTCCAAAAACGAAAAGGATCTACCATCTGACCGGGTCCATGCAGGAGGGATGTCAGGAGAAAAGCGCACATTCAGTAAGGTAAATCCTAAGCTGTGGAATTGCATTACCACATATTCACCCAATGGTGATGATTTATTTCCAACAGGAATTGACTGGGATGCAAAATGTGGGGGAGTTCTGGGGAGGTCGGGTCCTGGATCGTCGGAAAGATTGCAGAAAAAATTTGTGTTGAAATCACCTGAAATTATACTTGGTGTACTGCCATACTAGCCTATTAGATCGCAGATGGAGTTGATCAGGCTGTCCATTTTGGATTCTTTCTTAGTAGTGCAGGGAGATATATAAACATTGAGAATGAGCAGCTGGGGGTCCATGGGTGAACTTCCCAAGATTATTCCTGAGAGCCAATCCTCCTCAAATTTCATCTGTTCAATACAATTGGTTAATTTTGTCGATACATAGATCGAGAGACCGCCACTTGGTCTACCAAACTTGGACTGCATGGTAGCAGGAGTCATAAACTCCAGATAGCCCACTATTGGGATGCTTTCTCCTGCCCATTTCTCCTGTAGAAGGAGGATGTCGTGTTCTTTTAAAAAATTTAGAATGGCAGGAGATTGTTTTTCCAGGCCAAATCCATTGATGTTCCAGGAGCATATCGTCAGACTATGGTAAATGGGTGTTCAATCGGTCTTGTTACTGGATAGAATCCCCGGCAGCCATAGCCAGTCTGTTTCACCAAGATTTCGTTGGTCAATTGCTTGGTCAGTGGTTCCAGTTGGAGAACTGCCTCTTGCGGACCTCAATACTGAATATGGGGTTAAGGAGGAGCTAAAAGTGCCTGCCTGGTTGTTTTCCAATATTGAGGGGTAACGAGGGACACTTGGTATTGTTATTGTTATACCCCAGATTTTAAATTGGTTGGTTTTCATCAGGACCAAATCCCGGATTGCCGGTGATACCAGTGTTACTTGTGTAGCTTCGCCCGTATTGGATCCGGTGAATGGAACAAATTTGATAGCGATTATATCTCTCGATTGTAGATGATTTAGATCTGATAGGGATTTGAAGAGTTTCAATATAGTCCCTCGGTTAAGGATGTCTTTGGGGCCCCTTGAAGTAAATTCTGGAATAAGCAGCAGTTTGGTGCTCTCGTTGCTGCTTTGGGACTCACTGGGCTCATTGACCATTACTGGCTGTTTTTGCTTTGGTTTTTCCTCAAGATGCTTTCTTGAATATGTGGGTATGGTGAATGATAAAAGGGGCAATTCTTTATTGTTGGTATTTAAGGATTGTTGGAGACGACTTTTGTTAGTGGACACCGATTTGCAACGGCTTGATGAGTTGGTATCGTGCTCACGACCTGATTCTATAAATGTGCTCTGTGTACATAGGTTATTCTCCTCGACAATAGGAAGATGAGGGAAACTAGTTTCCTGGGCTGGCATGCGAATAGTTGCTGGACAATGTGGCTCTGCTTTCGATCCTGGAAGCTTAGAAAATGATTGTACGGAGATAGAATTTACTTGTGTGGTTGGCAGAAGAAGGTTTCCCAGATCTTGAGGTAGCGCTGACATCTGAGTGGTCCCAGTTGAGGGTTCTGTCTGAGTGGGCAGCTGGTTCAATAATAATGGATGATTTGTCGGATCTCCTTTAAAAAATAGTGCCGATGCGGCCAGTGGAACGTTTCCTGGAGGTGCTGTGTCGCTCCTAGGAGAGTTGCTTATATTTGGGTTTGTTGTGCCAATTTTTAACTTTTTCCGGATTTTTCGTTGTCTTTTCTTTTCCCTTTTCGACAATCAATGTAAATTTTGGTTTCTAGATGGTTCGATGGTGGGTAGTTTAGATACTGCTGATTCTGTGGTGGTTGTTGAAGGTGGACTGGAGTGGACTTTCGGACAGGGTGACTCATGTGCTTGGCTTGAAGCCTGAGATGTGGAAACTGGCAACTTGGACTCTGAGGGTTTCTTTATTTCCGTTAGGACAGCTGAAAGGAATTGGGGCAAAGATGAGAGGGAATCGATTATAGGGGAGTAGCAGCACACTGATTGTGCCAGTTGAGTTTGGGCTTGAGCTTTTTTGATAAGATCGTTGAACGCCTCCTATTTTTGGTCGATCCCAGCAGTGTACACCGCGAGTGTGTTTAGCAGGTGCACCTGCATATCCATCTTATCTGAGTGATATGTTAGTGCCGCTAACGTTGTTTGAAAGGTTTGTAATAATTGGGCCCATAGATTATTAAGGTTAGCGAGGGAGAACTGTCCTGCCTTTCGGGCTCTTTTAATTCGGTATTGAAGAACGATAAGTCCAAAAAGTTATTAATTTTGTTGATGTTTGACCCTTCTCGGGTGACCTTTTGATCGGCCTATTCCCCTTGATTTTCCTTGTCCAGAGAGTAGTCTGCTTCTCGTAAAGCTGGATAACTAAAAAATGCTTTTGGTTGGGCCCCGGCCTGTGATAATGAGGCTTTTGGACTCTTTTGTGGCTTATAAAATTTAGAATTGATTGAAGGGTAAAGTGTAGATGGGGAAAGCACGCTTAAATTTAATAATGGTTGAAAAGTTGGCGGATCGAAGTTGCTGTGCGATGATACATTGAATGAAGCTTGTTCTAGCGGAGTTGAATCATGGGCTGAGGGTTGGAGGGGAGCCTGTTGAGGTTGGCTGAGGTCCAGGGCTTCTAGGCCGCTTTTGCAGAAGGATTCTGTTGTTGATAATAAAATGTTAGATTGCCCTAGGTCGAAATGCCCTCCCTCAACACTGTGGATCGTTGGCTGAACCGTGATTTGGTATGGCCATAGCTCGGGGAGAAGTGGCTGTTGTTTATCCTGAATGCTTGTAGGGTTCTTCCGTGCTTTAGCTGGGACTACGGTCCTAAAGTAGTCCCTTAGGGAGGCTTTAATTTTTGTTGGTTTAAGTTGTTCTTTGGGGCCAGATAATTGATCCTCGGCAGTTGGATGCAGATGTGCAGACCCTGGCTCGGATGCTGCTCTTTGTTTTACTGATGTGTGGAGGGGGAAGGATGCCACCGGGGTTTCAGCCAGTAGATCACAGGGGTCCATTTTCTTTGCGCCTTTTTTAGGTGGATTTAATGGAGTTTTCCTTGTTCATCCTGACCTCATCCCGGGTGCCCCAAAGCTTCCCAATTGATCCTAGAAATACCTATTGGATATTTTGAGTGGTAGTCCAGATTAGTGGATTGGTGGATTGCGGCAGTCAAGTTAAATTAATTTGAGCCCTTGATTTTTACTGTAGTTTTATTAGTTGGAATTTGATATTATTAAATGTTTGTTTATTTTTACAGGGTAGTCACTGTGTTGATAATTTGGAGAGCTTTGCCGATTCCAGGTGACCCTCCGGTAGACCTCAGAGGATTCTTGAGTATCCGGTTTTTCTAGAGGCCCGAACAGATGGTGTGAAATGTATTTCCTGATTTTACCTTGTTTTTTCTTATTTTTTTCTAATTTTTTCCTTGTTCATTCTTTGAGTGTGTCCCTTTAATACAATGTGTTTTAACACCAGTTTTCCTTTGTTCCTTGGTTATTCCTTGGTTGTAACTTAGTTATTTGATTTGTTTGATTTGTTGGTTCTCCTTGTTCTCCTTATTTCCTAATTTAATGATGATTATTATAATGTTATGAATAATGACAGCTGATCATTACTTTTTTCCCTTTATAGTGGTAGATTTTTGACTGGGTTATTCAGTAAGCTGCTGATCAAATTGTTCGATTTGTTCAGTTTACACTGGTCTAATTGATTATATATGATGTATGATGGGGCTGATGACGCTGGCTGGAGTTTTTTTGTTTCCCCTCCTGCAAGATGAGAGGAAGGGCAGGGCGGTGTTGGCGGAAAGGTATCCTGGGGGGGAATGTGCCCCCCGTCCCCTTGGTCTGGTCCCTGTTGATGACAGCCCCCCTTTTCGCCACCTTTTGTGGATCTTTCGCAGTCCTTGTTTTTTTTTGGGACGCCCCAGTCACGCCCGACCTCACCAGTTTACAATTTCAAACTTTACCCTAAGGGTGGGAGGACATAAGGGGCACCTCTCATCATCTGTCTTCAGCCTTTTGACCCTGCTTTCACTGCACGACTCTCCGGCTCTCCATGATGGTTGAGTCAATGGTTGTCAGCGATGGACGGCTAGCGGAGGAGGAGCGGTGGAGCAGAGGAGCAAAGGGGCTGCTTACCCAGGTAACACCGCTCAACTCAGTTCCTGACACCGCTCTTGACTCTCCCGCCTCTCCCGCCTCTCCCGCCTCTTCTGCCTCTACTGCCGAGCCGGGCCGAGAGGTCCGTGATCCTGCTCGGCTCGGCTCTGCTCAACTCCGACTCCCCTGCTGGCCGGCCACAAACCAGAGGGGCAGAGCGGAGGAACAGACCGACCGAGACGGCCTGTCTCAGCCGCGGAGCCACGGGGGCCACAGGACCACAAGTACGAGGCAACGGGGTTTGGGGGTAAGGGGTTACTGTAGGTTACTGCAAGCCGCTGTTTCCGCAGCCGCAGCCACCCCCTCACCGCCTCTCCTCTCTCACGCCACTCCGTTAACCGCCGGACAACTTCAAAAACACGGACCGGAATTGCAGTAATGGGAACAAGCAGCACTGTTTTCGTCTCATTTCCATATTTGAGGTGACACTCTCTGCATTCCTGAAGTTCACAAGTTCACACCTCAGTCATGCTCCTCTATCCTCCTCCTCCAGACTCCCCCTATTCATTTGTTTCCCTCAGAGCAGGTGGCCGGATTACGCAGAATCAAGTAACTGTCGCTATGCTGACTGTTACTTCTGAAATTGACACGAGAGGCTGCCCTGTGGCCCTTCACTTAAGAATATGATGCTGACAAAAAGTGGAACAGGTAATGAATGATGATACATGCAGAGTGGACAACACTGGCTGTCTGGCTCTGATGAAAGCAATTGCTGTTTGTTTGTTGTGCATGAAATGAATCCTATGTGTTCTGTTTTTATTTAATCTTTTACACACTAAATGTAACTCAAGTCTACTCTGTTTTTACCTTGTTTAATACAAATTGTACTTCTACTGCAGGGGCCAATACGTTGCATTTTTTACTATGGAAAATTTCCTTGGACTCACTGTGTGTAGACTGTGACTGCATGAACAACATTGAGTTTGCCAATACAATGATGATTAGTCTTGATGATCAAAGTTCCATAATATCTTTACAGTCACTCACTGGGATGGATGGATCATCATTGTTAGTTTACGGAAGAACTGTGGCCATTTCGTGAGTGGCAAACAGGTAAACAAGTCAACAACAACCACAGCAGAACTACATGTCTGTCTAGTTGTGGTTTGGAGTGGTCGAGCCAGTGTAGTGTTGTTATGCCAGAGTCCAGACAGCAGTTCAAGTAAAATTGCAGCTATGTGGCTTGCTGTATAAAATTAGATCTGCTTTGTCTGTCAGTGTCAAAGAGGTATGCTACATGGAGTTTGGTTCACTCAGTGGTGCCTGCCTTGACCGTCCCCGTGGCCCTGGCCTGCTGTGTGCTAATTATTATCCTTGAAAAGGAGACTCAGAGTACGCACTTTAGAAATGATGCTTGTATGTAATACTGTCGCCTCTGAAAGTTAAAGTGTTATTTTTGCACTTCACACCGTACCTTATATTTTTCCTCCGGGGTGTTTTAATATCCCTTCCTGTTTTTCCTTCGACAATTACAGGCCGGCTTTTACCCTGTGCGATGGGAAATACATTAACTCAGGCTTACCATAGCAATCCGTGATTCCGCATCCGCCAGGCAGGCAGTGGACAGTGTGGTCACCAAGATTGATCGGCGGAGCGTCAGATGGAATGGAGGAGTACCGCGAATAAGAGAAATGGCTGGATGCATGCAACTTCCCAAATTGAAAAGGACAACTACAACATACAGTCACAGTATCCTCTGCACTTCTCCTTATCTTTTAAATAATGTTATTGTTGTGAACTTCTATGAGTGTGACTCTGTGCGTTTGCTCTCTGCTTCAAATTCATCCCTACAGCTATTTGATAAGTTTCTTTGCTATTTTTAAAACTAATTTAATGTGCTAATAAGTGTTTATTCTCTCTGAGGGCAGATAGGCAAGTGAAATTGCGTAATTACTGCAGCCCTGTACTGTCAAATTGTTTATTCATAGTTAGTAAGTTGTAGTAAGTACTACTTTTCAGTAACCTAACCATCCATTTAGCAAACAACTTCATGCATGCACTTCCTTTATGTCCCTTAAAAGATTTATGGACATCTTCGTATCCAAAGAGTAGTCGTGAAGTCGTGGTGAATAAGACAGGTGGGTCAGTCCACAGGGAACTTTATTAGAGTGGCTGACTCCCTTGGTTAAAATAGGTGGGAAGGGAGATATGTGCTGGGAAAGTTCACAGCAGAACATCTACAACCCTCTGGTCAGGTCAACATGTTTCTTGCCGACATGGCAATTCTTCAGGACCTAAGTGCTCAGTACTACACAGTGAAAATAAATGTGAATAACAACCTTATTCCTGGAGGTCAATAAGTAGGAAGGCCAGCAGGTCCTGCTATTGTAATGCAACCTAAGGAAAATATATACAATATGGAAAAATAAAATAAATCAATACTGTGTTTCAATGCTTCCTCGGTCATATGCATTCTACGTTAAAGAGACACACTAATGGAATTAAACCCAAAAACTCTAAACAAAGTATGTTAAAGGTGACGCGGGGCACACAGACGTGGGTATCGCTATGTTAAAAAAGGGTGAAAACGCCGGAATAAATAAAAAAAAATAATAATAATTATCAAAGCATAAACATTAAGAAGACTTCAATAGACATTATGGACAACCCAGAGAACTGCACTCAGTGCCTAGAGCTATTGCTGAATAGGAGTTTAGTTTTAACACCTTTTGCCAACTGTGCAAGCTTAGCTAGCTACACAGACAGACTAATAAAAGAGTCATAGTAGAGGCAGGATAATAATTTAGAAACAGTCTACAAGAAGATCAAAGACGATTTAGGAAAAAATAGAATTATGATGAACGTTTGGAATAAATAGGTGCTGTAAAAGTTAGGGAAGTATATTTATTATTATGAACAGGAAAACGTACTGGGGCCAGCAGAGGAGCCCTTGGCGGACCGATCCTGGCCTTCCTGCTCCGCCAGTGCCGCAACCTCCTCTGTCCTCTTGCCCTTGGGAGGAGCTGATGTACATGACATTTGTACACCTAGTTTAAAAAATGTCATCATGTTACGGACAATTGGAAACTACGAGTGAGCACTGGATTATCGGCAATGTAGTAGAATAACGTGGACTGTGGTTTTTGAGGGCGGGAATGGGTGGGAGTAATGGACTAATTAGGTGATTGACATTAGAAAGAACGAGATTTAAATCAAGGTGTTGCAATAGGGTGTGAAACTTTTACCGGAGCGGAAATGAGAGTTAGGCGATTTTAGCATTTGAAGCAGGTATGTGAAATACGGTAGCACGGAGGAAGGAGAAGTAATGTGGAAGAAAGCTGAGTGATGAAACCGAGTGAGGAGCTGGAATAATGTAAGAGGCCTGCAAGCATGAGCATGAAAGTTGTGGTTTAAACAGCATGGACTAGAAGGGAGTAATCGGGGAGGCCATGGGGTGAAATGTGATAGGAGAAACTAATGAGGGAGAGATAAGAGATGTTTAAAGACGTTATATAAACATTGATGGAAGGACAAGAGTTGACGCCCGTAATTGAGAGACATATGGGGGATTAAAGAAGGAAATAATGTGTAATAGGGATAGGTTAAGTCTGGAAAAATTATAGGGTTATTTTCTACATTGCGCAGGTTGGGGGCTCCGCAGAATTGTTTGAGGGAATAGGTAATTCAACGTATAAATATGATGACGGTTTAGATTTATGATCGGATAATGTAAAATGTGTACATATGGTGCTTGCACTTTACTCCTGAGGCTTGAGCCGGGAGGTTCATTTTAAAATACCTTGTAATTATTTTTAGATTGTGTTGCATTTATTCCCCGTGTGTCCTCTGCCCCTCCCTTTGGCACTCGATCTGAACGCGCGCTGATTACTAACTTGAGCGTCAGACAAGGCAAAGGTGACTGTTCGATTTTTAATCGTTCCCTTAGTCCCTTAGTTAGGCGGCAGACTACTTGCTTTGCCCTTGTGGGTGTGGCCGAATCACGGGCCGTCATCTGCGGGGACTAACTGAGTAAACCGAGATAGGACAGCGGCCATCTTAGTGAGGGCTCGCACTGCACGTCGCTCGGCCGACTGCATAAAACCTTACGTCAATGGCTCCGCGCAGCGGACGCGCATTGCGGGTGCGCCGATCGCGCGCGGGAGTCAAGCCAGAGTCCTGCCCGTCTGCGCCCGTCCGCGAACGACTGGGGCGCGGGGCAGGACTCCATGACCCCACAGAACATACAAATGACACAGCCCCGGACGTGGATCATCATAAGATTTACTATTCAAAAACGGACCTCCTCACACTTGGTAAGAACCTAATTCAACCCTGCTTCCATACCATAGATCCTGATCTGATACCCAGGTACTGCAATATATGTAACATGTCACTTCCTACCCTAAATAAAACTGCAGGCCCGATAGCAACACGGAAGATGACATTGTTAAATTGCAGATCTATGATAAAGCATAAAATGGAAATTCACGACCTATTGAAAAACAACGATTTCGACGCAATGTTTCTTACCGAAACATGGCTAGAAGAATCTTCGTCCCCTGACATTCTAGAAGCTATACCAGACAACTATAGTCTTCTGAGAATCGACAGGCATAAACAACGAGGTGGTGGACTCGCACTCATTTGTAAAAAAGAGTTAGAGTGTACTTTTACTAACTCGACCATCATTAACAGTGAATGTGGCATATTTACTATTAAATTAGAATCAACCACTACAATCACAGGTTTACTCATTTACCGACCTCCTGGATCCACGGGTCCTTTTTGTAGCCAACTTATAGAAGCTTCTACCCAGCTAGCAATAAGACACAAAAACCTTATTATTTTGGGCGACCTGAATCTTCATTTTGAAGATACCAACGCAAAAGAAGCACATATATTAAAAACTGCGCTTAACTCACTGGGCTTAAAACTTCTGTCCACTAATCCCAACCACCAACAAGGGCACCTTTTAGACCCGATTTTTGCAAATTGGGAGGGAATTGACACTTCCCCCCAATCCCTTTAATTTGGTCTGACCATTATATGGTAACCTTTGAAATTTCAAGTAATCTTACAAAAAACGCACCTACTAAAGCCTATTCTCACAAGCGTCGTAACTGGAAGAACTATACCCCGGAAATTTATAAAAATTCACTAGATGAACAACCTCCAGCCATAGGGCAAACCTTACAAGAGGTATGGAACAACTATGAACTATGGTTAAGAAATGCATTAGATAAAATTGCCCCTTGGACTACCAAACCCCCAGTTAGACGTTACAAATCAGAGCTATGGTTCCCTGAGAAACTCAATCTAGCAAAAGTACAATGCAAATCAACAGAGCGCAAATGGAGAAAAAGTTATACGCCTGAACTTAAGAAAAATTATAGAACTGAGCTAAAAAAATATCAAAAAATGGTTAGAGAAGAGAAAAGCATTTTTTTCAAAAATAGAATTGAGGAAGCAGTCAATCCCACTAAGGAACTATTCTGTATCTATAAAGAACTGACAAATTCCTCCCGTCTAGATACCCTAGATACGTATTCTACTGAAATATGCGAACAAATCGCAGACTTTTTCGTAGAAAAAGTAAAAAAAATTCATGCTACCTTCCCTAAACCCTCTAGCCTAGTAAATAATGTAGACATTAAAGCTCCCCCTACACAAAATCCTATACTTCCCATGTTCACCACGCCAGACAAAAAGGATTTACTTAATATCATCAAAGGAATACATTCAGGATCTCCCAGTGATGTGTGCCCACAGGAAAAAAGTAAGGATATTATGGAAAACACACTTATTAATCATATTAGCTATATGATCACTTTATCCTTTCAGGAGTGTATTGTTCCAGAAGCCTGGAAAATAGCTCAAGTGATACCTTTAAAAAAAAAACGAATATTCCAATTTCACAGTTCCAAAATCTAAGACCTATCTCACTTCTCCCTTATTGTGCCAAAATCATTGAAAAAATAGTAAACAAACAACTTAAGGCATTTGTGGAAAAAGAAACCCTACTCCACCCCTCCCAATCGGGATTTAGACCAGGATATTCCACCGAATCAGCAGTCCTGTATTCTACGGAATGCATCCGCAAGATGGTGGACGAGGGCGAGACGGCCGCGTTGGTCATGTTGGACCTCAGTGCAGCATATGACACCGTGCTGCACTCAAAGCTGCTGTCTTGTCTCTCGGACATGGGAGTGAAGGGCCCAGCACTTGCCTGGCTCGAATCCTTCCTTACCAATAGATCGTTCCAGCTACACTGCCCACCCTTCAGATCATCTCCTCGCAACGTCAGCCATGGGGTTCCACAGGGCTCTAGCTTGAGCCCAACATTATTCAACATCTACATGGAGCCCCTGGCACACGTTGTAGAGAATTTTGGGGTGGGCATTGTCAGCTATGCAGATGATACTCAATTAATGTTCAAACTCACACTGGACAGCAAAGAATATGCCATCAACTTCTCAAACTGTATGGCGGCAGTAGCCACCTGGATGGACGATAATTGTCTTCGTCTTAATGGAGATAAAACTGAGGTACTAGTGGTAGGGAAGGAAACCTCTGTGTGGTCCTATGCATGGTGGCCCAGTGAACTGTGAAAACATCCCAGCCCTGTAGAAACGGTAAAAAACTTGGGGGTCATGCTAGACTCTGACCTCTCTGGTAAGACCCAAGTTAATAAAATAACAGGAAAATGCTTCGGCATACTCAAAATCCTTCGAAAAATCATTGACCTCATTCCCATAGGAGCTAGAAAAACAATAGTCCATGCTCTAATAACGCCCCACTTGGACTATGGAAATGCCCTCCTAATAGGTCTTAACCAGAAAGGCCTTCACCAGCTTCAATGTATACAAAATGCGGCTGCTCGACTGGTATTAGGTCTTTCGAGAAAAACTTCCACCAAAGCAGCCTTAGCCAAGCTGCACTGGCTTCCTGTTAAGGAGAGAATCAGATTCAAGAACCTCTGCTATGCCCATAGGATAGCTCATAATAAAGGCCCCATCTATCTTAGAAGTCTCCTGACCATCCACCGCCCGATCAGAGACTTAAGATCATCAGGCATGATGCAATTCATAATACCCCGTATTACAAGAGCTAAAATGGGAGGCAAATCCTTCCGTTTCTTGGCTACTAAACATTGGAATGATCTTCCCCTCCAACTGCGGATGGAACCTTCCGAAAGGATATTCAGGGCAAAACTTAAAACTCTTTTGTTCCCAAACTAATCTCTGATCGCACTTCCTTTCTGCCTCTACTCCTCTAGTTTGATTTGTAAGCAGTTAGCGCGGGGACAAACAGTTTGTGCAGCCAGGCGCTCTATAAATGTTTTTATTATTATTATTATTATTAATTTTCTTATTTGTAGTGTTCCCTGACGAAGGGCAGTATGGTGCCCACAATGCATTGGATTTTTTAATAAACATTGCTGTGGACAAACTTCTGCATATATCGTGTTTTGAACTGAGGCCTGGAGGGCACTGTCTGAACATTAGAAACCTAGGAAAACGGCAGAATGAACCCCGTGTGTGGATTTGAGTCATGAATAAACATTGATGGTCAGAAAATATGGATTAATAAATGGTCAAAAAATGAAAAATGCAGTATCATTTAAATGAAGCCAAAAGTGGCTAAATGGTGCTGTGCGAGTGGTTTTGGGGCAACATGGGTTGCTCCACCCTTCTTTGTACATGAAAGAAAGACACAAACATGGTTGATTGTTGTCAACCAAATCAAACATTTCAAAAAAACAATAACAAATTATTTCGGGGAAATAGACAACAATTGCACTAAATTATTGACCTATCTGATGTGGTCTACTAGGATATTAGTATTGCTGGATTCGCGGACCGTCTACTTGGAAAGTTATGTAACTCTCTAAACCAACTATAAAAAGGTTCTACTAGGACTGGCAGGCAGCACTTCGCAGCACGCGAAGTCACAGACCAAGTTCGTCATGATTGCAGACAACTAGAAAGTTTACTACTACATAACCAGTCATAATATACTCAAACTATCAATCCCCCACCACTTTCTCTTCTTAGTGGCAGGAGTACAAAGGAAGGTCTGGACTTGAGTCTCTAGTATCTAGCATTACGCAGTTCTGTAAAGTACACTCATACATAATCACTCAGGCCAAATTAGCACAAAATTAAAAACAAGTAAGCATAGTAGCACCGCCAGTGAGCAGGCGAGCACCTGCAATCACAGAAGCTTTTGAAACATAATTTACCTGAAATGTAATCTCTAGTGTCTAGCATTACGCAGTTCTGTAAAGTACACTCATACATAATCACTCAGGCCAAATGAGCACAAAATTGAAAACAAGTAAGCATAGTAGCACCGCCAGTGAGCAGGCGAGCACCTGCAATCACAGAAGCTTTTGAAACATAATTTACCTGCAATGTAATCAGCAGCATTCTTGCTCTTCGGAAAAAAAAAATATTTGCAATATCATAACACGGAGCAGAAGACAACAAAGTAGTGATTAAATAGCTACTAGTACTCATTAAGCCCAGGGATCTTCATGCCAAGCAGGTCGAGCAGGTCGTGTTCCAGGTCCAGTATGTCCGACCACCGATGCGTCATCTGGTTGTAGGTGCACTGGACCCCAGACTCCAGATACGTGTCCCAGCATACCTTACCCCATAGCTGGCGACGCTCCCGGAGGCCGTACCCAGTACCGGGCCTGCCGCGACGGTCTTGGGGAAGTGGCGCTGCACGAAGCAGACCAGTGTGGCCATCTCTACCGCGCTGAAGATCTCCATGGGACTTACAGCCTCCCCCCTTAAGCGCCTGCAAGGGAGCTGGCTACGGGGTGTGGGACCCTTCCCCTTCAGGTTTTTGTCAGCTCGCATGGGTAACTTCGGTAGCTGCGGTGAAAAAAATCCAGCGAACACGCAAAAATAAAAAAATTCAAAAGTACGCGGATTTTGCGGACAGCGAGTACGCTTTCGCGCAAATTCGCGTACCGCAAATTCGCAAAATTCGCCCATACTTACTCTTACCTTTAACACTGTGTAATTCCTATTATATAGTGTGTTAATTTTCATTGTTCTTCCCATGTCTCCTGTGCGTCATCGTATCCTGTTGTTGGACAGGTAGTGAAATATCACATAACGGTATTGTGTCATTCACCCAAGAGGCAAGGGGGCACACTATGGAGAAAAACTTAGATGTAGCACAATATGGTTAGAACTGTCAATAATAACCTGACTTTGGCCACTGTCTTTTGGACATTAACAAGAAACATCAAGGGGGGGCGTGGTCAGGTGCCGACGAAGATGGCCGCCTAGGACCCGAGCTCCGCCGGGACCGATACTGTCCTCGCAAATATCCGTCTCATATCCGGACCAGGGCGCCTTCCCATCTGCGCCCTGGAACCCTGCTGTGGAGCGCCCTCGGCAGGTGCAGGGAGCAGAGCTAGACGCCGCATGGTTGCCGAGCCGCGGCCCTTCGTGTCTCCATGGCAACTGGGGACGGACCACCTGGAGCCCTGAGGATGGGCGCCCTCCGGACCTGAGGCCCCGGCTTGGGGCCTAACCCGTGAGCTCACGCCAGAGGGGGCCTATCAGCCGGAGGGCCTGTTGCCTGTTTGGCGCTCAGGCTGTGGTCCAGAATGCCATCCGGCGGGCCCTGGTGTCCCGCTGAGTCGGGGGGCATGCCGGTTCCCTCGGGGGCATCGAGAGCCCAGAGAAGTGCGCACCGCGTCGGAGCAGCTCTATTTTGTCGCGACTCCTCAGGGACTGAGACCAGAGGAACGGAGCTGGAAAACGCGCACAGTGGGGCCTAAAGGTCAGTGCGAGTGCTCTTGGGGCGAGAGTGGGGATCGCTGCTTTGACAGAAGACAGTCGGACACCCATAGCGGTGGTGAGGGCCAGAATACAACTTTGGGACATAGCGAGTTGCCTCCGCAGAGGTACCCCAGGGGGACAGTGCCCCGGCATCGTGGAACCCGGAGTGGCGGGCCCCGGGCCCAGCATATACAGCAGGACGTGAGGTGAGCGGGCCCCGGCGGGGTGCTGGACTGTACCGGGTCAGGAACCCAGGGCCCGGGAGGAGGAGCCGGGGCCCTGGAGGAGAGCAGCGCGAACAGTCCCGCATCTGCAGTGTGGTCGCGGGCCCACGGTGCCCTGGACGCTCCCTGGGGCAGGGGCCCGCTGTGCATGTATACAGCTGTGCTGGGCCCTGTAAGTGGTGGAACTGGTGCGGCGGCCTGGAACTGCAGAAGCGGCGGCTGGTGAGGTGGGGCCCGGTGGTGGTGTCCATACCGCCACAGGTTCAAGTGAGTGCTGTGCGTGGAGGGCCCCCCTGCTGAGGGAGGGGCCAGGCCTTTCGGAGTGGCAGCAAACACGCGAGTGATATACACAGCCCGTCCAACAGACCTTCAGCTCCTAGCAGTCAGGTGGTAGGCCACAGCTGTGACAACTCTTTCAACATGAGGCCTAAAGGAGGTGCCAACACCCAGACCAACAAGTTGGACAAATATGCATTGCCGCTGGGGCAGGGACAGTCCGATGTGGCGGCTGAAGACCAGGCGGCCAGAAGGAGCCGTCCCTGACTTCCATAATGGCCGCGATCCAGACACTAGGCACAAACCTAGAGACAAAAATGGACAAGATCTCCATTGAAGTGAACTTACTACGAACAGATCTGGGTAAGACCACAGAGAGATCTAAAGCCAACGCAACGGACATCACAGCTTTGCAAGCCTCTGGAAAAAAGCTTGAAGGTCGGATCAATGACCTTGTGCACCAGCACCGCCAAATGGCCCTTCAGCTCGAGGATCAGGAAGGGAGGGCCCGGAGAAGTAACATCCAAGTGGTAGGTGTACCGGAGAGAACGGAAGGGCACACCGTGGAACTGTTCCTAGAGGACTTGATCCTCAACCAGCTGAAGCCTAAACGGTTGTCCAAGATCTTCACGATTGAGCGGGCTCACCGCGCACCGGTCCCTAGACCCAAGCCGGGGGCGCCACCCAGGACAATCATTGCCAAAATACTGAACTACAGGGACCGCAACGCTATCCTCCAGGTGGCAAGGCAACAGGGCGACCCACCGTATGAAGGAGCCACAATCAGGTTTTTCCCTGACTTCAATCTGCAAGTCCAGCAGGAACGGCGCTCCTTCTTGGGAGTAAAGGCGGCGCTCCGAGAAAGAGGCATAAAGTACATGATGTTCTTTCCAGCCAAACTGAAGGTCATCACGGGGGGCAAGTACCTGTTCTTCACCACGCCAGCGGAGGTCCAAAACTGGATTGACACAGCAGCTGCGGCCGAACAGGCACATCAAGAACATGGCTCATTGAGGGAGAATCAGGCCGCATCCCCTGGGTCCGCGGTGGACAGATCGGAAGGGGACGAGCAGAGCCAGCATTCGTGGCGTTCAAGATCGGCCAGCCCCCGGTGAGACTCTTTGACAGCTGCACGCTGAGAACTAAGACCACGAGACCAGACTCTACTGAACTGTAATGTATTTTGTACTGGTGATGGTTAAACATTTTTGTTTCGGTTTAGGGGTGGCATACACATTTGCCCAGTACCTCTGCGACTTTGGTGCCGTCCTGTGGGTGCTCCGCGGCTGCGGGGACCTTACAAGCGCCGGGGCAGTGCCGGTGCGGCGGCTGGAGTTTGGGCTGGCACACGTTTCCCCTAAAGGAGTTTCTTCGGGAGGTGGCGGTTTTCCTCACTCCTGGGTTGGGGTTGGGCGAAAGGCGCTCTGCTAATTGGGGTAGTGGGTAGTTTGAAACCTACAGAGCAGGGAGGGGGGGGTCTGTTGGAGGGGGAGATGAGTCCAGTTGGGCTAGGAAGGGGGGTTGAGGATTGGTTGCTTGGGGTTGAGGGGGGGAGGGGGATGGGGTTGGAGGGCGGAGGACGGGTGGAGGGTTGGGGTCGGGGGGGAGATTTGGATCAGATGCACCAAGAATGGTTGATTGTTTCTATGCATGCTATGTTGGGAGAAGGGGGGGAAGGAGGGAGTTCTGGAAGGGGGGGCTGTTTTTCTTGTCGCACTTTAGTGGTTCGAAGAAGGTCGTGGGATGCGCCGGGATTCAAGGACCAGTGTCAGCAGTGAAACGTGGATATGGCTAAAAAATGGGACAAGCAACTCAAGCTACTGAGCTGGAACGTCAATGGGCTGGAGGACAAACTCAAACGAACTATGGTATTGCAGTTCGTAAAACGCCACCTCCCTGATGCAGTTCTTCTGCAAGAGATGCACTTATTAGGCAACACTTGCCACGCCCTAAATAGGTGTGGTTACTATTTGGCAGTACACTCAGGCTTCACCTAGGGGTCCCTAGGAGTGGGAATTCTGCTCTGACGTTCCTTCCCCTTCCTTTTAGATCACACTGACACGGATCCGCAGGGTCGCTTTGCGACAATCTCGGGGAGGTGGGTGGGCGCAGGTTGACTCTAGTCTCTACCTATATCCTGCCGGGTCTCCAGCATCAGGCATACACTGACCTGGGGAAACTTCTCCTTTCCCTCCCAGACAGGCAGCTACAAGTGGGGGGTGTCTTAAACGCTGTAGTTTCTGGCACTCTGGATAGGCACCCTCCCAGGGACACACCTCGGGGGCAGAGATGGCTTGGTGACTTCCTTGAGTCGTTTGGCCTCACTGATGTCTGGCGTCTGGCACACCCAACGGACACACAATATACGTTCTTCTTGGGACCGCATCACTCTTTCTCCCGACTTGACTACATCCTCATCCCCTTACACCGAGACACTGAGATACGTAACGTCACACACCTAGCGAGGGGCATCTCTGACCCCTCACCGGTTTTCGGCCACCTCACCAACGGGAATAGGCGGGAGGGATGCACGGCGCCAATCCATGCTTGGTACTTACGGAACGAGGATCTCCGTAAGGCGCTTACCCTCTCAATAGACAGCTATTTCGAAAGTAATGACGGGTTGGTGTAATTTGCTGTGACACTATGGGAGGCCTTTAAATGGGTCCTGAGAGGAGAGACCCTCTCGGCGATTGCCGGCCGGTGCAAAGACAGGGAGGCACAGATGGCATTGGTTGAGACCGACCTCAGGACGCTAGAAGAGGCGGCACGCAGGGACAACACACCCGGAGCGCACCATCAGCTGCTCCTCAAGACCGCGGAGTACCAGGCCCTTGCTACAGAGGCAGCTAAAAAGATGGCCAGCACAAGGGAGGGCTGGATATACGATCAGGGAGATAAAGCGGGTAAGCTTCTTGCCTGGCTTGACAAAAAGCAGCACGCCAACAAGGTGGTGGCGGAGCTCCAGACAGCAGCGGGGGCTATGGTCACTGAACCTCATGACATTGTCGCTGAATTTGCTCGCCATTTCCAGACTGTGTATAGCAGGGGGTCTGACTGCCCGGGGGAAGACTCAGTTGCATTACTAGCTCACCTTTGGATGCCAGCTCTCTCTGACGTAGAGCACAAACTCCTTGAGGCGTCGCTCACCACAGCAGAGGTGGAGAGGGCTATCAGAGATCTCCGCCCCGGTAGGGCGCTTGGGCCCAATGGCCTTCTGATCGAGCTATACAAGCTCAAACCTGACGGCGTTAGCCCCTATCTTAAACGTATGTTCAACGAAAGCAAATCCAAGGGCATACTGCCCCGCGATCAATGCCTGGCCACAATTGTAGCCACCCCGAAAGAGGGGAAGCCCAGAGAATTTTGTGCCTCCTATAGGCCTATCTCCCTATTAAATGCAGAACCCAAGATACTGGCAAAAGTCTTGGCTAACAGGCTCCAACCGGTCCTCACCACACTGGTCCATCCGGACCAATCGGGCTTTATGCCCCGCCGGAACACAGCACTAAATCTCCGTCGACTTAATGGGGTGATGGGGACATGCCCCACGATACGCGAAGATGCTGTAGTGGTATCGCTTGACGCCACTATGGCCTTTGATACCCTGGAATGGCCATACATGATGGCGGTCCTTCGCAAAATGGGCTTTGGCCGAAGTTTTATTTCTTGGGTGAGGCTCCTTTACTCAGAGCCCCTGGCCCAGGTGGTCGTAAACAACAAAGTCTCAGAGGCCTTCACCCTCAAGAGGGGGACACGTCAGGGATGCCCGCTCTCACCCCTTTTGTTTGCCCTATCCCTGGAGCCACTGGCCACCTGGATTAGAAGGGATGTTTGCCTGAGGGGGCTTCGGTGAGTGGACAGCTGGGAGGACAGGATCTCATTGTATGTCGACGACATCCTTTTTTACCTCTCACGGCCCCCGAGGTCACTCATTGTAGCGCTCAACATCTTTACTAATTTTGGTAAGAACTCCAGGTACAGCATCAATTGGAGTAAATCACTCCTTTACGTCCTCCATGGTAGTTCCCCAGTGCCTCCTCACGGTTGCCCCATTAGGGTGGTCACTGAGGGCATCACATACCTGGGAGTTTTTATCTCCAAGGACAAGGCAGCCATGTACGACAGGAACCTCCTCCCGCCCCTTCAAAGGCTCAAACGCGACTCCACTACTTGGCAAAGGCTCCCAGTGTCCCTGTCCTTTTTTAAAATGATGGCGCTGCCCAGATTTCTCTATGCCCTACAGAACTACCCCGATCTTGTACCATCGTCATACTTTGCAGCTGTTGAGGCGGCGCAGAGAAACCTTTTGTGGTCCGGTACTCCCTAGATAGCCCTGCAGAAACTAGCACTTGGATTGTATGATGGGGGATTGCTCGCCCTGACATCCGTAGGTACTACTGGGCCCCACATCTCTCGGCTATCAATCAAGGCACATACTGTGACGGCAATGATCCTGGGTATGGAATGGATAGGTGACTCCTCCCAGGTGGGAACTTTGAAGCGACACTTTATTCAAGACCTGCCAGACACGAACTCACAGGGCCGACTCGACACTCGGTGCAGCTTTGGCACATTGTCCAACGGAAGATGGGCTGGCTTAACACTCTCACTTTGGCCACCCCACTCTGGGCCTCCGACCGGCTGGGCCTCCTGGGCCACACTAAGGGGTTCTGAAACTGGGACTTTATCTGTATTTCTCAGGTAAAGGATCGCTGGGTCTTTGGCGGAGTTAAATCCTTCGCATCCTTGCAAGACACATTTGACCTCGCACAAACAGAGTATTTCAGATACCTGCAGGTCTGGCACTCCCTCCAGAAAAACATCCCACAGGGTACAATGCCCCCACACGCCTCCCCCTGGAGGACAGGCTGCTAGAAGGTCAAAAGCAGGAACACGCAATCTCTCTCACCTATAAAAAACTGATTAATAACCTCCCTGACTTACTCCTGGGCCTTAAGGGGAGGTGGGAGGCGGACGGTTTGGAGATCGATGAGGAGGAGTGGAGGTGTGCGCTGGCCGCCCCTAAAGAGGTGGCTATCTTGTCCAGACTGCGGCTCATCCAACTCAAAATATTACACAGAGTGTACATTTCATGCACCAGGTTGAAGAGGATAGGTAGGAGCAAGGAGGATTGTTGTAAGAGGGGATGTGGTAAGGAGGGTTCCTTATTTCACATGGTATGGGAGTGCCCGATACTGCAGAACTACTGGAAGAAAGTGATACGCTGCATGCAGGATATTTGGGGGGTAGAGTTGCGCCCTGAGGCGAAACGGTGCATACTAAACATTTGGGAGCCGACGGACCTAACTGCGAGGGGGAGGCTCTGGGTAACGCTTGGTCAAATGGTAGCGAAACTCAACATTGCAAGACATTGGGGAGCAGTTCCTCCTCCTTGACTCACCGAATGGAAAGAAGACATGGACTGGTGCATGCTCCAAGAGAATACGGTGTATACGTCACAGGGGTGCCCCCAAAAATGGGGGGAGGTATGGGACAAATGGAATGAGTACAGAGGCAAAATTTGTGAACCCCCCAGCCTCGACGGACGGTACTTGAGGTAGACGTATAAGCGATGGATCGTTTTAATTGTGTCTTTGCCATGCCTCTGATGTAATGCTGTTAACCATGTATGGTCTCTGGTGCGTCTTAATGACCCTTATGTGCGACTATGTTGGCCGCTGTTTGGTCTGCAACCTAAATAAAAAGAATTTTTTTTAAAACAAACAAGAAACATCAAAAGATGAAACTGGTGGAGAGATTTTCATGAGGATGACAGTGCACAAAAGGCAAATGATTTCCAAATACTGCCTCTATGAATGCTGGTATTCAATGAAAATTTAAGAAGTAATGTTAGAACGCGAGATCCTGATGAGGGCTGAAAGTAAGGCCCTGATTGCCCAAAAAATGTTATCAACAATATCTGTGGATTTTTTTTAACTCTGGTGAATTCGAAGCGATTTCAAGATGTATTCAACATCGGTAGACGTGGGTTGGCATGCAATTAACAGGATTTTTTGGGGGGCTTATTCTAGTTCAGCATTTGAGGATTATGGCCCGGTAATGAAAGAGCACGTTGGAACACCGAGAATACCCACACCAAGACTATGGGGCTTGCATGGGAAGTTCATGTTTTGGAAGTTTAAGTTCAATCCATTAGTAATGATTGGGATGAGAAAGAAAGACGAAGATGTTATGTGCCCAAGTCTGGGCCAGGCATTTACAGAAAGGCCAATTTTCACTGTAGAGCCTGGTCTTTTTTCATCATGTAATTTCCTGTCATTGCTCCTAATGTCTCTGGAGTAATAGACTATCAGAAACCTCTATCCAGCATGATTTGTGATGCTATTCACCATTTTAGACTCACCATGCCTAAGTTTGTCAGCGCTGTAATTGCCTGTCAGATGCTCAGAGAGCACTTTTTGTTTCAAGGACAATCGGCTAATTCCTTCGGTGCCATGACTGTAGCAATGCAACATATCAAATATTAAACTGAATTCACTGTAGTGTATGGTTTCCAGATACATTGTAATAATTCATCATTCTAGCCTCTATTAAACTATACAGTGCTGTAGATTAAGCTTGCGAGTGCCATATTACAATACAGTTCATGAGACTTGCACCTCATTAGAAATGCGAGTTTACAACCAAGAAGTCACAGAATTTTAAGTTTATATTAAAAAACTGCAGTTTTATAGAATGCAGCACGAGGGCATAATGTGGCCGTCTGACGACTCCCAATATGCACAATTCCATTTGGTTTGATTCTTGCAAGTTCTAAATTAGCTCATCACTGCTGCATGACAGATTGAAACAAGAGTTTTAAATCACCTGGAAATAAAATAAAAGACATGAGTGGATATTTTATTAGCAAAAATATAGAATCCTACACATGAATACATTTGTAACGTAATATTTGTTTGGGAGACCACTTTGATTGCTGCTTGCATTGTCCATTCCCATTGTTAAATTATTTTTAAATATACTATTCATAAAATTGCACTAGGCCACCCTAATTAGAAAGTAAAAGCCATATTCAAGTCAGTTGTTGCAGGCAAAGTATTAAATGCTTGCATCATCGTGTCATTGACAATAATAATAATAATAATAATAAAACCATTTCTAAAGCGCCTGGTTACACTCAACACAGTGTGTCCCCGCGCTATGACATGCTCAGTTAAAATGCTCAGTTAGACCCCTGGCCTGATAATGTTGCATCCGATGCAAATAAGTTTAGGCACCTGCTTCGACATTGCGAAAATGTTATAATATCAGGTGTGGTAAAAGTGCAACATGTTATTCCCCATTCGTGCGAATCTAGAAATGGAGCTGTAAAATTATCACTGCAGAAAATTGTTATACACAGTAGTAGATTTGTTTCCCAGAGGTGATTTTATCAGTTTCAGAAACGATGGGGCTTATTTACAAGCCCCTTGTGCCACCAGTGTGTTAATTTTAATATGGGAAAACAGTGGCAGCTGGCTTGTCACAAGGGTGGTGTGGGAGGGGGAGGGAGGCACAACAACATTTTCAATGCAATAGGTCCAGGGCCGGACTCAGAACCGAAACCAGCCTTAGCAATTAAGTTTGACCAGCCCCGAGTGGTGGCTGGGGTAGCTGCTAGTGAGAAACATGGCTGCTGCTTTTGCTACAGAAAGACGATTTTGCAGCATAGTTGCAAAATCGACCCCCAGTAACAAAAACGGCCCCCACCCCATCCGGCCCACTGGGAAAACACTCGGTGCCCGCTATGGCCAGTCCGGTCCTGAATAGGTCTTGCATTTTTTACAGTTTGAGCTGTTGACGTTATAAATGGTAATGTTTCGCAGGTATGTGTAGTGTAGTGCATGTATGTGTTGTGGAGTGAATGTGTGTTTTGTATTTGTTAGAAAGAACTTAGGGGCATATGTACAAGTAGTCAATGCCTCTGTAGCATCAGTTTTCTGGCGCTACAGTGGCTTTTTTTAATCGCCGTATGTAAAGGTTGCCGCTAACAGCGGTTAGCTACAGCATTTCATCAGTTTTTCTGTTTGCCACTTCTGTTAGCAATAGCTAACAAAAATGAGATGCAAGGTAGGCGTTCCCATGAAAAACTGCTGCTAATCCCACTTTGCGATATGTACAGTGACCGCCGGGGCCAGCCAAACATCAAAAAAACAGCTGCTAAGCTCAGTTACCGGCTGGCTTCTAAGACCTGAAAAAATGTGGTCTTAAAAATGGAGATAACAAAACAGGATATAAGGGAGAGTAGCCCAGAACCACATTTGACAACCCACGTATGCCATGGAGGTACTGCTCATGCAGCTTGGAGCACCAAGAAGACCAAATAAACAGATAGGGAAGTGTAGAGGTATTGGTCATAGAATCACCCTCCTGAAATATGTATACAAACAATGGGATTCTATCAATGCGTGCAGAAAATTATAATTTTTTTAATGAGTTTTATTTATACAAAACAAATGGGGAGTGGAGGGCTAATCTTTGCTGATGGCAAAGGTAAGCACTATGTGTTTTTAAAATACCCCTCACACACTAAGAATCCCTTAGTGGCATGCTTCATCATGGGGGTATTGTATTGTATTGTATTGTATTTATTATTTGTATCGCGCAACTGTCACCCTACGGGTATCCTGGCGCCCAAACAGGAAGTAGTCAGATGGAACAACAATACACTGGCTGTCATGACATATAAAACAGCCGCCAGATCTATTAGATAAAATCAAGGGGATTATACTTTGGCAAACAGCCATGTTTTCAGGCTCTTTCTGAATCCTAGCAGAGTGTCAATTTGCCTGATGTTCTGGGGAAGCTCGTTCCACAGCCTAGATGCGGAAGTGCAGAAAGCTCTGCCTCCCATCCTCGATCTCCTGATCCTGGTGGTTGCTGCCAAACCCAGGCTAGAGGAACGCAGGGACCTGGTGGGCTTATACCAGTTGAGCCTTTCCTGTAAAGGAATAGGTCCCGTGTTGTGCAGGGCTCTATACACAATACATAAGGACTTAAAAGCGACTCTACTCCCGATTGGCAGCCAGTGTAGATCTCTGAGCGCCAATGTAGTGGAAGAGCTGCGAGGTCTTTTAAGTGCCAGCTTGGCCGCTATGGACTGGACCCTCTGGAGCCCCTGTAAGATGTATAAGGGGGCCCCTAGATATAGGGAGTTACAGCAGTCCAGTCTGGCCAGGATCACACTCCTAACCACTAGCGGTCTAGACTCATCAGGCAGAAGGGGCAAAATCTGTCTGAGCGCTTTAAGCAATCCAAAGCAGACACTGATGTTTTTATTGGTCTGAGAAGTCATTTGGAGATCCGCATCAAACATTACCCCTAGATTGCGCACGGTCTTGACTGGGATGCAAGGATTAGCTCCCGGCGCAAGCCTGATCTTGTAGGAGGGTTGCTGACTCAATTTGGCTGACGAGCAGTAGACTACCTCTGTCTTACCCTCGTTAAATTGGAGGGAGTTTATTTTCAGCCACCTGAAGACCCTGCTCAAGCAGTTCTGAAAGGTCTCCATGGTCACTGCCTGTCTTCCTTCTAAGGAGAACACCAGTTGGGTGTCGTCGGCGTAGTTTATTAAATCTATTCCATAGGATTTGATCATGGGGATCAGAGGCTGCAGATAAAGATTAAAAAGAATAGGGCTGATCGAGGAGCCCTGAGGTACTCCATGACTGACTGGGGACTTGGGAGATGAAAAGGGTGCTAGGGTCACCACCTGTTGTCTGCCTGTCAGGTAGGATTGTATCCACCTCAGGGCCTTGCCCTTCACGCCCAGTTTTTCTAGCCTACTTAGCAGAACTGCATGGCTAACCGTATCGAATGCGGCCGACATGTTCAACAGCACCAAGACTGAGGAGTTGCCAATGTCGGCTCGCATTCGAAGAGTGTCCACCATGGTTGCCAATGCAGTTTCTGTTCCGTGGCCTGGGCGGAAGCCAAATTGGTCCTTGTCCAGTAGACAGTTGTCTTCCAGATATCCTGACAGGGATCTACTGACCACCTTTTCCACGATTTTTATCGGGTAGGGCAGGAGGGATATGGGCCTGAAGTGCGCCGGAATAGTAGGGTCCAGCGAAGGCTTTTTAAGCAGGGGGTAACCACTGCCTGCTTCCATGCTTCCGGCACTGTGCCTTCCTCAAGGGATTGACGGCAAATCTGATGCATCCAGGGGAACAGCTGTGGCCCATATTCCTTCCAGATCCTATGCGGAACGGGGTCTAGAGGCGACCCTGATGACACATTATGGGCCAGACTAAAAAAGAGCTCCTCTGTAAGAGGGGTGAAATTTTCCAATGATGACAATATTGGTAGATGTTCCTCTTCTTCTATCTGTGCCACTGCCTCTTTACAGCTAGCCCTTTCCACCTTCAGTCCCGCCACAATTTTAGCAATCTTTTCCTCAAAATGGAATGCAATCTCATCACATAGTTCTTTAGTAGGAACCACTTTATTACTCATACAAGTGGGGTGTGAGAGATCCCTTATGATATTAAAAAGGGTTTTAGTGCTGTTAGGGGATTGAAGAATAGTAGTGGCATAGAGGAGTGCCTTAGCTTTGGCAATAGCTCCTTTATATTTTGCCTGTTCCATTTTCAGCAGTTTTTTATCCGGCTCTGAATAGCATCTACGCCATTTCTTTTCTGCCTGTCGGCGTGCATTGCGTAGGGATTTCAGCTCCTCATTAAACCAGGGAGCAGATGGTTTCCTCTTATTTTGTATATTTTTCAGAGGGGCAAATGTATCCAGGGTATTTATGATGTGTTTACAATACTTTTGATAGTTCAAGTCTACCGATTCCTCTGGATCATAGGATATATTGCTTATAAATATAGGCTTTGTTTTATCCTTTGGTAATTTAGACCAATTCCGTCCCTTCCTATAAGTCACCGGGCACTCACTTCCATTCCCCTGAGGGAGTATGGAGATCTGTAAATGGATTAAGGAGTGGTCGGTCCAGCACTGAGGTAGGATATCAATCACCTTAGTCTCAGCCTGGTTGCCAAAGACCATGTCTAGGATATGTCCCCCTGAGTGGGTTGGTTTTTGTACCAGCTGAACAAGGCCCCAGTTAACACAGATGTCCTTCAGACCCCTCAGATGGCTCCCCAAGGACCCATTATCCCATAGAATAAAATCTCCCAAAATCAGCATTCTGGAGTGAGACAGGGCAAGGGCAGCAATAGTGTCAAACAGCGCCTGGTAGTGTGTATCCGCACCAGGTGGTCTATAACATAACAATCCAGTCAGGATCCTACCTTTTGGTTCTTGCAAGGAGAACCCCAGTAGCTCCGCCCCGTCAATCTGTAAAGGGGAAAAGTCCCACTTGTCTTTATAAATCACTCCAAGCCCCCCTCCTCTACCCAGTGGCCTAGGTTTATGGAATAACTTATACCCTTCCGGGCACGACAAACCCAACTCTACAGAGGTGTCCACACTAGTCCACGTCTCCGTGATGAATAGGGCATCTAGGTCCATGTCATTTAGCAAGTCTGACACTTCCTGGTGATGTTTTACCAAGGATCTACTATTGATCAGCCCACAATCCAGCATTACAGAGGACTGTGGTAGAGCATTTTGAGAGATTCCCTCCACGCTCTGACCTATGGCCAATAGCTCGTCCTTGGAATACCTAAAATCGGCAGCGGTCTTGGCCCTAAGTCCGTCCGGAGCACGGACGGGCACAGACGGGCTTTCCTCTGGCGCTCCTCCGGCACGACGCTGCGCGCGTGCGCTGCGCGCTGACATACTGATCTTTAAATGAGGTGTGGCAAAGGGCACTCGCAAACACTAGAGCGCTAGCCCCTGGAGCGTTTCTAAGCCCACACCCAAAATGGTGGTCGGGAGTGAGGCAGTGCTAAATTCACCCGATTGGTGAGTCCTGTGGGGTCTTTCTTAGTTTGTAGGCAATGCGGGCATAGGGGGAGCGTGGAATACAATTATAGATAGGCACGAAGTCAGTATTATTAATGTAACACCACAACACAAACAATTTTAAAATTTGTTAAAAACGAGCAAATCCTCCTAAAACTATTTTTAAACAGCAGAAGTTCTACAAAGGCAGCAACAGCGTGACAGTCCTATTAGTTTGTCCGCGCGAAGCCGACTGGTCCCCTAAATAGTGTTTGTCAAGGGCACTCGCAAACACTAGAGCGCTAGCCACTGGACCGTTTCTAAGCCCACACCCAAAATGGCGGTCGGGAGTGAGGCAGCGCTAAATTCACCCGATTGGTGAGTCCTGTGGGGTCTTTCTTAGTTTGTAGGCAATGCGGGCATAGGGGGAGCGCGGAATACAATTATAGATAGCCACAAAGTCAGTATTATTAATGTAACACCACAACACAAACAATTTTAAAATTTGTTAAAAATGAGCAAATCCTCCTAAAACTATTTTTAAACAGCAGAAGTTCTACAAAGGCAGCAACAGCGTGACAGTCCTATTAGTTCCGGTCCCTCTACGGGGCGGGGCGTGCTGCGACCTACGAACTACGCGGGAGCACGAGGTTTTATTGAGAATAAGCTATGTGTGATGTGATGGTTGTGTAAGTGATTAGGAATGTGTAGGGACTTAAGTGTGTGAATATTAAAGTACTTTAAAAATGTCCTGGCTAGTAGAAAAAAATGATTTATTAGCTTCTCTTGCTGGAAATGTTAAAAAGGGGGTGTAGTAGGGCTGTAATGCGACATGTTTCATAAGCAGTCCCCTACTGCTTACTCATCAGGACCTCTGTTAGTCCCTACTAGAAAAATTCAGGTAACTCACTAAATGTTGTATGCCTATTGTCCTAAAATAGGATAGCAAAAATAGGCTACTCTATGTTGTACTAGGGCTTGAGTAGGCCCTTTCAAAAGAAAAAGATGACCCAATGTGGTCTCTAGAAGGAGAGGAGAAATGGGAAAAAAATAAAAATAAAAAACACATATATAGTCAAAGCAATTTTGACACACAGTAATCAGCAGGTAAGTTGTAAACATATTTGACCTGTAGGAAAAACGTGATATATTTTTCTCAGTCTTTTTTCTTTCGTTTCATGCTGTGTTTAGCCCTGGTGCAAAACACAATTTAGTAGTGGGTAATTATTACTCATTGGTATTGATACATTGTATCATATGATTCGCGTTCCACATACACACAAACACACACTCAACACACTCGCTTTTATAGGAACAATTAATGTTAGATGGGGCGGAATGAAAATAGTGCTGCCGCCTTGGATATTCGCGTTGTTTTGGCAGAGAAATGGCATGCATTTTAGGTAGGTTTGTTATGTTCAGATGATAAGTACAGAATCAGGTATCGCAATATAGTTTTCACCATTCGCACTACCTAAAGAACGAGGACATATACATACATTGGTCAGAAATTAAGCGTGTCCCATGAGCCAGCATCAAGGGTTGTCCTTGCGATCACTGTTGAAAGAAAATTAAACCAGCGCATAGCCGTCAGAATTATGGACGTCTTTACATAGCCATATTTTTAAGACTTCTGGCTGTAGTCTTACTCACTTCACCGCAGAGGAGATTCACCTCAATCCTGCCCAAGTGCTGCTCCGTGGGATGGAGGAGCATGACTGGGGCTCTCCTATTTATGTTACTGACTTGCCGCGATGTAAACCGGGTCCACAGAGCAATCTGTAACCCGGAAGTGGTGCCGGTGATCTTCATACACTAGTGCGCTAACGAAAATGGCTTCCGGAAATGGCACTGGTACTCATTCTTAGCTGCATAAGTATTTCTTTAATTTCCCTTGAGCTTTCATGCTTCGAATAATACTGGGCAAAAACGAAGGTTTTGAAAAAAAAAAAAATACAATCATGATGGCATGTTATTGTGGCATTTCTGTGCATCTGACTACTAGGTTTGTTTTCTAATCACCGTCAGCCCGGAGGTGATGGTAATAATAACCCGGCACTTGGGTAATTTAAAAAATGGAAAAATATAGACCGCCAGGATTACGCCTGCCCTCGGCGGCATGATTCTACCTATTGAGAAGAGGAAGGGATAAGGTGGCAAAGATATGATCGTTGTAATTAAAACAAGTATGTTGCTTTTATACTGCTCGAGTTTCCAAGGAAGAACTTGACAAAGCGGATGGGATGTCGCCAAATGCGGCTACGGGCATACGGCGCTAAGCAATAAATCAAGGGGACAACATATTGTTAGTAAATTATTTGACCACAAGGTTCATGATAGGCGTGACTTAATGCAAAAGAAGTAGATCGGCATTCATGCTTACAAAGAGGGTTGTACTCAAAAGACTAACTGTTGATATATAAACCACTAAGGATCTTGTATCTGGAGCCAGACTTGATAGGAAAGGATAGGACTTTGTCGATGAAAGGGGTTAGATGGCCATATAATTTGTGCATTCTTACATTTGTTCCCATGGTATTTCATCATTCAGGCCCACAATGTTTGTGTTAAGGTGAAACACCCTACTCTGTTCTTTTTTTCGAAAAGGTGTCGATCATTGTTCACTAGTTCAATGACGGTCCATGTGATGTATTCTGGTTTGAGGCCTTTCTCTAAGAAATGTGTCACCATTTTTGTGCTTGTCTTTTTACACTTGATGGTACTTTTGTGCTCACCTATCCTTGTTTTTATGGCCCTGCAGGTCATACCTACATACTCTAGTTTGCACGGGCATGTGATAAGGTAGACCACATTGTGACTGTTACAGGTTGTGAATATTCTCTGTTCCCATGGCGTCCCATTGCGGGATTTCAGTTCTTTGCTTTTTTTAGTGAGGCTGCACACTTTACATTTCCCACAGGGATGGTGACCTTGGACGTGTGCGGTATTCAACGTAGAGGAAGCATTACCCTTCTTTGGTGGTCTGTTGTGTACCAGCATATCTTGTATGCTTCTCCCCCTCCTGTGGGAAAACATGGGTTTTGGAATGTCCAAGCCGCCGCTATTCAGGATCTTCCAATGTTTGTTTACGATTTTTGTCACCTGATTTGAATTTGTATTGTATGTAGTGATACAGAATGGCCTTTTGTCTTCTTCTTTGGGTTGTTTGTCTTCCAGTAGGCTTTCTCTGTAGTTATTGCGTGCCCATTTGTATGCCTTGTTTATTATTTTTTCAGGGTATTGGTGTGCTTTTAGTTTGTTTTGAAGATCCTTTGATTGTGCTTTGAAGTTCTCAATCTGCGATTGCGCCTCAGCCGAAGGAATTGACCATAGGGAAGATTATCCCTTAGATGTCTGGGATGGAAGCTCTGATACATCAGTAAACAGTTCTTTGATGTGGTTTTGAAGTGGGTAGTGGTCATTAATCTACCATTCTTAGGGAAGATGTTGAGGTCTAAGAATTCTAGGTTGCTGTTAGAGCTGGTGCTGGTGAATTTAAGGAAGTCGTCTTGTAGGTTGAGCCATTTGAGGAATTGCTGAGATGTCTTCGTATCCCCGTCCCATAGGATGAAAATATCATCTATTTATCTCTTCCAGGTCTTTATATATTTTCTGTATTTCAATGATCTATGTATAATTTCAGTTGATGGATCACGTCACAGCATATGTAGATTCATGCTGTTGCTAGTCGCTGTTTTTCAATGCAAGGAGTTGTCACAGACAACGCCCATTCACATGTTTCTATTCACATGGGATGTATTACGATATTTCTTATAAGATTGTAAGAGCCCCAGGAGCCCTGAGTTGACAGGTGTTTAGGATTTACCATGGTGGCCTGCTTGGGTGTTCACTCTTAAAGATAGTGCTCACTGTGCGATTGGCATCTTAGGAAGCGATACTGTGGGCTCAGCCTGTTCGAAGATGCCGTTCATTTAGGTAACGTTTTTGACGTGCTCTCGCGAGAGCAGGGATTAGCGTGCTCGGGATTGTTGAGTACTTAGAATCACTGTGTTTGCGGATACGGCGTTTACCTTGAATCACTGCATTTGTGGACACAGCGTTTTGGAAATTCACGAGCAACACTCGTGGATTGCATACATAAAACTATCGAAGTCACCATTGACCGGGTAAGATATGATGTGAGACTCCAGTGAACACGCAGTTAGAGTAGACACAAGCTTGATAGACTTTTCGATTTTTTTATTTAGAGCATTACAACCGGGCATTGAAGGTGAGAATCATTACAAGACGTGTAGTGGCATTAGTTCTGGTAAGAACTTGATGAGATCAGATGTAGACTTAGCATGGGATAAACAATGACGTTTCATTAACATGATCGTTTTTTGTTTTTTTTAATTATAGTTTTAATTTCAAGGCGCGGACAATTTAAGTTTTCATAGTTCAACTGGAACCCCTGACGGGTTAACCATTAATGTATGAGTCACGGGTGAATATGTCATAATAAATGACATTACGCTTATTGTATAATCAGTGGTTTCATGGGGTTTCTTCTGTTATATAGGAATCATCTACCCCCGTACTGGGCTGTGGATTACTTAGCTTTGAGAATAAGTATCTTTGAGCTGAGAGGGTGTCTCACTTGGTTGCATGACCTTAGGTATACCACTGAATGTGGATAGACGATGTTGACATGGGTTGAATATGGTTTTCATTGTAATAAGATTCCTTCCTAGAGCACCTTTTCAACACAGTGCTTTTGGCATGTGGAGAATTGTTTGGCACTATCATATTTTAAGTAAAAGGAGAGTGCACTTCTAAAAACTTTGTGTATGAGCAAAAAGTTTCATGATTTATAAATGGTGGTCGACGTAGTGCATAAGAAATTATGTAATTAGTTGTGCATTCTTTTCAGATTGTTGCCCCTTCCCAAGGGAAAAGAAGGTCCCGAAATGCATTTGGCTTCGTTTTCCTTGGATTTTTCTTTGGTTTCATTTTATTGTAAAAAAGCAATGTGCAAATAATGATGATACTTTGAATTTTGATATATTGAGTTTTTGTAATGTAAGACTTATAGCATGACTGTACAATGAACATTAAAATGCTAATTACAAGCAGTCAAAACTGTTGATACATTGTAATAATCTAAGGTAAAAACGGATTCGAGTTAGTATTTATCCCTTAGACTGTGCACGTTTGAGTCCAGGTTGCTCTTCAGGGACCAGGCCCCTAGCCACTTAATTATACATGTAGGGCAGACACAGCTCAAACATAGCACGCAATACAGTTTTTAACAAGTAAACTTGTCAGTTTTAGCTTAGATAATAGGGTGTGCACAATCTACACTCTCATTGAAATATGTTCACCCACCATGCAGAAGAACCTAATGGACTGAGCAATGATCCCTGGGGCACTCCGCATGTGAATATTTGTGGGTTCAGAAAGGAAGGGTGGCAGTCTGGTCCCTTGGCTTCTGCCGGTGATGAATGATTGGATACAGTCAAGGGTGGTACCTTGTATGCCTGCATCATGTAATCTGCCTGCTAGTGTGTGGTGGGAGACAGTGTGGAATGCTGCTGACTGGTCAAGTAGAAACAGGGCTACGTTGTGGCCTTGGCTGAAGATGGATATATGTTGTCTGTGGCAGCTAGTAGGGCAGTCTCGTTGTTGTGGTTGCTTAGAAATCCACACAGAGACGTGTCCAGGATGATGTAATCCGTGGCTTATCTGGTGGTCTTGGTAAATTCATGGATGACGTTGAATATGTCTATAGAGTTGATGGTGTATGCAACTATTATGTTGTGGAAGAAGCTCCTATCAGTGCTACCGATGCGTTGGTGGTATTTGGACATGGTGTTCTTGTATGACTAGAATTTAACATGTGCCCTGCAGTTTCTCCGCTTTTTCACCAGGGTTCTTCAGGTGTCTGGAATATTTCAGTTTGGTGGTGAAATATATGGATTTGCAGCTGCTATGTCTGTTAGAGTTCTGTGGCGGGATGAATTTGCCTGTGCATTTGGAGATTCTTGCGTGGGATTCCCTGGAATTGTGTATTTGGCGTCTGCTGCAGTGTTGGGGGAGTTGCAGTTGAAGGTTGATTACATATGCTCAGCGGTGACTCAGCTCCAGTACCTTTGGGTTGCGCAATGTGCTAGTGTGACCATCTTGGTTATGTTGACAAGGAATTGTATGCAGTGATGGTTGGGACATGAGTGTTGTGTGGTGTGGTTGAAGGGTATGCGGTTTCCTCCTGCAAAGAAGGGGTCCAGGGTGTCTTCTGCCTTGTGGGTTGATGCGGGTAAGAGTTGTGTCATTCACATGTTGGCGACCTCTTAAACCAGAGGATAGTGGAGTTGGTGTCTTTGGGTTGTTGAGGTGAAAGTCCAGGTCTATGATGAGTAGGTAGTCCATGGAGGTGATGACGTGGGGTGCAAAGAGGTTGTTGAAGGCATTGGCAAAGCAGTCCATGTGTCCGGGGAGTCTGTAGACAAATGTGCCTCAGAGTGTAAAATTGGGGTTGGGCGGGGCCTGGAAGTGCATGTCTTCCGTGGCAGCTAATGAGTTGCTGCAGGTGGAAAGGCAGAGGGACATCTTTTCATCCACGATGGTGAGGACTCCTGCCGGGTGTTGGGGAAAGTCCTCCCTTCGAATCTTGTCTCCGTCTTGGATTGTGAGGGTGATGTCAGGGGCAGAGGAGTTGGTGGTCCAGCTATCCAAAAAGAAGGCAATGTTGGGTGATAGTGTATCCCGGAGGTACCAGATGTCCATGGTGTGTCTGTGCAGGGAGTGCAGGGTGATGAGGATGCATCTTGGTGCATTGGCGGTGTTGGCTGCCGCGGCGGTGGTGAAGGTCATGCAGCAGTGGAGGCAGGTTAACCTGCCATGGGTTGTGTCCATTGTGGCCTGTTGTCAGTTGTACTTCCTTCTGGGGTTGATTTTGACAATGGAGGATAAGTCAGAGAGGTAGACATAATGAGATCCAGGGTCCCCGGCGCTGGTTGTGTCTGGGTCATAGACGGATGCAGATGTGCTTGTTTTTTGTGTGCCTTCATTGCACCAGTGGTGCAAATGTACAGCCGTCACCATTACATAGGGCAAGGGGAGATGGACGAGCAGCTGGGAGGCAATGTAATTTGCATTGATGCTGGGCAATTGTCTGAAGCTACACATGGCAAAGCTAATTCATCTAAGTAGCACAAATCACACACACAAAAATAGGAACCCTGCAAACACAGCATGCACAGATACTAATGGACACATCTCTCCATTTCATGTTACAGGTGATCAAGGATATGCACTATCTCCATGGCTGATGACACCCCTCTGAGCCACAAACACCTAGGCACAGAGACATTGCAATGTCGCACTTAGACACACCAGGTCCATTGTGGTGTACTGAAGTCACGGTTCATGGGCCTCGACATCTCAATCGGCAGACTGCTGTACAGCCCTGAAATACTCAGCAAGATCATCATGGCATATTGTGTGCTGGACAACATATGTGTCTGCACCAATGCACCATGGATAGAAGTTCCATATCAACCGGACAGTCCTGAGGATGACGAAGAAGAAGTCTCTGATGCTGCACACCCCCAGACATAGCTTCAGGAACAGCAAGAAGGGACAGAATCATCCACAGTTTTTTCACATGACCACGCAAAAATATAACAACCCTTTCTTTGTCTCTGACTAGTGAAAGTTTAACAATGTGTCTTAATTATTGTTGAATTGTATGTTTGTGGGTGTGTATGTGTTTTGGGGTCAGAGCTGAAATTTAGGGTGTGTTTTGGGGTCAGAGATTACATTTAGGGTGTGTTTTGGGGTCAGAGATGAAATTACAGCAAATATAGTTCAACTTGCCGTTAGCGTCCAGATATTTGCTGCATTAACGCTAACACAACAATTTTTTCTTAACCCCTTCGCTGCTAGGCCTTTTCCCCTCCTGTGCTAAGCCTTGTTTTTGGTGATTTGGGGTAGTGCGCGCTTAGGCCCCTGTAACCTTTTGACCACATAAGGTATCCACGCCAAATTTGTGTCCTTTTCTTCCAACATCATGTGGATTCTAAAGGTGCCCAGGGTTTGTGGATTCCCTTGGAGGGGTCCCAGAAATAAACCAAAATATGGTGAATTTTTTTTTTTTAGAAAGATGGGAAAAACGGGCTGCAAATGAAATCCTCTGGGTTTTTCCCTGCAAATGTTATCAAAAAAGGGTTTGTGGGGCTGAAATCCCCATTTTCTCAGCTTTTAGGGAATGACAGTCTTTTGTCAGAGAACCAACATTTTTCACACAGTTTTGGCATTTTTCTGGGACATAGCCTATTTTTGCTATTTTTAGAGCTTTCCACCTCCTTCCAGTTAATGGTAGAAATTGGTTTGCAAGCAATAATGGATCCTAGAAAGCTATACATTTTCGAAAAGTAGACTAAATTCTGAATTCAGAAAGGGGTCATTTGTCTAAATCCATGAAGGTTTCTTTATAGAAACTAACAGTTAAATATTGGAATAATTGAACATTTGTTGAAAAAAACAGCCTTTTGTCTCAACGTTTTCACCTATAACGTCTTGTAATTTTGAGAGCTCTTGGAAAGCAATATACCGTTACATCCGTTAGACCTTCCTGGTTGTGGAGATATATAGGACTTGTAGTTTCACCAAGAACCTGACGAACCCAGATCCAAAAACTGAGCAGCAACTTGCAATGGTATTTTTTTATTTACTGGGTATCGAGCACTTTTTCTTGGAAAATGTATACATGGAAAAATCTGTATGAAAGACACCTATGTATTTCTGAATTGGGTACAAATTATAGAGTTTAGAAACAGTATGTAATTGCACATTTTCAAAATTGGGAATACTCATACTAGCATGAGAATTATTGGTCATTTTTTAAAAAGATTTTTTTTACACAATGTCTTTCATTGGGAAGGGAGAAAACTCAATTGGTAATAACAGTTGATTTACAAATCTGAATTACCCTAAGTCTCCCGATAAAAACGGTACCACACTTGTGTGTGTCGGCCTTGTGCCTGCGACAGGAAACGGCGCAAAATGCAACGTGGTCACACCTCAATTTTGCAGTTAAAAATTGACCCTTTTATGGCAAAGTGCCTAGCTGTAGTTTTTGTACCCTAGCTCTGCCGGCACCTAGGGAAAACTAGCAACCCTATACATTTTTGAAAAGTAGACACCCAGGGGAATCCAGGATGGGGTAACTCGACTGCCTAACACCAGGTTCTGTTACCCAGAATCCCTTGCTAAGCTAAGAAATTGACAAAAAAACGCATTTTCCTCACATTTCTGTGGTGGAAAGTTCTGGAATCAGCGTGGATTAACACATTTCCACCCACCCAGCATTCCCCCAGGTGTCCCAAAAAAAATGGTACCTCACTTGCCTGGGTCTGCCTAGTGCCTGCTACAGGAAACAGCACGAAACGCAACGTGCTCACACCTCAATTTCGCAGTGAAATTGTGCCCTTTTTGGGCAAAGAGACTACCTTTTGTTTTTAAACCCTAGCTCTGCCGGCACCTAGGGAAACCTAGCAAACCTATACATTTTTGCAAACTAGACACCCAGGGAAATTCAGGATAGGGTGACTCGACTGCCTACCACCAGGTTCTGTTACCCAGAATCCCTTGCAAATCTATAAAATTGACAAACAAAAAAACATTTTCCTCACATTTCTGTGCTGGAAAATTCTGGAATCAGCGTGGATCAACAAATTTCTACCCACCCAGCATTCCCCCGGGTCTCCCGAAAAAAATGGTACCTCACTTGCATGGGTCTGCCTAGTGCCTGCAACAGGAAACAGCGCAAAACGCAACGTGGTCGCACCTCAGTTTTGCAGTGAAATCGTGCCCTTTTTGGGAAAAGAGACTACCTTTTGTTTTTGAACCCTAGCTCAGCCGGCACCTATAGAAACCTAGCAAACCTATACATTTTTGAAAACTAGACACCCAGGGGAATTCAGGATGGGGTAACTCGACTGCCTACCACCAGGTTCTGTTACCCAGAATCCTTTGCAAATCTATGAAATTGACAACAAAAAAACATTTTCCTCACATTTCTGTGCTGGAAAGTTCTGGAATCAGCGTGGATCAACAAATTTGCACCCACCCAGCGTTTTCCCAGGTCTCCCGCAAAAAATGGTACCTCACTTGCCTGGGTCTGCCTAGTGTCTGCAACAGGAAACAGCGCAAAACGCAATGTGGTCGCACCTCAATTTCGCAGTGAAATCGTGCCCTTTTTGGGCAAAGAGACTACCTTTTGTATTTGAACCCTAGCTCTACCGGCACCTAGGGAAACCTAGCAAACCTATACATTTTTAAAAACTAGACACCGAGGGAAATTCAGGATGGGGTGACTTGAGTGCCTACTACCAGGTTCTGTTACCCAGAATCCCTTGCAAAGCTAAGAAATTGATTAAAAAAAACGCATTTTCCTCACATTTCTGTGCTGGAAAGTTCTGGAATCTGCGTGGATCAACACATTTTTACCCACCGAGCTTTCCCCTGGGTCTCCTGAAAAAAATGGTACCTCCCTTGCCTGGGTCTGCTTAGTGGCTGCGACAGGAAACAGCGCAAAACGCAACGTGGTCCACCTCAATTTCGCCGTGAAATTGTGCCCTTTTTTCGGCAAAGAGACTACCTTTTGTTTTTGAACCCTAGCTCTGCCGGCACCTAGGGAAACCTAGCAAACCTATACATTTTTGAAAAGTAGACACCAAGGGAAATTCAGGATGGGGTGACTCGACTGCCTACCACCAGGTTCTGTTACCCAGAATCCCTTGCAAAGCTAAACAATTGTGAAAAAAATGCATTTTCCTCATGTTTCTGTGGTGGAAAGTTCCGGAATCTGCATGGATCAACAAAAGTTCCCCCAAGTCTCCCAAAAAAATGTTACCTCACTTGCGTGGGTAGGCATAGTGGCTGCAACAGGAAAAGGTCCAAATCATACGGTGGAGAATTTAAAATACCCTATAGCAAAACTACCTTGATTTTTTTGGGGGGCACCTGAGTTTTTGGCCCGGGGCTCGGCGGCCATCTTTGGAAACTACCAAACCCAAACAGTTCTGAAAACTAGACACCCGGGGGAGTCCAGGGAGGTATGGCATGCGTGGGTCCCCCAATGTTTTCCTACCCAGATGTCCTTGCAAACCTTAAAATTAGGTAAAAAAATCACTTTTCCAAACTTTTTTGCGTTAGATCTCCGTGCCGGCAAAAATGTCCTACAACCCAGCGTTCCCCTTGTTCTCCCAAGTAAAATGATACCTCACTTGTGTGGTTGCCCCAAAGCAGAACAGACTAAAAATGAATTTTAAAAAAATTTAGTATTTAGGTTTGACAAATTAAGCACCCCACCTTAGTCACAGGCCTTTGGCCCACCCAAACAAGTGAGGTATCATTTTACTCGGGAGAACAAGGGGAACGCTGGGTGGTAGGACATTTGTGCCGGCAGGGAGATCCCACCCAAATATGTATGGAAAAGTGGGTTTTTAACCTAAATTTAAGGTTTGCAGGGATTTCTGGGTAGGAAAACATTGGGGGACCCACGCATGCCATACCTCCCTGGACTCCCCCGGGTGTCTAGTTTTCAGAACTGTTTGGGTTTGGTAGTTTCCAAAGATGCCCGCCAAGCCCCGGGCCAAAAACTCATGGGAACCCCGTTGCAAAACCAAATTGTTTTGAATGAATAAAGTTTTCAATTTGAGAGCGTGCGACTCTTGGGACAATATTGCATGGAAATTGTGACAGACAATTACAAGTTTGCAGGAGATTGTGGATAAAAAACAACAATAGAATTCACCAGAAAGACATGACCAAATACTCCCATGGTTTAACAATAATATCTAAATTTAGTAAGTTATTTATAGCTATAACGTACACCTTAACAGAGTTACTCAAAAGTCAAACATTCAAGCACGGCTATCTATTCCTCAAAGACACACACATACAGGTTGGATTTGGCACGAGGGCGAGTGATGGTTTAGTACATAAAATTTTATTAACAAGATATTTCAAAAAAATGAAATGCTCTGTCAATAAATAAATGCATAAAAACCGAACCAGTGACTCGCAACTCGTGAGCTGTAAAGCCACGAGAAGGCACCAACCGTTTTACAGGCCATTCACGCACCTTTCATACCTGATACAAACCAGACCATTGACACCATCCGGAAGGAACAGCAACACATTACAACAATCACAATAAGGGACAAGGTACACCCTACTTCAGAAAGAGAAAAAAGACAAATATTACTGCACAGTCATCTAATCCGCAGGTACACACACATATTGGTTGGATTTGGCATGAGGGGGAGTGATGATTCAGTACATACAATTGTATTCGCAAGTAATTTCACAAAAATGAAATAAACTGCGTATAATTGAAAGTATGATAAACTGAACCACTGACTCACAGCTCGTGAGCTGTAAAGCCACGTCAAGGCACCAACCTCTTTACAGGCCATTCATACACCTTTCGTACGTGTGACACATACAAAACATTCACACCGCCAGCCGCGGACCCATCACATTTCAACACTCACACCAGCAGACAGCGCCAGTCAAGGGCCCATCACTTTCACACGCCCACATTTCTGACATTGCAACTACACAAAATGATGAACTGCGTGGAGTGTCACTCAACTAGCAGTGTGTGTAGTGACCAACAGAATGTAACTACTCACACACCGCCTGCCGAGCGCCAGTCCACCCAAACCACCATCCAAGCACCAGACCATGCACACCGCCAGCCAAACACCACTCTGTGCACAGACAGCCAAGTACCACTCCACGCACACCACCAGCCAAACGCCACTCCTCACACACCACCAGCCAAGCGCCACTCCACAAACACAACACCAGCCAAGCACCACTCCGTGCACAGACAGCCAAGTACCACTCCACGCACACCATCCAGCAAAGCACCACTCCACACACACCACCAGCCAAGCACCACTCTGTGCACAGACAGCCAAGTACCACTCCACGCACACCACCAGCCAAGCGCCACTCTGCAAACACAACACCAGCCAAGCACCACTCCGTGCACAGACAGCCAAGTACCACTCCACGCACACCATCCAGCCAATCGCCACTCCACACACACCGCCAGCCAAGCACCACTCCGTGCACAGACAGCCAAGTACCACTCCATGCACACCATCCAGCCAAGCACCACTCCACACACACCGCCAGCCAAGCACCACTCCGTGCACAGACAGCCAAGTATCACTCCACGCACACCACCAGTCAAGCACCACTCCACACACACCACCAGCCAAGCGCCACTCCACGCACACCACCAGCCAAGGACAAATCCAAAAACAACACCAGGCAAGCACAAGAGCATGCACACCGCCAACCAAAGACCATACCACGCACACTGCCAGCCAAGCACCAGTCCACAGACACCGCCAGACAAGCACCAGTCCACAGACACCGGCAGCCAAGCACCAAACCATGCACACCGTCAGACAATGGACACTACACGCAAACCAATATCATACTTTAGTTTTTTTTTAAAGAAAAAAGAAAAAAAAAACAAATTGCAAATTGATACAAATCTACTAACTCCACAACTAAATCTAAAAAGACTACACAAATGTCAACTTTGAAACTGAACAATAGGTTTTAAAGAATAAAGACCAACCAGTTCACTTTACCACTCATGGATGCTCCCAAAAATTATTTTGCATGTGGTACAATCTAAAACAAGCAGGTACACACAGCACGGGGTTTGAAGGGCAGTCGGGGCAGTACATACGAACCTCCTTCCGCAAACCTCTTCGCCAACAGACTCTACATCTCCGACTGGGAAAGTCTTTTGAAGTTGTAGGAGGAATTTGATCAGGAAAGTGGCGATCTTTCAATCTGGCAACATCCTCCACCATCCCAACTCTAGGAACACTTGCCTGTTCCACTAAAACAAGGCTGCCTATTACAGACTCCTGCAACTTTACAAAAGTCATCTTTGACTGGGGACAACATTTCTGGAACACAACAAAGGCATTAAAGGTTGCCAAGTGGAAAAGGTGGATAGCCAACTTCTTGTACCAAATGTAAGCCTTACGAAGAGCAGCATACGGTTCCAACCTCTGATCTAATCTGTCAACCTGACCCCAAACAGTCACTGGTTCAGTGCTTTCATCATGTATTGTAGTCAACACTCTCCTGTCTGAAAACTTCACAGCTAGAAGCTCCTCACAACGCAATGCACTGCACTGTCCCCGAGCAAGCTTTCGACAAACACGTTCTTTTGGGAAACCTTTACGGTCTGAGCGGGTTGTGCCACAAGCAACAGTGTCCACTTTTGCCAATTCCCTAAACAACCGCACACCAGTGTAGAAGTTATCGACATACAATTGATGGCCTTTGTTAAGAAATCCACGACCAAGTTCCCACACAATTTTCTCAGTCACTCCAAAAGTCGACGGACAACCAGGGGGGTTAATCCTGGATTCCTTACCAGTGTACACCCTGAAATTAGAGACAGATCCAGTCTCACTGTCACACAGCATATAAAGCTTAATTCCATAGCGTGCCCTCTTACTAGGAATGTATTGCCGAAATACCAAGCGGCCCTTGAACAACAGCAAAGACTCATCCACTGCAATTTCTTTCCCAGGATAAAAGATCAACAAAATGATCAATGACCGGCCGAATCTTGAAAAGACGGTCACAATCAGGGTGATCTCGTGGCAAAGCAAGACTATTGTCAACAAAATGCATCATCCGAAGCAGAAGCAAATACCTATCACGACTCATGACTGCCGGAAATATAGCTGTTGCCATCAAGGGACTAGTAGACCAATATGAAGCCATTGATGGTTTCCTAAGCAAGCCCATCAAAAAAGTTAAACGCAAAAACTTTTTCATCTCCTCCAAATTTGTGGGAGTCCACCGGGTAGCTCTAGCGTGGGGCTTAAGGCTGGCACTGTTCACCCTCAAAAAAATGTCAGCATACAAATTAGTCTGCTCTACAATCTCTGCCAAAAACACATCATCCATAAACGACTTGAACAAATCAATAGGCAAAAAGTTTTCAGTGTTCAGCCTACACCCTGGAACACCAGTAAATTCAGGCAATGCCAGCTGCACCATGCCTGGTGCAACCCAGAGGTCAGAACTATCAACGTCAAGTCTTGCAGCCGCAGGCTGCCGCCCAGCTGCCTCTTGTCTCACTACACCAACTGGAAGTCTAGCAGCCCCAGGCTGCAGCCCAGATGTCTCTTGCCGCACTATTGGCACAGCAATGTCCTCCGCAACCACAGGCACATCATCCACACCAAAAGTAGCTTCATCAGCACTCAGAGTGTCTACATCATCAGATGAAGCCATGTGTAGAAAAAACTCACTACCTGAATCTTCACCTCCCACCTCTGGCTCAGAACCAGAGTCAGTCTCTGGACCATGGTCAGAGGAAGAATCAAAAAGCATTCCAACAACTTGCTGAGCAGTAATCCGGCGTCTAGCCATTATCCTTACAAATAAAGGAGTCTGCACAAACAACTCAACAACCCCAACACTGTGCAAAGTAAGATAAAAAATGTAAGCCTTTTTCACAAAAATCTATATTTAGAACAAATATACAATTTACTTACAAGACACAACTACACTCACCAGCACCTACTCTGCAAAGACACAGCAAATAGGCAACAATATCCCACTAGAAAGAAGAAAAAAAAACTTACATCTACAGAAGGACACATCAAAAACTAATGCAAAACATGTTTTACAATCACAAAAAACAGAAACCAAACATACTCGTATTACTACACACTTTGCAAAATAAACAATTACATTACAATTGAACAAAAAAGAGGTCTCTTACCAAACACATGCAACTACAGAAACAGCAGAACAACAGAACCACCAGTAACGGAACCGCACACTGAAACAATCTAAAGAGAAAAAAAACAGTACACATTAGAAGAAACCAAAACAACACACATTACAACAGGCTATGTCACAGGGTATGTCACAAATGGGGTGTCTGTCCCCAAGGGGGGCAGAATATAAATCATTATAAATGTGGGCCCCCTGGAAGCAACCCTACGGAGGGCATAGAGGCCAAATAAAGACACGGCAGAACATACTTTTGAAAACAATTGGGCCCAAGGAAGCAACCCTTGGCCAAGGGGTCGCTCCCTATAAAAAAAAAAAACTGGAGTCTAGTGGGCTTTTCTATCCCCCCCTGGGTCCAGAAACGGTAAAAAAAAAGCAGATCTGCCTACAATATTTATAATGCCCCCTGGAAGCGACCCTTGCCTAATAAAATCCCTGGTGTCTAGTGGGCTTTTCTGCCCCCCTGGGTCCAGATGCGGCCCAAAAAACGACTGGGCAGACAAGTCTAAAAAAATTACGGGCCACTAGAAAGCGACCCTTCCCCAAGGGGTCGCTTCCTTTATAATTATAATCAAATCCCTGGTGTCTAGTGGGCTTTTCTGCCCCCCTGGGTGCAGATCGGCCCAAAAAAACAGCTGATCTGCCCCAGGGGGGGCAGAAAAGTCTGAAAAATATTTTGTACCCCTATGGAAGTGACCCTTGCCCACGGGGTCGCTTCCTTTATAAATATAATTAAATCCCTGGTGTCTAGTGGGCTTTTCTGCCCCCCTGGGTCCAGATGCGGCCCAAAAAACGGCCGATCTGCCCCCAGGGGGCAGAAAAGTATGAAAAATAATATGGCCCCAAAAGGAAGTGACCCTTGCCCAAGGGGTCGCTTCCTGCACATAAAAACACACACAAACAGAATCACTGGTGTCTAGTGGGGCATTCCTGGTGCGCGATCGCGACGCTGTGCACCAGGAATGCCCTGCATTGGGACATCAGGGGAGAGGAAACACAGTTTCCTCCCCCCCGATGCCTCAAGGCACCGAAAAATGGCCCCCTCTGCCCCACCGGAGCAGCAAACACCAACCTTTGTCCTGGACGCGCTGGAATGAAATGGATTCCAGCACGTCCAGCGCTTCCTGATGACGTTGGCACGCGCTGTGCACGCTGACATTACCAGGAAGCGTGGGGGGGGGGGCCAGGGGGTGGTAGCGGAAATTCTACCGCTGCCACCCCTGCTAAGAAGACCAGAATCGATGCCCCAGGGGGGGAGCGCCAGCGCTCCCCCCCAGGGCTGTACTGATGATGGAGCGGTTCCATTATCAGCACAGCCCAACCGATGCTGATGACGGAACCGCTCCGTCATCAGCATCGAAGGGGTTAACCTCAATCGGAAAATATAGTTAAATACATGTTAAAACATGAAATATTACTGACAAATCCATTTTGCATGAAGAAAAAAATGCAAACTCTAAAAACGGACTGCAAACACACAGGAAGTGATATCAGCATGCATCTTTTTGTCTGGAGGAGTAGAGTGCACTTTCACTTTTGAGCACGCTTCTTGTGATTGTGGAGAGTGTTGGAGGTTTTTGGTGTTCTTTGCTGCTGAATTTGGTTTTGAGAGCGTGGTTGTGTATTGTGAACTGTCCCTAGTATCCCTGTGAAGACTTTTGTAGTTGTCCTTACTTGTTTTTTGTATCTAGTACTATATTTTTTTGGGTGTTTGTCCAAGGGGTATTTTATGTTAATAATCGTTGTTGTGGTACATAATTGGGTTTTAATTTTTTAGAAGTGGGTTTAGGTGTATGCTGGGAGACGGTGGGTGTGGGTAGGGAGGGCAGGATGTTGGAGGGGGCATTGGGGGGCTTCCTCTGGCTGATGATGCACTACCTATCCTTGATAATATAAAGTGGGGGTCAGATCCTGCAGGGCTATGCAGTACATGTGCGGAAGGTGAGATGAGAGAATGTTAGGAGCCAGATGATGCGGGTCTTTGGTGTGGATAGGGCTGTCCGACAGTGGAAACATTGATGGCAGGATTGCATTGGTTGATATGTTGGACCATCCTGGAGTCCTCATTAGCCAACAGGTGGTAAGTGCAACCTTAAAATTGTTGAATGGACACTTTTGTTACTAATAAAAAGTGTTGTCTGTAACACAATGGGGTATATGTACAGGTATTTTGCAGAGTGAGGCGTCCTACATCATGCCTCACTTTCCCACTGCCCAGACGCAACACTGCACCATGTTTACAAGCGTATGGTGTAGGCTTGCATCCCCACCAGTGCTGGTGCAAAATAGTTGCAGTGTAGTGCCAACCCAGGCACCCTTGCACCATAGTGCAAGAGTGTCATCGTGCAGGGAAAACATTGTACATCAAGTGTGACCTTACATGACATAAACAATCCTATGCATTATGTTCATTACATGTACAGATAATGACAAATGAGGATTAATGCTTTTCTCTGAGTTTTGCTGAGATAGGAACAGTTAATCACCATCATCCCATGTTGGTGTAGACTAGTATGTACACTTCCCTAGTACCTCTGACTAGAGTTCCATTGTAAGACTTCTCAAGAGTGACATACACCATCAATAGTCTTGACACTAAGGGTGGGCGTAGTTCACGAAGTAGCGCTACGCGAAGCTACGCGAAGTGCACTTCGCACTACGCGAACTTCACGTGGCACTACGCGAGCTGCGTAGTAGCATGTTCGCACTGTGCAAGATGCGTTTTCAATGATTGCACAGTGCGGACAAGCATCTGGCACTGTGCAAGCATTGAAAACGGCATCTTGCACAGTGCGAGCTGTAGTTTTCTGCTGCTCGAGTAGATTATTACTTGAGCGGCAGCTTTCTCAACGCGAACAGGTAGTTTCTCATTGAGAGCAGTCGCGAGCATGCGCAACCACTCACAATGAGAAACCTGACCTCCTCGCGTTGAGAATCTCGCCGGGATGTCATTTTGCTGGCTCGCGGTCGCGAACATGATGTTCAGGACCGCGAACAAGCAAAAACATGACCGCTACACTACGCTACGCTGCACAACGCATGTTCGCACTGTCCTTAAGGGTGGGCGTAGTTCGCGAAGTAGCGCTACGCGAAGCTACGCGAAGTGCACTTCGCACTACGCAAACTTCACGTAGCACTACGTGAGCTGCGTAGTAGCATGTTCGCACTGTGCAAGATGCGTTTTCAATGACTGCACAGTGCGGACAAGCATCTGGCACTGTGCAAGCATTGAAAACGGCATCTTGCACAGTGCGAGCTGTAGTTTTCTGCTGCTCGAGTAGATTATTACTCGAGCGGCAGCTTTCTCAATGCGAACAGGTAGTTTCTCATTGAGAGCAGTCGCGAGCATGCGCAACCACTCACAATGAGAAACCTGACCTCCTCGCGTTGAGAATCTCGCCGGGATGTCATTTTGCTTGCTCGCGGTCGCGAACATGACGTCCAGGACCGCGAACAAGCAAAAATTGACCGCTGCACTACCCTACGCTGCACTACGCATGTTCGCACTGTGCTACGTGCAGCTTGCGTAGTGCGAAGTTGCAAAAACTTTGCAAACTCCGCGAGCGTAGCGTAGTGCTTCGCCAAGGGTTAACTGTGCTACGTGCAGCTCGCGTAGTGCGAAGTTGCAAAAACTTCGCAAACTCCGCGAGCGTAGCGTAGTGCTTCGCCCAGGGTTACTTGACACACCCTTGTGCATTTTCCATCGATGTTATTTTCCAAAGAGCATGTAGGACATGGTTAGTGTAGCCAAAAAGGGCCTCGGGAATGTGTCACACAAGTCGTCTGTGCAAAATGTGTGAATGGCCAAGCATTATTGTCTTGTTTGCCCTCACTCAGCATTATCATGTCTTGTTGGAATGACAGTTAAACTAAACACAATCATGTATGCCACATGAACTGCAAAAATACAGTAACAGAACATTTAAATTGAAGGCAATTAATTGGATGATGTCTAGGACACATGTGTGAAATATTTTTTTGCTTACCAACACACATTTTGTTTTATGTCTCACAGCCAGAAGACCACTCATCACACAGGTGGGCATCAACGCCTTCAGGGACCCACACACCACTGGTGAGAACACCTATTAAATGTTGTCAATGTGAGATGTGATGAATGTCATGATCACTTCATGTCCTTAGTACCAGGCGGTATGTGTGGGTGACACATGTACCTTGACTCTAGTGTGATGGGCTTTGGTGGAAGTCTGAAGGGTCTACAAATTAGTAAGTGAATATGGAGGAATGCATGTGTCTGCTTGTATGCTTGCACATCCCCAGTCAGTGATACCCATACAAGAAATATCAATGTGTTTTGTCTATACAGCACATGCATGCTGATTTCAGAGTGTACAGACAGGAGAGGGGATATGTGAGTGGTGTTGGTAATGAGTATGACCAGCCATGGGAATGCGTGTACATTCTTGGCTGAGATGACTGTACAAGTGTGCCAGAATATGCACACGTAAGTAGTGTTTTCCTGGCTGTGTGATGTCATATACAGGTATGCACAGTACTATCATATGTATACTGCATAACAGCTTTAAAAGTTTTCCATGGCATAGATTAAAGCCAAGTCTTCCAATAGCACGTTCACCCACCAACTAGCAAAGATGGGCCTATGTATGTAATTGGCATGTTTTACCACTGAAATGGTGTTGTAAAGCTGTCTCCTTGGACTCACCCCCCTCATTTGACTCAAGCCAAATGTACAAGCCACTCTTGCGGAGTCTGTGACGTTGCCCCACATGCATTTTCCAGGCATGCTTTAAATCCACATGTTTTAACCCACAATACCTTTTATAATGTTGGTCTTTACAACACAATTCTTAGCAACACATTCCCCATTACATCTCAAGTGCTATTCTGACTACAGGGTGGTTTTACTTTTGGGAATGTCTTGTAACATTTAGCAGTCTACAGTCCTGTGTTTTGTAATTTCAGCAGGGTCAAAGATGTTATCAAACCACGTTGGTCCCAATCACCACCACTACGCCACCTATTGTGAGGTAGTGGTGGCGAGAGGGGCTGCGTCTCATGTAGAAGTCAGTGTACATACACCGAATGTTGTTTTGCCATGTGTGATTCTTGGTGCAGCACCAGTGAAAGTGACAGTATGGCTTTTCCAGGATTGGTAATGTGCATGAAGGGACGCCGCCCTACCCATGAACAATCATCACATGCACACAGAAACCCTTTGACTCAGGTGCAAGGGTACCTGCGTTGGCCCAAAGTAGTTTAACCTAGCATCATCGTTGGATGAAAGGCAAGTCTGCACCATGTTCTTGAGAATACTGTGCAGCCTTGCGTTTCAAAAGCATTGGAGAGTGTTGTTGAGCCAAGGAGGCTAACAACACGCTCCACCACTTCCTAGTACATATCCCTGTTGTTCATGTACATGAAGGCACACCTTCATGAACTCACATCAAAACATGGCTTTTGGCATAGTGCATTTGTGCTGCACACGGCTGCACACATTGAAGAATCAACTACAATGAAAAATGCATTGGTTATCCTCCTTTTGGCTATTTTGGACGTGGATTCTCAAGGTCTTCTTTCTGGTGCTGACCCATATGTAGGCCACCCTTGTACACAGGGGGCAACATCAAATGCACTAGGTGTTGCACTGGAATGACCCACACAATACCCACTTGATGCACCTTTCACACTAACCTTAGTGTGAAAGGGTGCATGATGTACAAGGCAGCGTTAAGCCACGTTACGTGTCGTAATGCTCCTTTTGTACATAAGGTGCACGATTTAGAACGTGAGATAGCTGAGCAGACCACACACATGCAGGACTTAAAGGCTGCCCTGGGTCTCCTATTTTGAAATGGACAATGAAGACACATCCCCCTTTCCTACGTTCCTCCAATGTAATTATACTTAGTAGTTAGTGATAGGTTAGTGTTTTTAATTGTTAGGTAGCGTAGTTGTAGTGCAGTGTTAGGTAGTGTTTTTAGCATAGTTGTATATTTATTATGTTGTAGTATGTGTGGATACGTTTCCATTTCCTTTGAGTGGGGGGTTGATGTCTTTGTTCTTGAAAAAAATATAAAAATACCAAAAATATAGATATATATATTTGTGTATGATATATGTGTAGTTAGTTTATTTTTATATAAGATGTATTTGTCCTGTCTGCAGATGTGCTTTAAGGGTGGGAGGGGGGTTGATGTCTCCGATGTGTTGTTGCGTGTTTAGTATTAGTTAGTTTAGACTAGGTTAGTTGTAGTAGTGCTCAGTGTCAGTTTAGGGGAGTTTACTTGGTTAAATGTTAATAAATGCATACTGTTTTGGAATTCAGTTAGCACTTATGTCTGACTTGGTTTGTTGGTGTGTTGCTTTTTACCATGCTTCCCACTTATTCAATCTCAGGGCAATCATTGGAAGGTGTATATGTGCTCATGACATGTTACTTAGCTGGATGGATTTCATCAGGATCCTTTTGATTTGAGCACATTGAATTTGCATGCATTACAGGGTGGCAAGCTGAACATCGTATGTGTGACTCACAGAGTTGAAATGCACATTGATGCACATTTGCTGGACATTGCACATCTTGTCAATCATATTGATGGATGTCTGCACTGTGTACCACAGATTAAATCCACACCCTTCTTATCCTAAGAGACTGGCGCTGAGTCCATCAAACATGCACTTGCTGCATAGTGCAAATTTGTCATCATTATGGACATTGGTTGTTCCTCTGTTTGGTGGCTTACCCTCCTGCACATGCACAATGTTGTAAGCTCGCTGGTCTAATGTGCATGGTACAAGGCCATACACAGTTCTGCAACAAACAGGAGGGGAAATGTAGCATTGCTCCCTGTAGTACCAGAGTCAAAACCGCTTTTCAGCGATGTTACTTTGGTCATTGCCTCATAGTAATGCCATCCTTGAAATGGTGATACAGCATCTGACTGTGTGCTAAGTGCTGTGCACTATATATCCCTGGACACATTGCCCTCTCCTTTCGCAGTGAGCACAGCATGAGAAGGTTCCTTGTTTCAAAGGCATTGTTAAACCACGGTAAGTGTCTGACAGTGGACTTGCACGTAAGGCTAAGTCCCTTTTGCCAACACATCGTTACTGAAACAGACATTGTGATTCCAATGGCAGGTGGGTAATATGTGCCATAACAAATTGACATCTATGTGGTGTGCTCTCTCTTGGAATGTGGCATGCAATGACCCCCATTACAACAAGCTTTGTCCACCCCGTAGAGTGTGAGTAGATCTACCAAGTGAGACTTGTTATCAATGCTAAAGGGAGACACCACTTGTGGCATTCAACAGGCTTGGACCTATTTCGACACAGGCCTATTGCCATCATGTACAGAGGGCAATGTTGGGATATTGCTAGTAGGTCATATTCGATCAATGAAGGCCCGGATACATCTCACATGACCAGTCATCTCACTACCTATCTGTGACACAGTTTAACATGAATATTTGTAATGTGTCATTCGGTGTACATTTGGATGGACTCAGTGCTCAGACATTGTTGGAGACTTCTATGCCTGAATGGTCATGATAAACACACATATGTGTACATTTTAGCTTTTAATTGATATGTGCATTGGCTTTGGTATAGACTGGCACAGTACTTGGCCAAACAAGCCCCACATTTCATAGAGGCCCAGTGTAGGGCCTGACAGAGTTCTTTGTGTGGAACATGTCAAGAGGAAGAGGCAGAGTTGAGCCAGCATGCTGATTGTAGTGTCTTTGGGTACAACACAAATTATGGCAGTCCATATTGAGGTCCAAGGTGAGTGTCATAATGTGTAGCAGAGGACATTGGTAGATGATGTTCCGTGGCATGATGCTAAGCACTGATACAAGGAAAAACGAACCGTTTAGCAGTGATGAATTCTACCACTTTCTTCTTAGCAATATTGCAGAATCATCAATATCTTTGTCCTCTGATGTGTCATGTGCCTCCGGTGTGCGTGGTGGTAGATTGTCAGCATCACTGTGAGGCACAGACACATTAGGGGGCGGAGATAAGGATGTTGAAGCAGCAGCAGCATTCATCTGTGCCAAATCTTAATGCAGTACTGCTCTGACAAGCAGCTGCAGGGCATAAAAGATTCCAGCAATGTGTCTGTGATGTTCAACCGTGGCTGACATTAGCGAGGCTTGCATCTGCTACATGTTTTCCATGCTCATTTGCATGTGATGCAAGTCCCTGCTGACATCAATGGTGCCACTCAGACTGGACAGTTGCTCTTGTCTCTGAGTCAGTACTCAAGCAATAACAGCCATGGAATGCTGGAGAGCGTGGATTGGTGGATTGGACTGTGGGTGTCTGTGGTGGTCTCTGGGTGGTCCCGAATGGGACTGAGAAACCCACATAACTCATCTAATTTGGCAGCTAGGCTGTTAAACCCCACCCGCATCTGTCCAACCATCTCCTGCTGGACCTCTACTACACGTTGTTGAAATGCCAGAGGTTGGTCCTCAATTTCCTGGGAGACAGCTGTGTTGTTTGGCGCTTGCTGCTGGAGTTTTAACAACACTGCTGGATGGCCATGCTTCCGGAGAGAGAGATGCTAATTGAGTCGAGCAAATGTTGGAGTGTGTCCTGGTCGATGGTTGCTAGGTCTTCCTCTTCATCATTGAAGAGTGGATCATGCTGTTGTACAGGAGGTGCTGTTTCTCTCTCTGCAACTTAAAGGGGAGATGCATTTGTATGTGTATTTATAGTATGACCAAGCATTGTATTGGTGTACAAGCAGATAGCATGACCATGTACATTCAAAGGTGCATATACACAAGGCCCTATTGCCACAATAACATCACCTATGTTGACGTTGTGTTGGGAATTGGGGCTGTGCTTTATGTACAAGGCAGTGTTAAGCCACTTAACATGTCTTAACTTTGCCTTGTATAGAAGTCCCCCTTTCACGTTATGCTTGGTGTGAAAGGGTTGAGCTGTGGGTGTTTTGGGCTGTTCTATCAATTCATTTTTGCACTGCCCCCTAAGCACAAGGGTGGTGTACATAAGTGGCCGTTTAAAAATGAGGACCGGGTATGAACTGTTCTTAGCATGGCAAACCAAGGAGAAATGCATCATTTAGCAAGAATTTTTCCTTTTTCCATGTGTGCTGCTCAATGCAGTGCACATGTGTATAAAAATTGCTTTGGGTCTTGTGATTTCTCATGTATGCATGGCGTCATGCATGTTTTTCCATTCATGAATTGCTTGCTGTCCTCCTGTTGGCTTAACCATTGTGAGACTGGTGCAGTGTGACTTTCTTTTGTTGTTGCCACCTGAACAGACAGTTATAACACCCATTACCCTCAATGTTGACTACCATGAGAGAAGCGTGGCTCAGTGGTTAGAGGCGGCAGACCCGGAAGCTGAGATCGGCCGTGGACCAGGGTTCGATTCCCCGCCTTGGCGGGTCTCGGGCTCAAAATTCCACGGACTCGACAATTCTCGCTCCGGTGCCTACTCGACTCACGGGGTCACAATCTGCGACTCTGGGCAATAGCTTGCTTAATCTCCACTACGGCCCCTCGCGGCGGGATGCCTGGCTTTCACCTTGTGGATACCCTGCTGGGGTATCTCACAGGGGAATAGCAGGACGGGTTCCCTAAGCAAGCGCCTTGATACCTTCGGGTGATACGTGCGCTATATAAGTCGCAATACATTTACATGACCAAACAAGGATGCTCTGTGAATGCGACAGATGAGTAGTACAAGTGGGCATGCCCCCACCGATGTCAGCACACATGCACAGGGTGTCTGAGTTTATTTTTAGATTGTCTATGTGCATGAAGGGGGGCCTTACTACACATACACATTCTTGCACACAACTCAGACAGACGTGCACAATGGTTCATGTGTGCTGACATCAGTGGGGTATGCTCACTTGTGCACATTATATGTTGCATTCACAGTGCAGCCTCTTTTTGTCGTCATAGACATGCAGTCCTGTGCAGACAATTGTATGTGCATGGAGTTGAGGCAAGGGGGACATTTTGACATTCTACTGCATCTCCAGGCTATGTACCACTTAGCTCTTTCTTGTTGCCCTTATATGGTGGTCTGATATGGATCTTTGGCTATGCTTAGAATAACTTTTCTGTGCATATTTTGCAAGTGTATGACCCAACCAATATGTGTCATGCAATATATTTGTTGACTAGGCTGATATGTGTCTCAACACCCAGGGACAAGAGTATCTGTGACAAGATCTAAAGTCATTGTGGATGTGATGGATATTTCATTGTCCATGAGTGACATTGGGCTCGTCCCCTCAGTCACCATGTTGCTGATTTTGCTGGTCCTGTGCAGCAGTATCCTGTCCCTAGACTCTAACCACCAACTCCTTGCAGATGACTGCAGACACCTGCTCCTCCAAGGCATTCAGCTCCTCCTGTGGCGCTGGACTCCCACCTCCGGTCTGTAGTGCTGCATTGAGATTGGCTGCCAGTTTCTCTTTGGTCTTGCGCTTAGCATCATGCCAGACCTTCATGCAGTGATTCACTGTCCTCCTCACCTCTCCGACAGCATTCACCTTGGCTGCGATGGACTGCCATATTGCATTCTGTGTCCGCCATGACACAGTGGAGATGACAAACAGCTGCTGTTGTTTTTCTGTCACCTTTGCAATCCGGACCTGGTTTTCATGTTGGCTGGACCTGTTTTTTCTCTTCCTCTTCTTGCCCTTCTCCTGGCTCTCTAGCTGATCCTCCTGGCTGTTTGGGGGGTTGTTTTCTCCTGTAGTACTTGGTCCAGCTTCATCCATTTTTTTTTCATAGTTAGTGATACGTTGCTGGCATTTTTTAGTCGATTTTCAGGCCTAACATGAAAAAAGTGGCGCCACTCTAGTTTCTGGCCGCTGACTTGCCTGCTGCCACTTTTTTTACATTAACGGCAAGATTCTTATTGCTGTGACGCTGTTTTTAACATGGATATTTTCTGCTTAGATATGAAACTATCGCCACGTATCGTCGGCTTGTACATATGTCGCTAACATGGCAATAGTTTGAGGTGGTGCGCGGCAATAACATTTTTGCCGCTAACTAACGTTAGTGATATTTTTCGCTGGTTCTTGTACATATGCCCCTTAGTATTGCAGTTTGTACAGAATGAAGTTTATAAAGAAAGTGTTTGTGTGTATGTATGTGAGGTAGCCAGAAACAGTTAGATACGTGATCGTGAGAGAGATTGAGGAGAGATAATAGAATGTGCATTATAGAAACACGTGTGTGTATGCAAAAGAGTGAAAGAGCCAGTGAGATACCCTGTATTACTGTATTATATACTTCAAAGTCTAACTGCACCTTAGTGGGGGAAAGTGCTGGAGTAAACAACAATGTTTTTTTCTCAATAGCATTTAAATTGTGCTGCACAGGTGTGTTTTGTGGCAATGAATAACAGGATGCAAACAGTGACATAGTGCTACAAATATTATGTAACCTAAGCTAATAGTTTTGTAATGAGCGCATACAACTTATTTATAAATGTGTGACTTGTGGCAACTAGAAAACACGGTTTTAAAAGAATGTGGAAAGTTTCCCCAAATTAGTAAAAAGTAATATGATTTCCGAAAACAAATCTGCACATTATAGCATACTACGTAAGTAGCCGCTGAACACATTTCGCAAAAGCTTTTCAGAAATAAATCTGTTAAAACCTCGCTGTAAATATAAAAATGTTTTCCCTTGCAAGCTGTTTGGAACTTATTGCGTAATTTCCACACAAACAACGGCAATCAGATACATTCCATATTTATTTTCCCACTGCATATCAATTAAATTATAATATATATATTGTATTATTCGATCAGTAACAACATCATACACACATATCATACATAAAATGCAGCAAGTATAAATAAATATTAATCATTGCAAGGATTTAAGAACACAAGAGATAAAAGATTATTTAAAATAATATAGCAGCTTGAATCACCCATCATAATTAGATGCAGAGTAACAATGGGTTACAATCATACAATAGCAAATATTTGTTAGAAAGATGTCTAAAATGTCTAACATGCTACACAGGGCTTCAGTCATGGCTATCCCTTAGAGTGCCTCCCATCCTGGTGGAGAGAGTTATTTTAACCACCTTGGCCTTCAACCACCAGGCATAAAGGAGGTATCTGGATAAAGTAAATACTAGCCATTTAGTAGTGCCGGAAGCAAAAACATGCAAAGCATCTGAGTGGCAGGTAAAAGACAACACACGGCATGCTGGAACAATTCACTTTTTCCTCATTGTAACATAAGCAGGACAAAAAAAAGATAGTGAGCAATAGTTTCAGAGGCAGAATAACAAGACGGGCACATTGAGGTGAGAGTGGAGTACAACCATTTTCTTCTCACAGCGTTTAGGGGAAGGGTGCCAAATCTAAACTGGATTTAAAGTGCACATGCTTGAGGGGGTTCTACATCATCCATGTACATTTCAAATTGGAGCATGTAAAGAAGGATTGATCCAAAATGTAAGTGTTTCCAAGTATCTTTATTGGAAGACAAGCAGGGACACCTTATCCTGTCCAGCTGTACTCAATAACTGACTACAGTCCCCCCATTCTAAAGTCTAGCTGTAGTGCATCTTCCATCACCATGGTACCAGGAGAATGCACTACACCCAAGACACCACAGAGCAAATGTTAACATTTAAAAATTGTGCTGTTAAAATACCTGGTGACATTAATTCATTACGACCAGTATTAATGAAATTCCAATACATTATTTTTAGTTGAGGAAGCATATTCCTTAATATGGAGCGAGGGTCATCCCAGAGTGTACTCATCCCTATTTTTAATAGCCACCCCTCGACCTTACCGAACCAGGGCAAGAGACCTGATTTCCTTTGTAAGGACAGCAATTCTTTCACGGCATCTTTTACAGGTATCAGGGTTTTGCTGGTCCATAGTCTTACCCAGAACACAAGCACCTTTAAGGCAGCACAAGGGGAGATTGATTTTAACCGAAGGTCAGTGCGTAGTTGTAATAGGGGAGTATTGTTTGGGATCTTTAAAAGAGCTCTTAAGAAGTTATTTTCGGCAATGTAATATACATCGTGTATGTTTAGTGCCCCAATACTTTCCGTTTACCATAAATATTATTGTGACAAACAGGCTCACATGAGCGCCCCACTGCCCTATCTCAACATTTCTAGATTGCTGCTGTATGCGCACATGCATGTGGAAGAATTGTGACATATATGTTCGAATACACAGAAGCACAATGATGCATTTGACAAGATTTTACTTTACTGTTCTAACATGGGCACATGGAAGCAGAGCTCAGCAGTCACAGCAACATAGACCTTTATAAAAGTAGGTAACTACAAATTGCAGGACTTTGCCAAGCTAGAACATAACGATTATGGTCTAAACCTAGTACAACCTGCTAACCATTTAAAACAATGAAATTTACACCAGAGAGAATTTAAATGAAAAAGTCTCCCCAAACTATTAAGTGTTCTCCCATATATCAGTGCAGAATGCAATGAAGGAAAAAGAACAGAACAGCTGGTGCCAGCACGTGCTGCAGCTCAACATCTGTGCCATCGTACCCTGAGCCAGGCAGCAGAATCGGAGGCCTGGGAGTAGAGTTAAGGGAGCAGTGCCCCGTTGAGCAGTTAGGTTGTGTTCAGTATATTGTACACTCCACACTGACTCCCGGCATGCAGCGCCACCTAATACAAACCCAGTTCCCAACATGGCGGCACTGCAGGTCGGCTGCCCTTTCCTCCCAGGAACTGTAAGTTATAGTGTGGCAACTCATAAAATGGGTACAGTGATTATGAAATAAATGGCAGCAGCGGAGCAAAATAAATGTGATAGCGCAGCACTCCATTAAGTGGGTTCCGTGATTACAAAATAAATGTCAGAGTAAGAAATAGGGGCACAAAATAAAGTTATAATACGGCAGCCTGTGAAGCAGGCACCATGATGAGGAAATAACGCTGCAGTGAGAAATAGGCGCACACAATGTTTAACACAAGCAGTAAAGAAAAACAAGTAATTCCCAAAGGAACAGATACACACCTACAGCGTAAGGAAAGTGTAGTTGGCTGGTGCTCCACAGTGAGAAACGGAACTGATGTATCTGGAGCTCCAACCAAGAAGAAGCCTGCAAAAGAGAGAGATGCAGGAGTGAACCAATAGCAAGCCACACGCAGAATTCCTCTCTGTATAGTGATGGCAGCAGATCTTCCAGACAGTGCATGCGTTTTGCCTGGGCTTGACCTAAAAATGCACTTACCTTCATAGCGCGACATCCTCCTCCCTTGGGTGTCTTCCAGGAGGCTCCTGATGCAGGAAACTGCACTACCCAGTTTTGGGGCTGCTTTCACATCAGGAACGCAGCACCACGATTGGATAGAGCAGCCTCTCTCAGCATGTCTGGATGTTCGTCTGAAGATGCCGGCCAATGAGACATGCACATGTTTAAGCGCACAGCTCCCTCCTTCTGCCACTCGGCAACAAAGGTCCCGTCCCATCCTGACAGTTCAGGATGGGTTGCGGAAAAATAAAACGGTAAAAATAAACTTTATTACTGTTTTATTTTTCAGCTCTGGGGCTTGTGGGGCGACACAACTCCACTCAAATGGAGGTACCGCCCCTGGAAAAAGTGACGCACTGGCAGTGCAGTGGTCATAAAAAAGTCCCCATGTCAATTGCAATAAGGTTCTAAATGTAATATGGACAAAAATAGTTCTATTTAAATTCCAGTACTATCTTAATGATATATTTTAAATTGTTTGATTTGCATTTACAAAACAAATTACGTGGGTGAAAGCTCCAAGAAATGACTCAGCACATTGAAGAGCAGTTCTCTTTGTAAACACACGTGACTACTGTGCCGCTTTCACTACATTTGCACTATGTACATATATCCAATTAAACACACAGTCGTAAATGTACATTGAAATCCAGAGAAATACACAGGACAAACACCCTTTCTGACCATCAAGGGAACGAGAGTGAAACGTCTCATTCAAGGATCAAAACAAGACTATTCACCCAAGGAACCCCTGTAATTCAAGTACTTTAAAAACATAAAGAACAGTAGAGGTTTACCGGGGACATGAAAAGGTCCCCACAGTTTGCTGGTCATAAATGGAAATAAACTGAAGCAGTAAAGGTACTTTTCGTTATCATATCATCAGAAACTGTCCGGTGCGCACAATCAGAGTACTTGTAAAGCGCGCTACTTACCTGTGAGGGTCTCAAGGCGCTGAGGGGAGGGTTGTGCCGCTACTGCTCGAAGAGCCAGGTCTTGAGGAGTCTTCTGAAGGCGAGTAGGTCTTGGGTCTGCCGTAGGTGGGTAGGGAGGGTGTTCTAGGTCTTGGCGGCGAGGTAGGAGAAGGATGTGCCGCTGGAGGTTGTTCGTTGGATGAGGGGGACAGCGGCGAGGGCGAGGCTGGCTGAGCGGAGCTGGCGGGTGGGGGTGTAGAAGCTGAGTCTGCTGTTCAGGTAGGCTGGTCCGGTGTTGTGGATTGCTTTGTGTGCATGGGTGAGGAGCTTGAAGGTGATCCTCTTGTTGATGGGGAGCCAGTGTAGGTCTCTCAGGTGGGGGGGTGATGTGGCTGCGGCAGGGGACGTTGATGATCAGTCGGGCGGAGGCGTTTTGGATGCGTTGTAGTCGTCGTAGGTGTTTGGCTGGGATTCCTGCGTAGAGTGCGTTGCCGTAGTCCAGTCTGCTGCTGACGAGAGCCCCTGTCACCGTTCTTCTTGTTTCGGTTGGGATCCACTTGTAGATTCTGCGGATCGGCAGAGGGTGTTGTAGCAGGAGGAGGAGACGGCGTTGACCTGTTTAGACATGGAGAGAGAAGAGTCGAGGATGAATCCTAGGTTGCGTGCATGGTCGGTGGGTGTCGGTGCTGTTCCCAGTGTGGTCGTCCCAGGCTGAGGAGGTGGGTCCGAGGATGAGGACCTCTGTCTTGTCTTGTCCGAGTTCAGTTTCAGACGGCTGCTCCTCATCCAGTCGGCGACGGCCTTCATTCCCTCGTGGAGGTTTGTTTTGGCAGTGTGTGGGTCCTTGGTGAGAGAGAAGATGAGCTGGGTGTCGTCGGCGTAGGAGATGATGTTAGGTTGTGAAGGCAGGCCACTTGTGAGAGGGGGGCCATGTAGATATTGAACAGTGTTGGGCCGAGGGATGAGCCCTGGGGCACGCCGCAGATGATGTCGGTGGCTTCGGATTGGAAGGGTGGGAGGCGGATGCTCTGGGTTCTGCCGGAGAGGAAGGACGGGGTCCAGTCAAGGGCCTTCTCTTGGATTACAGCTTCTTGGAGGCGTGTCTTTAGAGTGCGATGGCAGACCGCGTCGAAGGCAGCTGACAGGTCCATTAGGATGAGGGCTGATGTTTCACCGTTGTCTTGTTGGCGCCTGATGTCGTCTGTGGCGGCGATGAGGGCTGTCTCGGTGCTGTGGTTTCGTCTGAATCCGGACTGGGACGAGTCCAAGATGTTGTTGTCTTCGAGGTGGCGGGCCAATTGCATGTTGACGATTTTCTCGATGACCTTTGCCGGGAACGGGAGCAGGGAGATGGGCCGGAAGGTCCTTGGGGTCCGCCTTGGGCTTCTTGAGGAGGGCGTTGATTTCGGCGCCTTCCAGCTTTCCGGGAATGTCGCTGTTTCGAAGGAGATGTTGATGACCTTCCGTAGTTGGGGTGCGATGGCTGAGTCTGCTTTGTTGAATACATGGTGGGGGCACGGGTCTGCTGGAGATCCTGAGTGGATGGAGTTCATGACTTTGCGTGTCTCGTCGTCATTGACGTTGGACCAGGAGGTCAGGCGGTTGGCGCTGGTGGTGTTCGCAGGGGAGGTGGAGTCCAGCGTAGTCGGGGCGATTGTGGCGTTGAAGCTGTCATAGATGTCAGCGATTTTGCGGTGGAAGAAGATGGCCAGTGAGTCGCACAGTTCTTGTGAACGCGGGATGTCGTTGGCATTGGCACTGGAGAGTTCTTTTACGATGCTGAAGAGCTCTTTGCTGTTGTGTGCGTTATTATCCAGGTGGTCTTTGAAGGAGGATCTTCTGGCTGATCTGATGAGGTGGTAATGTCTGCGGGTGGCGGCATCCTTGTGGGCTGCGTGGTTGTCCCGTGTGCGTTCGTGGAGCCATTTCTACTCCAGTTTCCGACATGCACGTTTGGCGGTCTGGAGCTCGTCGGTGAACCAGGTGGCTCTCTTGCTGGCGTGGCTGTTGGAGTGTTTCTTGAGTGGGGCGAGGATGTTGGCGCAGTCGTCGATCCACTGTCTGAGGTTGCGGGCTGCGGCGTCTGGGTTGCTGCGGTCGGTGGTTGGGTTCTGGGTGAGGGTGGCGATCAGCTGGTCTTCTGTGACTTTGCTCCAGGAGCGTGGAGGCAGCTGTTGGGTGCTGTGGTACGTGGTTGGTTTCTTGAAGGTGAAATGGATGAAGCGGTGGTCGGTCCAGTGGAGTTCGGTGGTGTGGTCGAAGGCGATGTGGGTGCTTGTGGAGAAGATGGGGTCCAGCGTGTGGCCGGCGGTGTGGGTGGGTGCGGTGACGAGTTGTCTGAGGCCGAGGTTGGCGATCAGCGTGGCGGAGTTGGCATCGTCGTTGTTCTCGAGGTGGAAGTTCAGGTCCCCGAGGAGGATGTAGTCCGTAGAGGTGAGTGCATGGGTGCTGGTGAGGTCGGCAATGGAGTCGCTGAACTGAGCCAGGGGTCCGGGGGGTCTGTAGACGTGTGTTCCTTTGAAGGTGGTATTGGGGTTGGTTTGGATCCGGTAATGCGGTGTTCGGCAGTGTTGAGGGTGTCGTCTGCGTGGGTGGCGACCTTGAGGGTGGATTTGTGGACGATGGCTATTCCTCCTCCGATTCCGTTGGCGTGATCCCTGCGGGTGATCTTGTAGCCATCCAGGATGGCTATGGCGATGTCGGGCGCCGAGGAGTCGTTTCACCAGGTCTCGGTTAGGAAGGCCACGTCTGGGGCGGAGGTGTCGAGCAGATCCCAGAGCTCGACAGCGTGTTTGCGTGCGGAGCGAGTGTTGAGGAGTATGCAGCGGAGGTGGTTGTGTCCAGCCCTTGGAGGCTTGGTGGCTCTGTCGCAGGTGAAGCTGCAGGTGCAGCAGGAGAAGGGTCCATGGGTCAGTTTCGGGGCGGCCTGGAAGCAGGTGTGGTTTCCGCCGGCGTTGAGTACGTGGATGGTGCTGGCGTCGTAGCGGAGTCTGGTGGTGTGACGTTTGCGGGGTCCAGGGGTTCTGGCGCTTGGCTCGGTCCAGGCACGGATGGGCGCAGACGGCCGCGCAGCATCCAGCATATATGGGGAGGTGGGAGGGAGGAGCAGCTGGAAGGCGGGAGGCAGGAGCACCGAGTGGGCAGGGGGGCGGTGAAAGACTGGGACAGAAAGCAGAATGGGGCGCAAAGAGGGGGAAAACAGTGGCACAGAGGGCAAAACGAGGCACAACAGAGGGGAAAAACGAGTGGCACAGAAGCAAAAACAGGGCACAGAGAGAGGAAAAACGAGTGGCACAGAGAGCAAAAACGGAGCACAAACGAGGGGGAAGACAGTGGCACAGAGGGCAAAACGGGGCACAACAGAGGGGAAATACGAGTGACAGAAGTAAAAACGGGGCACACAGAGGAGGGAAAAACAGTGGCACAGTGGGCAAAACAGGGCACAACAGAGGGGAAAAACGAGTGGCACAGAAGCAAAAACGGGCACACAGAGGGGGGGAAAACAGTGGCACAGAGGGCAAAATGGGGCACAACAGAGGGGAAAAACGAGTGGCACAGAGAGCAAAAACGGGGCACACAGAGGGGGAAAAACAGTGGCACAGAGGGCAAAACGGGGCACAACAGAGGGGAAAAACGAGTGCACAGAAGCAAAAACGGGGCACAGAGAGGGGGAAAAACAGTGGCACAGAGGGCACAAGTGGGGCACAGAAACGGGGGTAGAGCACACTTACCAGCGGGTACTCGGCAGCAGCAGCAGGAGCACACAGGCGGAGCTGCATGGAGGGGGAGCGACCTACCAGGAGGGTCAGGGGTCGCTCCATTTGCCCACGAGTATCTTGAAAGAAAGGAATGGAGGACAAGGATGTCTGTTGCTTCAATCTAGTTCGGTTTAGGCTGAGCCAACATTGAGAGCCTCGCCCATAGACAACCTCAGCATGAATACGGGTTAATACAGTCCTGAGTGGCTTGACAGGGGCGGCTTTAGGGCAGTGCGACTAATGCAGCCACAGTGGGCGCTAACTTGAGCAGGGGGTGCTGACTTGGGATGGGGGGCTGCTGTTTAGCAATAACCTACGGTTTATAAACACCTTCAGCAGAGTTACTTTTGCGTCCAAATTTCAGGCAGCATTAAAAAAGTGAAGATAACTCTTGTGATCAATGTTTTTGCTACAGAGAGAGAGAGAGCAGAGTTTTGTCTAGGGGCAGTTTTGACTCGCTATAAAGTAGTGCAGAGGGTTATTATTCCTGCTGCGAAGAACGCATAGTGTGCAGATCAGACTCTATACTGAACTGTGTACATCTATAAATTCAGGGACATCCCTCATTTATAGATATGTATCATATTTTCACACTACCGCACATACGAGAACTGTGCTGCCTGCATCAATGTAATTTACAAACACCTATCTAAAGATTAAAAAGGGAGACTCTTCAAGTACCCGTGAAGAGTACATTGTTCTTTATGTTTTCAAAATAAGTACGTGAAGAGCAGGGTTTAATGGAGGGAACAGCCGTGTTTGTGTTAGTGGAGAAGTGTGGCTCACTGGTTAGAGGAAGCAGACCCTGAAGCAGAGGTCAGACCTGGGACCAGGGTTCAATTCCCGACGCGGCAGGGTCTTGAGCCCAAATGTCCATGGACTCGATAATTCTTGCTTCGGTGCCTACTTGAATCATGGGTTCACACTCTGCAACTCTGGGCAATAGCTTGCTTAATTTCCACTATTCCTCCCCCGCGGCGGGATGCCTGGCTTTCACCTTGGGGATGCCCAGTAGGGGTTATCTCACAGGGAAAAGCCAGGATGGGTTCCCAAAGCAAGCGCCTTGAGACCTTGCGGTGATAGGGCGCTATATAAGAACCTTTGACATGACATGTTCTGATTCTTTAATGAGACCCACCGAACCGATATTCTTGCTCCACAGCTTCAGATCCACATTACTCACCAGACAACACTGCACAGCTGTACCAGAGTACGATCAGGAGCTCTTTGATCCGTGGTGACATGATAGACAGCAGGCCCGGTTCTAGCGGGTGGGCCGGGTGGGCCCGGCCCACCCAAAGATGAGCCTGGCCCACCCAAACAGGAGCCATGGCCCTCGCAGTGAGGGCTTGAAGGCAGGCGCAATGCGCAGGTCGTGTGTGTCAGCCCCGGGGAGACAGCTTCCCGGGCGCACACACACAGACAGTTTAAGATTATCGCAGCCGCACCAAAGCATTTAACAGGTCTTTAAAAGACCATTAACATGTTAACTAGGCTTTGTTTACTTTTGTCACCCCTTCACCTCTGCATGGTGAAAGGGGACAAGTCCTTTCTTTGACAACGGTAACCTTTGGTAACCTTTGCCTACTGTCCTGCTGCGTTGATTTTCTTTTTCTATGCAGCGCAGGGGAAAAGTGGTCTGTTTATTCCTAGTCACCCCCTGACCCCTGCAGCTGCTTATCACATAAGGCTGTGACACAAAGTATGGCTATTGGAGTAGGTAAGAGAATATGTTACAAAAAAAAATCTTTTTAAAATCTGCACAGGCCCAGCAGGACACATACTTCGTATGTGCTTCATTTAAACAGTTTTTATCATTTCATCATAGCCGATGCTGGTCAACAATAAAAAAATACAAAATGGCAATGCCCAGATAAAGTTGGTGATTAATGATCCTGCTTTAGAGCAATCGTTTGTCTGTTAGTATTTTTTAAATGCAGACGCACTGTATTTTATGTGGATAGCTCAGTGGGTTACTGCCTTTGTCACAGAGATCCTTGTGTTACTTCAGAAGTTACAATCCTAACAAAAGGCAGTGAACAATGAACTGCCACCAAAGAGCTGCAAACAAACATGAATGGTATAATTAGAACTTCGCTTTTTTTGTTTTGTGATATAGTTAGCACTTCCCTAGTCTTTTCATTATTCTAATGTTGCTAAAATGAGTATGTTTGGACAGATATACATTTTTATCAGTAAAGCTGACCCCCATGGAATACTCTTTAAATCCTAAGGTTGTGTTTCCCCAGACCACACCCTCTTAAAATATACTACCCACCGGAATCGATGACCTATGATTCCTACACCTTGTAATCCTCATTGGTTTATGTGACATTCCCTGTAGACTGATTTACATACTTGCATGATTCATTGTCTCTGTAAGTGTGTGCGTGGTGTAAAGTACTGACACACACTACATTGATATGAGCAGCGTTATACAACAAATTAAATGCATATGAGAGAGGGGATATGTAAACATGAGGGGCACTGGTGGAGGGTGCCAGTGAGGGAATCCGAGGAGGAGGTAGTGGGAGGGGCTATGGAGCGATGAGGGGCACTGTTGGAGGATGACAGTGAGGGAATCCGAGGAAGAGGTCATGGGGTGGAGGGGGAAGCTAGGGAGAGATGAGGGGCTCTGGTAGAGGGTGGTAGTGAGGGAGTCTAAGGAGGAGGTCATGAGGGGGATGGGCTACAGAGAGATGAGGGGCGCTGGTGGAGGGTGGCAGTGAGGGAATCCGAAGAGGAGGTCATGGGGTGGAGGGGGAGCTAGGGAGAGATGAGGGGCACTGGTGGATGGTGGTATTGAGGGAGTCTGATGAGGAGGTCATGAGGGGGAGGGGCTACAGAGAGACGAGGGGCACTGGGGGAGGGTGGCAGTGAGGGAATCCGAGGAGAAGGTCATAAAGGGGAGGGGCTATGGGGAGATGAGGGGCACTTGTGGCGTGTGGCAGTGAGGGAATCCAAGGAAGAGGTCAATAGGGGGGGATGGATGGATGAGGTACACTGTTGGAAGGTGGTAGTAAAGGTATTTATGGAGAAAGAGGTTTTTGGTGCAGCGCCAAAAAAGACTTTTGCATCAGTGCTGAATCCGGCCCAGTCATGGCCTTTCTGTTTTTGTTCATTTAATTAGCAGTCGGGCCATAAGGGCCACTGTGGAACATACTTTAAAGTGTGTGCTAATTATATTTATTGCTCTATTCAATGTTTTAAGTATGAAGGTGATTTTACTAATGTTTTTACCGGGAGATGGTGCCTGACATGGGGCGGGGCCCAAGGTCATCTGTGAGATAAGGTGCACTGGAGAGGAATAATGGCTAATCAAGCTTGTAAGGGAGTGCGTTGAAGAGTCCGTGGTCAGGTGGAGGTAGTAATGAAGAGGGATTCTCCCTGAAGGCTCAAACAGAGGGAGCCCGAGAAGTGTCACTTGCCTGATACTCCCACCTCAGAAACCTCCTCTTCCCATCAAAGGAACATTACATAGAAAAAACACTTTTTGTGAGTGATAACATTAAAAAGAGATTTGGAAAAGAGTGAGTTTTACTGGGCCTTGTAAGACTAAGAAGAGGTAAAGGAGGGCCCTGAAGCAGGCCTGCCTAGACATATATGCGACAAATCGAGCCCGCAGTGGCCCACCCAAATGCGTCCTTGGCCCACCCAATTAAAAATTCCTGGAGCCGGGCCTGATAGACAGTAATATGCAAACTTAGTTACCGCCTTAGAAGCTGTCTCTAACTTCGTAATAAAGCAAGGGAACTTTTTGATACCTCGCGTGTGCCATGGTCAAGTGGAAAATAAATGACATGACATTAACATTAGTCAAAACACAGCAGCAGCAAGCAATGTCCCCAGATTATTCTGCATTCTGCATTTATCTTTGCGACTTGCGCACGTTCTTTGGCTTTGTTCGGATATGCATTTCCTTCCAACATAGCTGCTAAGAGCCTGCTCAAAGAAATGCGCAGTACCGGAGGGTGTAAAAGTAAATGATGCTTCGCAATGCGTTCATTTGTTAAGCTAAAGATTGCCCATTCTTTCTCACACAGAACATGCACGGAAATCAATAACGCGTTATGCTACATTGACAGTGGGACAACAGCTCAAAGGCTTGGAATTAACCACTGCAATCGCAGGGGCGTTCTCCTCAGCTCCGGGTAGAAGCAAAAGAAAACCGAATGTACTGTCCTCTATTTCTGCTGAAGGAAAGATTTGTAAAGTAATGTCAGCCAAACCCTTAAATGTTCATCTTCCTCCCTCCTCCCAAGCCTGTCAAACACGCCTTTTCTTTGGCAATGAATTGGTCCGTGTTTTCTTTGCCCGCTGCTGGAGAGTGAAATGTGAGGCTGCTGTTTGATTTTGCATGCTAGCCCGGCTCTGAAAGGGCACATGGGGAATTAATGATGTTATCACTCCTCGTGATCTGAAAGCTCGACTGCATAATCACAGCTTGTCTGTACCATTTCCATCAGGATAGACATACGATGGAGCAGCGCGGAGAGCCTGTTCACCTTTAGCGTGATAACAGGTAAACAAAATAATAAATAGAAAAATAGAAATGTAAAAGTGCGGTCCGACGATTTATTAAGCAAGACCTAGACCAGACCACATTTCAGGGCCCCACGAAAGAGGCGGAATTCACTGAAATGTCACTCATCCTTCCAAATTCATTCTCCATAGCAGTGAGTAACACTGGCTCCTGCAGTTCCTGCGGCTCAGGAGGGACCAAACCCTCTAAGGGGCCCTCATCCATTCCGATGACCCCCATTCACTCAATGAATATCACTGGGAGATTGGAAATTCAGCCCCCTCCACCAAATTATGCAGGCTGGACCCATCGTTTTGCATTAATATTGCTTATGCACTGGCAGCCTTCAATATTTTGAACAGGTGCAGCGCCAAGGCTGGGATTGCACACAGTGATGCAGACACATCCAAAACCGTTTGGAAGAGGTTGACACCTGTGTGCCTTTCTAGAGCATAGTTACTTATACTGTGGCAAGGCTCTTCACATAATGACCTACTAGGTTAATGCAATTTCTCAATAGGTAGAAAAGCAAAGATTCAATAAAAGGAGGGGAAACAATCAAAATATACACAAACAGGGGCATGGTCTGAAATTAGGATGGAGCCAATCTCAGCATGGGAAATAAATTGAGATAAGGGCTTACTAAAGAAAAGATAATCTATTCTGGCTTGTGAATTGTAAGGAGGGGAATAAAAAGTATATTCCTGTAAATCAGGATTGCAAAGTCTCCAGGTATCAATTAAAGCCTTACGATGTATGGAAGAGGAGAATTGCGAATGTATCTTGGAGGTAGAGAATTTAACAGAGGAACGCCTATCTAAAATAGGGTCGAGAATTTGATTACAGTCGCCTCCAAAAATAAAATAATCCTCATCAAACATAAGAAGCTTATCAGAGATCTGGTTCCAAAAGACATTATCAACATTAACATGCGCATAAACATTAAACAATAGTAAAGGTATTTGATCAATAAGCAATTTAACAATGACCCAATGACCATCAAGGTCATGTTCCTGATGTACCACTGAAAGCTGGTGCTTTTTATGACATAATATAGATGTGCCATTTTTCTTTCCCAAAGCTGGGGAAGAAAAATCATGTCCAACCCAACTTCTTTGCAGTTTAGCTGCCTCAACTTCTGATAAGTGAGTTTCCTGAACGAAAGCGATATCCGTATTCAATCTAGCTAGGTGTGTTAATACACGTTGTCTTTTGATAGGATTGTTAACTCCCTTCTCCCTGTGGAGAAGTGTGGCTCACTGGTTAGAGGAGGCAGACCCTGAAGCAGAGGTCAGACCCGGGACCAGGGTTCAATTCCCGACGCGGCAGGGTCTTGAGCCCAAATATCCACGGACTCGATAATTCTCGTTTCGGTGCCTACTCGAATCACGGGTTCACACTCTGCAGCTCTGGGCATTAGCTGCTTAATCTCCACTACTGCCCCCCGCGGCGGGATGCCTGGCTTTCACCTTGGGGATGCCCAGTACGGGTATCTCACAGGGAAAAAAGCCAGGACGGGTTCCCAAGGCAAGCGCCGAGATGCCTACGGGTAATCGAGCGCTATATAAGAACGCATAATAATAATAATAATTAACATTTCAAGTTACTACGTAAGTAAAAATAATTAAAGCAAACATGTAAAAACTGTATAAAGGCAATACAATAGCATCTATCTAAGATAACATGAACAATCATTATACAAATAATAGAAGACTTTACATTTCCAATGTTTAGAGGAAGAAAAACAGAGGAGAAAAAATTACAGGAAAGATCCAGAGATAAAAAGATGAAAGAAGTAGTGAAAAGAAGAGTACTGTAAAATACATAGAAGTAGATAAGAAGAAGTAAAAGGAAGAAAAAAGTTAGGAAAGGGAAAAACTGAGGAGAGAAGAAACAAAAAACGAGAAGACAAAACAAAACTAACAATTGATAATGAAAAAATATGTCAAAAAAATACATCACGAACCAACAATAAGTCTGGGGGTGGTGGAACCACATAAGGTAGGCAGCACATCGGACCGGAGACTCCACACGGACGCGGCAGAAGGAAACATGCTTCCAGGTAGAACATAAAGGACACATAAAACAAGGGTCCACGAAACCGCATCTAAAAAGGAAATCAAAAGGAGATAATTTTAACCACTAAAATTACAACAAAACAAAGCACATACTACAATTTACATCAGGGAAGAATAAGGTAACAAGCAACCATCTTAATAGGACATCATTTCAGTACATAAAGCCAGGTCGCCCTGGGTTCATGAATGAGGAATATCCATTGAATCAGCTCTACATGAGTCCAGAAATTGTTGAAGCAATGCCGGATTTCATAATTCGTCGTTCTGTTGTTATAAGTCACTTTAAAGAGGCATGGATGGAAAAGGCCATAACGAGCATTTAAGGAGCGAAGGGCAGGTCTTATCTCTAAAAATTTCTTGCGGTGATCTGCAGTGACTTTGGCGTAATCTTGAGCAAAGAAAAGATTAGAACCATTCCAAATGATCTTCCCTTTCTGCTTGGCAGCATGAAAAACTTTAAGGAGATCTGTGTAGTCCAAAAAATATAAAATAACGCCTCTAGGCTTTACTGAAGAAGATGATGCGACAGACGGGCGAGGTGATGGTCCTAGTCGATGGGCCCACTGAATATTTAAAGGGGGGAAGGAGGAAGACCAAGAAGTGTAGGTAGAAAAGATTGGAAAAAGGAAATTGGGTTGGATCCCTCAAGGCCTTCCACAAGTTCATAAATGCGTAGGTTAATGCGTCTGTTCCTGTTTTCTAAATTCTCAACTTGCTGCTTAAGATTGGCAATTTCTTTATGAACATAGGGAACTTGGTCGATAACTGGTTGAGCTGAAGCAAATTGTCTTTCAAGATTATTCACCCTTTGCTCAGTGTGAGACCAGTTGACTTCAAGGCTTTGAAGACGAGAATTTATTTCGGTCATGTAAGGTTTAAGGGCGCGAATTTCCTCCAATAAAAGTTCCATAGAGATAGAGGGAGTTGAGTTGGTAGGAGAAGGAGGATTCGTTTTGACTCTTTTCCCTGACGTGGAAGTAGAAGAAGAAGGGGTCTTGACAGAAGATTTTGGTGCTGTACGGGAAGAAGGAGAAGAAGCGCATTTTGCATTCTGTAAATCAGTTGGCGCGTCATCCATGGTATCCTGCAGAACACTGAAAGGATTAGCATCTTCCAAAGGTGGATTAATCGCAATTCGTTGCTGGGTGGCATTCCGATTAGTGCGTGACGATGCCATGGTAGGTTTAAAGAAACGTTAAAGAGCCTATCACCTCAGTAAACAGATGAAAGCTGCTGACCTTAAAGACTGGTACTAAAACCGTGCGTTACCACAAAGAACAGCGACAAAGGAAAGCAGCTTGAAAATTGGGGCTGTCAGCAAGCATAAAAAATGGTACCCTTCTCTTAAACAGCAAGTACCCGTGATAAACATATGAAGAATTATATGAACATCAGGCAAGCAAAGCATGCAGACATCAGCCAGGACAAAGTTGTGGGGAGCAGAGGTTCATCCGAAAAGATACTCTTTCAAATGACAGGCATGGCGAGCAAAAGAAACAAATGTTGCCTGAGGGGGTGGTGATGGACAGAGCATCTGAACCAATCAAACGCTCACACCCAGTCAAAAGATCTGGGTTTTATCCATTACCGTTCTTTAGCCCTCTCTGCCACCCCAGTTCAGACATGGCCATATGCAAATCAGTCTGACCCTGTGCCTCATGGGAACAGTCCAGCCCGAACTGCCAAGCCATGCCTTCCCTGGACCGGATTCAAGCTTCCTAGGACCGGTTTCTGGCATTACAGCCATCTTCAGCCAGGCTTGCTTGAATCCAGTGGCAAAGTGAGCAAGGGACTCACGTCTGAGCATACCCTACCAACTTATAGTGAACAAAGCGGTACAAAAGGGGGTGGTGATGGACGGAGCATCTGAACCAATCAAACACTCACACCCAGTCAACAGATCTGGGTTTAATCCATCACCGTTCTTTAGCCCACTCTGCCACCCCAGTTCAGACATGGCCATATGCAAATCAGTCTGACCCTGTGCCTCATGGGAACAGTCCAGCCCGAACTGCCAAGCCATGCCTTCCCTGGACCGGATTCAAGCTTCCTAGGACCAGTTTCTGGCATTACAGCCGTCTTCAGCCAGGCCTGCTTGAATCCAGTGGCAAAGTGAGCAAGATACTCACGTCTGAGCATACCATGGCAACTTATGGCGAACAAAGCGGTACAAAAGGGGGTGGTGAACGACGGAGCATCTGAACCAATCAAACAATCACACCCAGTCAACAGATCTGGGTTTAACCCCACCTCCCCTTTTGTACCGCTTTGAGGCAAGGCATTGGCAGGAGATGGAGAGCTGTAGAGACCTCAAAATGGCCGTTGTATCAATAATTTGCCAAACATTCCCACTTGCTGGCGTCTCTGCAGCACTTTGGGAGGGCTGTGGGAAAATAATAAAGCTTCAATGACTAGAAGCACCCCTAAAAATGTGTACAGTTTCTATAGTGCCTGAGAGGAAACGGAGCATCACGCCAAATGCGCAGCAGCAATTCCAAAATGGCAGGCGTGCCTCAGATGCGCTCTGCCAGAAAAGACGCAAAAGTTCTGGGAGAAGCGGCTCATCCTGCGGCTTTAGAAGGACATTTCCCGATGCCACCAACAGTCTGCCGGCATTAACCGCAGTTCCGAGGGCCGGACAACAAGGTAAAGACCCGGAGTAGCTCCCGTCCCGTCACTCCTCGACGGAGCTCCCATGATCCACGGCCATCTTCCTTGGCGCCGTAGCCATGCCTGCTATCCCTACTCTTTGAAGAACTAGCGTTTGCACTGTTGTTCTCCAATTTGCACCTGTTTATGCTGATGCCACTCTGATTGTACCTGTCCTCTGAAGTGGGGATGCTTACACTGACTCTGTGTAAGGTATAACTGTTCTATAAAGTGTGATGTTTTTATTACTGTTGCCTCATTTTATAAAAAAAAGGATTATGTTAATGCCCTTGCATAACATGCCCAAGCAAGTCTGAATCTTTTATTGGCCCGAAAGCAAAACTCTGATCCAGAGAGCCTGGTTTCAATCACACCTTCCCAGTGTGACCAAACTTTGTAACCCAGAGTATTGCTTTCATTTCCTCCACTTACTTTTCGGCTATTAAGACATTTGGGAGCAACTTTAAAAACTGTAGTTCCGGATGGTCATTGTGTTAATACCTCGCTTGAATATGTATTAATAGACCATAATACTGCTTTATCTGTAACAATAGTACAGGCATTGTATATGAGGCATAAGACAACAACTTGCTCCCTGGGTCACTAGAAAAGTTTTAATCTTGGCAGAAGGGGAAAAGAATGCAATATCCTTCTAGGATCTGAATTTCACAATGTTTAGCCAGGAAACCTAGTCTCATTCCCAGTTGCATCACTGACATTATATCAATAACAACAATATCATGATACAGCAATATTGTATTGAAAATATCGATTGAAAAATATTATTTACCTGTACATATAAAGGTAAGTACAAAAATATAAAAATAAAATATGTGTTCAAACTAATATTGTTAAACAACATACAAAAAATAATTTATTAATGTACATATATACACATATATATATATATATATATATGTATATATATTACCTACTGGCGGTCGCCAGTAGGTAGTTATAGTTAGGACCTAGTTTCCATAGGAAATCGTCAACATTCTATTTGGATTAACTTTGGCCCTGGTGGATGAATCTTTGCGAATTTCTCAAAGAAGATGGCTCGGTCCGCTGCGCTCCTTCCCTGAAAACTTGGGGGGGATTGGTGAAGTGGGGGCTGAGATAAAAGGGGGGTCCCAAAACGTGTTTTCTCCATGTTATTTTCCATAGGACATTTAGACACGGCTACAGGTCGAACGGCTGAATGGATTTATAAGAAATTTGGCAAAACTGTAGAGTCCGGCTCGCAGATTACGCTTTTTGTGGAATGGTGTAAATCCGTTCAGTAGTTGTTGAGAAAATTAAAGTTAAAGTCAATTATATATCTATAAGCGCGGACGGGTGCGCGCACTTAAGCGGCTGCGCGCGCGCGGAATTTTTTTTTGCTGCGTGACGTCTGTTAACGTTCGATTCGAAGGAAATCAGGAAGTGTTGACCGCCATTTTGTCACTGCGAGTAAATATATTGTCATTTCAAAGCGTTGGAACATGGAAAGGGGAGAAGGTAGAGATTGTTTTGCTGCGTAGGTTTTCTCAGGGTGTGCAGTAAGGACCTTAAACGCGAAAATATATATATATTTTTTTTTTTCGAAAAAAGTTGCGGGGTGCGCGCAAGTAAATATATTCTCGTTTCAAAGCGTTATAACATGGAAAGGGGAGAAGGTAGAGATTGTTTTGCTGCGTAGGTTCTCTCAGGGTGTGCAGTAAGGCCCTTAAAGGCGAAAATATATATATATATTTACTTTTTTTAAATTGCGGGGTGCGCGCGAGTAAATATATTCTCGTTTCAAAGCGTTGGAACATGGAAAGGGGTGAAGGTAGAGATTGTTTTGCTGCGTAGGTTTTCTCAGGGTGTGCAGTAAGGACCTTAAACGCGAAAATATATATCTTTTTTTTCCGAAAAAAGTTGCGGGGTGCGCGCACTCGGGCGCGCACAACTATTTAGAAAAGTGTGAAAATGGAGATAAATCAGAAGTTTGAGTGCTTTGATATAAGGTGGCTCTGAAAAGAGCCCTTGTGTTAATTGAGTTGTTTCTGCATTTATAAGTAAGTACCGATGCAGAGTCTGATATAATATTGTTGGCAGCATTTTGAAAGGAAAGACAGGGGCCCATTTTCTGGTTAACAGGCGACCAGGCCAACTTTTCACGCCAGGCCCATTCCTGCAAAGTCGACCGCCATTTTTAGGAGATCTGCAACCACCGGCAGTCACTGGGTTGCAGGAGCAGATGGACTCAAGCCTGTCGGGCGAAGCATCGTTGCACCGCCACAGTGGACGAGACCCTGCTGGGTGAGTGGAGCGTCGCTGTACCGCAACAGTGGGCGAGTCCTTTGCTGGGCTCGTGGAGCTTCCCTATACCGCCACAGTATGCGAACCCTTTGCTGGGCTCGTGGAGCGTCCCTATATCGCCACAGTGGACGAACCCTTTGCCGGGTGCGTGGATCGTTGGGGGTGCAGCTGAGGGGCCTCCACCTGGGAAGGTGGGAGAGGCTCGTCTGCGCCGCCTCTCCCTCCCAGTGCACCCCACGGCGTCTTGCTGACATTTGTTATGGCCGGACCAGGCGATGAAGAGAGGGGGGGGGTCGGAGGCATATGCAAGACATTCCCCCTTCGTGGCCTGCAAGGCGCTGAAAAAAGAAGAGAATGGGAAGACAACTACATCTCGGGTAGGGCCCATGCCTTCTCTGGCCGATGGCGGCCGGCCGCTCTTTGCCACGGCCCCAGGAACGGATCCCTTGGTTCATCCTGGGGACAGGCCTTGGCAAGTGGTGTCGCCTCCGGACTATTCACGTAATGGTTCTCCACCCCAGGCCGTTGCCGACGGCTTTTGTACACTTTCTGACGCTCAAAAACCCTACTAGAAAGCAGCCCAAAAGTAGCCCAACATTGCTACTTTGGGGAAGGAGGGACAGGGACGGCGTCAAGTAGACGGCAAAATGCATTGTGGGTTTGTTGCTGCGGCCGTTTGTCATGTAAATAGTTGTTTTAATATATTTTTGTTCAAGAATAAAAACGTTCTAACCTGTTATTTTGCTGTCGTGTGGTATATTTCTAATATTTGTCGCTCTGATGTCGTTTCCCCTCCCAAATGTAACATGTGATTGTAATCTACAGCCGGACATTCCGACAGGACATGAGAGCAAAAGGGGGGGGTCAGATCTGAAGTTGGGCAGGCGATAAGATCACGTTTTGCTATGTGGGGCTATCTATGTTCGTGATGGGGCCTAAAAGGGGGCAAGATGGCGTTGAGCTCGGTTTCTCTCACTAGTTTCATATTTCTCATGAGGGGTTGTTCCTAATGTTTCTATTTTAGCAAGGTCAAAAAGAGATCCTATCAGTGGCCTACTGATTTTGTTCGATTCCTTTTGTTTTCTCTAACGATTTTTAAGTTAAAGTTTGCTAGTACGATACAGCGGCTAGTCCGCATTTTATATATATGTCTTTTTTATTAGGGGTGTCCTCCGGTGGAGTCGGACGATCTACTTCTAATAAACGGTAAGTGTTCCTCTGAAGGAATGCGTCTTGAAAGTGGCTGACTGTAATGTATGATATTTCACTCAGTGACTTTCAGGCCCATGCTGTTTCAAAACTGTGCATGTGTTTGAAGCAGGCGTAGGTATTGACGCAGCATAGAAACTACTAGGAACCAATTGGAAGTGTTGTTTTCAAGTCACATGACTTCACATGCGCGTCTCAGGACGTGTACGCGGTGATAGTATCTGGTTGGAAGTAGCGGTCTAATTCAGGGAAGTTTCAAAACGTGAAAAGGAGTAAATCTAAACACATCCGGATTGAATATATCTTCTGAGTAGTATAAGTTCTATGATGGGTCTATGAAGAAATTTAATAAGTTACAATCGCGAAGTTTTCCCGAAATATATCGGCGGGTGCGCGCACACGGTCGCACACGATCGAAAGCCAAAAACGGGGAGATAAACGCCCTTTATAATATGCTCCTGGAGCTGTTTTTGGTACAATGAGTTAGTTCTGAAAATAACTATTTTTTTTTTTTTAAAACAACTGTTATGTTGTTTTTTAAATGAAATGAAGAAATGTATCTTTTCTCGGGGCATCTATGACTCTCAATTTTTAGTTTAGTAAGAATGAGGCTCTGCTCTCCGTACAGAAGAATTTCTCCACACTCGTTGCATTTCATGTGCACCTTTGCAAGATATGGTCTCAAGTCCATCACAGCACTCGATGGAGATACAGGTCGTCCACCAGAAGATGTGCTGGTCACCTCTGATGGTAATAGCGTGGCCAGGGCTCTTGTCGATGCCTTTGCAAATTCCACAGGGTGCATTTGTTTGACATGCCGCATCATGGTATGTATTGAAAAGGAATATTTTTTTCTTGGATTTCCTCTTGAGAGAACCGAATTGCATATCGTGCAGGTAACTTTTGGCGCATTTACGTTCTTTAATTCTTCAGGATAAGTAAAAAATTTCCAATTAAAAGATTCCTTTTTTCTTTTTAAAGGTAGTCGCTCATTTCCTTCAGATTCGGAAGATGAATGCGGGGCGGCACCCATTTCAGCAAAGTCTTCCGAAGGGTGTTGAACGTTGTTCTCTTTTGAGAGTACAAAAGATAGTGAGGGAAGTGGGTGGAGTCCTCCGTGTAAATTGCAGAATAGAAACTACTAAGAACCAATTGGAAGTGTTGTTTTCAAGTCACATGACTTCACATGCGCGTCTGAGGACGTGTACGCGGTGATAGTATCTAGTCACGTACGTCATTTGGAAGTAGCGGTCTAATTCAGCGAAGTTACAAAACGTGAAAAGAAGTAAATTCAAACATATTCGGATTTAATATATCTTTTGAGCTCGATTCAAGCATACAATTGTTAAAATATAAAACCTTTTATATATTTTTTTAAAATACCAAGGTGTGTACATTCGGTCACACACGAAAGTTTAAAAAGACATTCGGCTCCATTTAATGAAAATGTTCATAATATTAAAAAAGAAGCCTAGGTTTAGTCTGTTTGACGTATTATAAGTTCTTTGATGGGTCTATGAAGAAATTCAATAAGTTCAGATTGCAAAGTTTTCACGAAATATATAGGTGGGTGTGCGCACACGGTCGCGCACGAAAGCCTGGAAATGCGCTATCCATTTTATTGAGAACTGTTGCCGAGAGTGCGCACACCGGGTCGCGCACGAAAGTTTAGAAAGGCTATTTTTATTTACAGACAAATTTTAATGCGTTGAAAAAAAGGCAAGGTACAGACTTTCTAATTCTGTATCGCTTTACAAGGAGTCTCTATGCAACTTGAACAGTGAAGAAAACGGCTTGTTTCCGAAAAAAATATTGCCAGAACTTTATGGACAAAAGTATAGGTTGTATACACGAGATATTTTTGAATTAGCATTTTAAAAACCAATGAAATTCACTGAAAAAACCATAGGTTTTACACACGTTATAGTTAGGAAGTAGCATTTACAAAACCTATGAAATTCACTGAAAAAACCATAGGTTTGACACCAGTTATAGTTAGCTGGAAATTTTACTGATATAAAACCAATGAAATTCCACGTTATAGTTAGTTGGACTCACTATAACTTGCGCGTGTAATGCACTACTGATGACGTCACATATTACATCACTCATGACATCACTGATAACACCATCCTTGTGACACAGTGACAGACCTCCTTTCACTGTAATCTAATCCTTGAAACGCATATTCAAAAATAGAAACTAAAATGTTCAAAAAAATGGAGATACTCATACCAGTTACAACAAACAATTCAATAATTCCACATCTATATACACATGCACTAATTCACCAACAGTTCTATATAGTCACTCATACATATATTCACTAATCATATGTAGTGATACACCTACACATCCTGTTACACACCGACAGTCATCCAAAAGTTATTCACACACATACTCACACATGCAAATAAACTATTGAACATCCATTTATTTGCATAAACAGCTATACACACACTACCACTTTACTTCTAAGGAAACTTACACATACTTACTCTCTTAAAAATCACTTATAGAAACACATACTAATTTAAACAGGAACTCTTCCAATACCTCACTCTCACATATAGTCACTTATATACATCAATATTCACATATACTACATTAAAACATATGTAGTTACTGATAAAGACACTAATAAGACAGTCATTCACTCACTAACACAGACATATGCACACTAATCCACCCATACAGTCCTGCACATATGCTGTCTTCAAAACACATACAAACAGAGACTCAGTCATTCTTGCATGTATGTACTAAGTAATACTCCCACCAAAGCATGCAAACACTCATACTGATACTAAGAAAAACATCTAATAACCTATATACATACACATGTATTTACTCATCAACCCATGCAGCCACTTATACACAAAGTGAAACACTAATACATATATTTAAATATTTAAGCATTACTCAGTAATATATGTATTCACTAAGATATTCAATAATATATACATATGTAACACATATTTATTTTTCAGAAAGACACACATTCACTGGATGGTGTCATCAGTGATGTCATGAGTGATGTAATATGTGACGTCATCAGCAGTGCATTACACGCGCAAGTTATAGTGAGTCCAACTAACTATAACGTGGAATTTCATTGGTTTTATATCAGTAAAATTTCCAGCTAACTATAACTGGTGTCAAACCTATGGTTTTTTCAGTGAATTTTCATAGGTTTTGTAAAAGCTACTTCCTAACTATAACGTGTGTAAAACCTATGGTTTTTTCAGTGAATATATATATATATATATATATATATATGTCACGTAATAATCCAAGTAAGTGCGCTCTCAGGATCATCATACACACAATCCAAATGTTGATGCAAACCAAGTTTATTCCACTACGTGTTTTTTGACTGCGTCTGCATCCTTGCTCATGTGTACTGAGTGCACAATCAAAGAAGTGTATATAACATTGGGTAGGAAGTGAACGATACAGAAAAAGGACATTGTAGGTAGCCTACTTTGGCGGCCATATTTAAATGGTAATCCACATAAAGCATCACGTTAGCGAGTTAGCTCAATATGCAATGAGTATTCATGTAATGCATATAATGGTAATAGGTGAAACATGATAATGAGTGCAACACAGATAAAACCAGTCTCGGAAATATAAATTAACAACGATTGTATACCATGACAAGCGATCGGGCTTGCAGCGCAAAGCAAGGGCATAGGAACCGGAAACGTAAAACACAAATTACTGATAATGTTCACTCTCTGAGTATCATGACTGTGTGGCGGGTAATCGCATGGTGCTAATGTAAAGTTACAAGCTCTTGCTTCTTGAGTGATCCCCTGGTGCTCAAAGTCTATGTGGTCAAAGTGCTCAAAGGAAACGTGCTTGCTGTGCGTTGCCAGTAGTTTACTGGTAGCCCTTGGCTCTAAGGTAATCACCTGGTGCTCAAGTATATGTTCGCATGGTGCACAGACATATGAGGGGTGAGTGCAAAGGACTCCCAGCAGTGCCCAGACATATGAGGGGTGGGTGGATATGACTCCAAGCAGTGCCCAACAGTATGGGGTGGGTGCAGAGGACTCCCAGCAGTGCTCAGACATATGAGGGGTGGGTGCAGAGGACTCCGAGCAGTGCCAAACAGTATGGGGGTGGGTGCAGAGGACTCCCAGCAGTGCCCAGACATATGAGGGGTGGGTGCAGAGGACTCCCAGCAGTGCCCAGACATATGAGGGGGTGGGTGCAGAGGACTCCCAGCAGTGCCCAGACACATGAGGGGTGGGTGCAGAGGACTCCAGGCAGTGCCCAACAGTATGGGGTTGGGTGCAGAGGACTCCCAGCAGTGCCCAGACATATGATGGGTGGGTGCAGAGGACTCACGGCAGTGCCCAACAGTATTGGGGTGGGTGCAGAGGACTCCCAGCAGTGCCCAGACATCTGAGGGGTGGGTGGATATGACTCCCAGCAGTGGCCAACAGTATGGGGGTGGGTGCAGAGGACTCCCAGCAGTGCCCAGACATATGAGGGGTTGGTGTGTAGGACTCCCAGCAGTGGCCAGACATATGAGGGGTGGGTGCAGAGGACTCCCAGCAGTGCACAGACATATGAGGGGTGGGTGGATATGACTCCCAGTAGTGCCCAACAGTATGGGGGTGGGTGCAGAGGACTCCCAGCAGTGCCAAGACATATGAGGGGTGGGTGCAGAGGACTCCCAGCAGTGCCCAGACATATGAGGGGTGGGTGCAGAAGACTCCCAGCAGTGCCAAGACATATGAGGGGTGGGTGCAGAGGACTCCCAGCAGTGCCCAGACATATGAGGGGTGGGTGCAGAAGACTCCCAGCAGTGCCCAACAGTATGGGGGTGGGTGCAGAGGACTCCCAGCAGTGCCCAGACATATGAGGGGTGGGTGGATATGACTTCCAGAAGTGCCCAACAGTATTGGGGTGGGTGCAGATGACTCCTAGCAGTGCCCTAACATATGAGGGGTGGGTGCGTAGGACTCCCAGCAGTGGCCAGACATATGAGGGGTGGGTGCAGAGGACTCCCAGCAGTGCACAGACATATGAGGGATGGGTGGATATGACTCCCATCAGTGCCCAGAGATATGAGGGGTGGGTGGATATGACTCCCAGCAGTGCCCAACAGTATGGGGGTGGGTGCAGAGGACTCCCAGCGGTGCCCAGACATATATGGGGTGGGTGCAGAGGACTCCCGGCAGTGCCCAACAGTATGGGGGTGGGTGCAGAGGACTCCCTGCAGTGCCCAGACATATGAGGGGTGGGTGCAGAGGACTTCCAGCAGTGCCCAGACATATGAGGGGTGGGTGCAGAGGACTCCCAGCAGTGCCTAACTGTATGGGGCGGGTGCAGAGGACTCCTAGCAGTGCCCAGACATATGAGGGCGGTGCAGAGGATTCCCAGCAGTGCCCAACAGTATGGGGGTGGGTGCAGAGGACTCCCAGCAGTGCCCAGACATATGAGGGCTGGGCGCAGAGGACTCCCAGCAGTGCACAACAGTATGGGGGTACATCATCATCAGCATACCACAACTACATGGGGGTATGTGCACATCCCTAACTTGTGACCATAATGATAGTGCCCTAGCAACACATCACTAACAGCAGTGTCCCACTGGAGGATGGATTACCTTTACACACTGCGAGACACACATGTGGGTGATGATGTCAAATTGCACATGCATACCCACCCATGGAGACTGCAGGCGAAATACACACCCTACCATCATGCCACAATAGTGTATAGTGATGTAACAGCCCACTAAACAAAGAGAGCGAAAGGGAACACACACTGTCAAGCACATCCCAGGACTGATATGAATGTCCAGGTGGTGGTCAGACCACCAAGATGTAGTCTCTCATGGAAGGAATAGGGTTGAAACCCCTCAGATACAAGAAACAACATTGTGAGTCATGTACCCAAATACCCTGCATACCAATTCCCAACATAGGGGTAGGCTGTGATTACACACATGCATAGCCGTGAAAAGGGTGAATGTGTCCATGAAGGCATTTATATATACTCAAAACACAAGTACAGTTAGTAGTAAGCATGGCACAGATGAATGAGCAGTAGACATCTGTAAGCAGGCATGGCCATTGTTGAAAGGAAAACACACAAGATGATGGACGGAATGTTGCAAAATGGCAAAACATTCACCCCCAGTCACAGATCTGGGTTTAATCCATCGTTATTTTGCTCGCCAAACCACCCCAGTTCAGACATGGCAATATGCAAATCAGTATTGACCCTGTGCCTCATGGGAACAGTCCGGCCCGAACTGCCAAGCCATGTCTTCCCTGGACCGGAATCAAGCATCCTAGGACCGGTTTCTGGCTATCGTGCGCCTGCTTTGTAGTTTTGATACTATCACAAACCTTTCTCCCCCATTGCACGCACTATCCCGTGTTGACACAGCCGAATTAGGATCTGTGGCCGGAAACGCCCCTTGTCTCCTCTGTTTCACGGCAACCCCACTCATTTTCTAAGAACTACAAGTACCAGCGCCTTTGTGCTGCCCACGGGACTACAAAGTGAGGGGTGAGTGTTGGTTCGCGAGAACTCGTGGCTTGCTACCGGGGGCACCCAGACTACTTGAGTTGCTCCTGAAGACTGTTTCGCTTTGCTAGACTAGCTCACCTGAGGCGGAAAGCCGGGTGATAGTTATCTCGCTTTTTTAAAAATTTACTTAGATTTAGAAAATTTATTTGCGCCTGTTTTGTAGTTTTAATACTATCACAAACCTTTCTCTCCCATTGCACGCACTATCCCGTGTTGACACAGCCAAATTAGGATCTGTGGCCGGAAACGCCCCTTGTCTCCTCTGTTGCACGGCAACCCCACTCATTTTCTAAGAACTACAAGTCCCAGCGCCTTTGCGCTGCCCACTGGACTACAAAGTGAGATGGCCACTTCTCCGCGCAGCGGACGCGATCAGCGGGCGCGCCTCTGTCGCGCCGAAGTCGAGCCTAAGTCCTGTCCATCTGCGCCCGTCCGCGCCAGGCAGGGCCATGGGGCCACCACCTCTGCTACTGCTGACATTACTTCAGCCCTTCCTGGTACTATTATAACTTATGCGGCCGATGACCTGCTCTCTCACAGACATGTGTTGAACACGCATTGCTCCACTTGCTCTCTCCCCTCTCAGGGGTTTCATTGTAATAATTGCGGATTCTCCCTTGGGAGGATGAGCAGATGTAAAAGGAGGAAACACCCACCTTCACAGGACACAATCGTTGCCACGAAATCTCTCCCTACTCAACCCAAACTGCATTTTTGGAGCATTAATTGCCGATCCCTTCCTAAACACCAAAATCATGTTTACGATTTCCTTGTAGATGAGAAACCAGATGCCATTTTCCGGAAACATGGCTCCAGGCAAGCTCGGGACCGGATATTGCCTTTGCGATTCCCTCTGGCTATGTCATGGTAAATAGAGATAGAGACATAGGTAGGGGCGGCGGTATTGCCATAATATTTAAATCTAATTACAATTGCAAATTTGAGTTTTTTCCGCTACCGGGTTGTGAGGCAGCCTTATTCAAATTAGCTATCAGTGCCCGGATGACCTTATCCGGTTTACTGATATATCGTCCCCCTGGAAATTCCAACTCTTGGGTGACGTCCTTTTCGGAAACCATTGCCCCATTGGTCTTCAAAGCCGCAAATTTTACTATTCTGGGAGATCTGAATTTACATCTAGAAGATCCCCTATGCTCAATCAGTAAAACTTTTTTAGCGGACTTAGAAGCGCTTAACATCTTACTATGCAATTCTGGATCCACTCATTCGGCAGGGCACTTGTTGGACCCTGTTTTGTCTAATCTTGCGTATGACTGTGAATCGGCCGCCCGTCCTTTGGAATGGTCAGATCATATGGCAGTCAAATTTTCTCTCTCGTGCACTACGAACATAGCATTTAATGCTGACTCGGGTGAAAAATCACGTTGTTGGGGTAAACTTAACATCATTGAGTTTAACAGATATTTATCTAACACGTCGCCAAATGTTAATTCATCTCTTCTGGCATCGGAAGCAGCAGTCTCCGATTGGCTGACTACTGCTGTGAATAAACTCGTTCCCCTTGCACCCTTACACACCACGCCCCATCGTCATCCTGCAGCATGGTTTTCGGAGAATTTAAAAACTACGAAATCCAAATGCAAGGTACTTGAGAGACAATGGAGGCGTTCTTATTCTCCCTCTCGTAAGATGGCATATAAGGTGGCTCTTAGAGACTACCATAAACAATGTAAGACCGCAAGAGCTACTCATATTGCCAATACCATCTCACATGCCCAGAATCTCAAAAATCCTGGAGAGGCATATTAATTCCCAACTATCTGATCTGGTAGAGAGTTCGGGCTATCTGCATCCATCACAATCTGGTTTCAGAGCCCACTACTCTACTGAAACTACTCTCTTGGGGGTTACTGAGAATTTAAGGCACGGTATCGATCGCGGGGAGACATCGGCGCTTATCCTGTTGGATTTAAGCGCAGCGTTCGATACCGTGTCTCACTCCATTCTTCTCACATCCCTCCAATCTTTGGGAGTTGGGGGTTCTGCCCTGACTTGGATAGCCTCTTTTCTGTGTGGGCGTACCTTCCAAGTCTTTTCGGCCAAAGCATCTTCCAAAATGTGTGCATCGGCGTACGGTGTTCCCCAGGGGTCTATTCTCAGCCCTTTACTTTTTAATATCTATATTAGACCCCTGGCCACCATTGTGGAAGAAGCCGGCTTAACCTTATTTTCGTACGCCGATGATACACAAATTATTTTCTCCCTATCTAAAAGGGAAGGTAACAATACTTCGGCTCTCAAATTGGGTCTGTCCCAAGTGGCAAGATAGATGCAGGTAAACTTCCTTAAGTTAAATGGCGATAAAACCGAGATTGTGATCCTGGGTAAGGATAAAGATCTCTGGGGCCCCCAACATTGGCCCGAGAGTATGGGTCCCACCCGGAAGCCCGTGGCCCAGGTTCGCAATCTCGGATTTTTAATCGATGAAAAGCTCACTATGCGACAACAGGCCGTAAAGGTGGCTGCCATTTGCTTTGCCGCACTAAAATGGCTCCAAAAAATCTTGTGGCTGCTTCCTGTTCCCACACAAAGGACGGTGGTCTAGGCTTTAATAACATCTCACCTGGACTACGGGAATGTCCTGTATCTTGGTGCCGATTTGACAACTGTGAAAAAACTTCAGGTTGTCCAAAATGCGGCCGCACGATTGTTACGCAATGTTCCACGGAAAACATCCGCATCCTTAGCCCTTCGCGATTTGCACTGGCTGGAAATTAAGAACAGAATTAAATTTAAGGCTCTATGTTATATCTTTAAGATAAAACAGGGCTTTGCCCCTACGTATCTTTACAATCTCATTCGTGCCTACACACCTAGCCGTACTCTCATATCTGCCGGCAAAGGAGATTTTGTTATTCCTAGATTCAGGCTAGTGAAGATGGGCCGTCGCTCATTCTCTCACCTGGGCACCAAATCTTGGAATGCTTTGCCTGTTAGGCTGAAGTTGGAAACTGATCTTGTCAGGTTCCGCAAGGGTTTAAAAACTTGGCTTTTCCAGCAATAACTTTTCAGAACAGTCTTTTTCTTGTTGTTCCACTCTTCGAAGCCCTGTAGTTCTTTCTTCTCCAGTCTATCCCTTGGCGCCGGGAAACCCATTGCGGGTAGCTGTGCGCCTTACAAGTTTAAATAAATAAATAAATCAGCCGTCTTCAGCCAGGATAGCTTGACTCCAGTGGCTTAGTGAGCACGGGACCCACGTCTGGGCATACCCTTCCCACATAGGGTGAAAAGCAAAACACACAAGATGATGGACAGAATGTTGCACAATGGCAAAACATTCACCCTCAGTCACAGATCTGGGTTTAATCCATCGTTATTTTGCTCACCAAGCCAACCCAGTTCAGACATGGTCATATGCAAATCAGTATTGACCCTGTGCCTCATGAGAACAGTGCAGCCCAAACTGCCAAGCCATGTCTTCCCTGGACCGGAATCAAGCATCCTAGGACCAATTTATGGCTATCAGCCGTCTTCAGCCAGGATAGCTTGACTCCAGTGGCTTAGTGGGCACCGTGTGGTAAATAAATAAATAATACCTCTCTTTTTGAATGCATAAATGAATAACAGATAGCTCAATAAATAAGAGTCAAGATTCGAGGTAGTAGGAGTTTGCGGGTTTATTACAGCATAAAGGACAGGAACAGGACAACCTGCACAGGAATAGGATGGCAGCGCTGCCGGGGGCAGAATCGGGACAAGGACCTGGGATGAGCGCGCAAACTTTTAATAACAATACACGATCATATATACTAAAACAGTTGCATTACAGTACATAGGATAGGCGGAGCAGTGGGTGTGGTCAATAGCAGTCGCGAAAGATAAGGGTGAAAGTGGGTGTAACAGAGGCGTATACATAGACATGTGATGCAAACGTAGCAGAATATGTCATGAATGGGGCGGAAACATGGAGGGGGCTACCTAAGGAGCCGGGACCTCTGACCTAATGGTGCGCGCAAGCTGGCAATGACGTGTTACTAGGAGAAGCTGGGGGCTACGAACTCTGTGCTAGGAGCAGAGACTGAAGTCTGGAGAGTCAGGGCGACATGTACCTAAGCAGTATCTAGTATCTGATGTTTAGAGAACAAGTTGATAGAATCCAAAAGTTATCGGGGTAAAGGCTAACAGACTCTAAGAATGGTGCATGCATTATTCTACATGTAGTGCGTGATGAAGAATATTAAATGAGCATTAAATGCAGTATTTCTTTAACGTGGAGACGTAAAGGCTAGACAATGACGGAAACTATTGATGCAGTTCAGTAGCTTAGGAATGCAGAGAAGGAGGACTGAACTGATAACTGGAATCATAACATACTCTTGGCAGACTCAGAGGCAGAGCCAGGCTGAACCGGGCACTGCGAGGCAGGAAGTAAGTGAAGGGTCGAGGATACAGGTGGGGGCTGTATCGCTCCTCAGCGAGGCTTCAGGAGACAGGAGCTGAATCTGGTGTCCAGGCCCTTTTGAGGCCTAGAAACGGGGACTTTACAATGGAATAACGTGCACACTGAGAAACGTGGCAACGTAGCTTTACATAGGCCTGATATTCGTAGTATTCACGAGAACTGGAAACTGACATACTAGAGATGGACACAACTGTAATTGCGTAATTAATCGAACATGGGGAATACATATGCATATTAATCATGCACAGATAACATATGATGGATGACGCGTAGGGACACAGAACATGGCAAAATTTACTTTTCCACATTCCCTCCTTGTCACTACGTTTCCATCAGGAAACATCAATATTCATGATACCATCTATCATTTCATACAGTATCATTTGCTCGTCTCGAATTTTCTGGGAACGGGTTTTAGAACGGGGCTTGGGACTAGGAATACAAGAGGTAGCACAAATGCCGCAAATCGCAGGGCCACATTGTATACAGAGGCAGCAGCTGAATATGATCGCTACTGCAATACCTAGAAAGGACAATACTTTCCATCCCCAGGCGGAAATTATATTCCAGAACCAACCGGACCATGTCCAGGTGCCTGGGTCTTGGTGTAACAGATGGGCAATTTTATGGAGTCTGGTTATAGCTGAATAAACAGACGGCGCGTTATTTGGAATGAAAATGCAGCAACTAGATCCGATGATTCTACAGGCCCCGCCCCTATCGGCCAATATGACGTCAAGGACAAGACGATTCTGTAAAACGACAAATCTCATAGCAGATTGCTCTTCGGTTAAGTTACCTAGAGCAGAGGCAGTCTCATTTACTACAGCTTCAAGGGTTCTGGTTAACCTACGGATTAGCTTACTATTCTGGATAGGTCCTATAAAGAAGAAGAAACCTCTATTGAAATCTGTATACTGTTCTAGAGCAGTTTCAGTATAATCGACAATCGGGGACTCGATCTCCCTTTTATGTCTAATGTGTACTAGATGTGTGTTTCTATGATAATCAGATGGGGCTAGGAAAACTGGTGGCAGTAGGAAGGCAATGTAACAGGTTCCCTCCCAATCGAGGGGCAGACGAACATATGCAGTCTGACCACAAATAAAATAAGAATGACGTGAAGCTTTGAAAATAGATTTCCCACTGTCACTATATTTGACAATAGTAGTACAATCGCTATGTCCTACATGTACGGAACCATTACTTTGGACACATAGTTCGCCTTTGACTGGTAGTACTGAAATAGCAGGTAAGTCTGGAGTGGAATCAGACTGAACATTCAGGACCATGAAATTCGAAGAATAATTACCTAAATTGTAAACTTCATTTTCTAGATCTAACCCTGTTCTGTGGGGAAGACCTTGCTTGTCTGGGAAACATGTACTGTTAACGAAAGACATATCTGTTGAAGATGACGTTAACGTGGACCATGCTCCACACGAACCATTATGTGAAAATGGATAAGGAAAGAGTGGCAGAACTCCCTTCGGGGTCTGGAAAGGGGGGAGTCGACCACACACCCAACAATTAGTGGCATTGCTGGTCTGGTGTGAATAATGTAACATGCGGATGAAAGAATTATTACGCATAGCGAGGCGGTAAGAGAGTTCATGAGGAGGTAGATCACTAAACGTGTGCTCTACTGTAGCATTGGAAGACTTATTTACATGAGAAACTGGAAAATACAGATAAAACGCATAACTGGTGCAGGAAATCATAATACTGAGAAATAATATGAAACATAGAAAAACGATACATCGGATTGAGTTTTGACTAACTCTCTCACTATGGGGGTCTATTTTGTACATGTGAGAAACCGGTCTAACCGTTTCACCTAGGGGAGGACTTAGACAATCAAACTGGCTGACTTATTTTACTAGACCTTAACTTGAGTTTATACTCCTGTTGCGGAGTTTTCTCTAACAGGGAAGGGTTCGTAGCAATGTCTTTTGCGGGACAGTCCTTAAGAATAGTACTTTGGCAGTCCTTTAAATCCTGGGAAATGTTCTTTGAGACAGGTTTCAGTCCATAAAACTTCTTTATATGTGAAAGATGCACCCAGCCTTTGCGTCCCTCCAACTTCACGGCTGTACGGGTGGCGAGGAGGACCTGTCGGGGCTCCTTCCAGCGAGGCTCCAGCGGACTTCAGCGATCGAAATTACGCACTAGGATCATGGATCCGGGAACGATTTCATGCGGTGCCACCTCGGTATTGTCTGGAAATGCGGCAGCAACCTGTGAACGACAAGAGTTGAGGGCAGACATCAAGGAAGCTAGGTAATCTGTCAGCATATTACTTGAAACATCGGTAATACTTCGGGGTCTAGGAGTACCCCACATGTTAGGGGGGGCGGCCGAATACGACCTCGTACGGGGACAGACCTGATCTGGAATGTGCGACCATGCGCATATAGAACAGAGCAACTGGCAGAGCTACTAGCCAGTCTACACCTTTCTCTTGACAAATTTTTGCAATACGGATTTTCAGGGTCTGATTATGTCTCTCTACGAGACCGGCTGCTTCAGGATGGCGTACACAATGGAACTTCCACTGGTACCCTAACAAAAGGGACACGTGTTTCATGAGTTCAGATGAGAATGGCTGGCCGTTATCAGAATATACGACTCTAGGGAGTCCGTAACGGGGGAAGAACTCACGAACCAACTGCTTGGCAGTGGTCGCGGCTGTGTAATCTGGGACTGGATATGCTTCTGTCCACCTGGACAAAGCGCATACAACTACAAGGACATACTTGAAACCTCGACATAGCTCCATCTGAATGTAATCCATCTGGAGGACTTCAAAAGGGTGGTCAGGGGGCTGGAAACCACCTTGTTCCACCGGGACACTTTTACCTGGATTGAACTGGCAACATATCATACAGGTACGGACTTTCTGCTTGGCTGCAGCTCGTAAATGTTTGTTGAACCAAATATTCTGGATACTGTCTAACATTGCTTTTTCTCCTAAATGTGCTGGACTATGTGCGGTATTAATAATGACTTGAACCATAGAGTCGGGGAGAAACCATGTGGCTCTACCCTTCGTTAACCATCCTTGATCTGTCTGTACCCCTCCTTGTTCGGACCATTTCTTGATTTCATCGGGAGTAGCATGTAACTGGATATCTATGACATCTTGAGTAGGGTCCTTAACTGTCATACATGTAGTCGGATCTGGAGTATGTGTCAGTATCGGATTAACTGGAATGTCTGGAGTCTGAGCTGTAAGCTTGGCTGTGCGATCTGCTAGATCATTACCTTGAGAAATAGTGTCAGTAACTTTCGTATGTGCTTTGCACTTCATGATAGCAATGGATGTCGGTAAATGTATGGCATCTAACAGAGCCTGAATGAGGAGACCATGCTGAATCTTGGTTCCATGAGAAGTCATGAAACCTCTCTCTTGCCAGAGCACTCCAAAGTCGTGTACGACTCCAAATGCGTAACGTGAATCTGTGTAAACATTAACTTTCAGGTTCTTGGCGTGTATGCAGGCTTGTGTCAGAGCAACTAGCTCTGCTGCTTGAGCAGACAGGGTGTCAATACGGTGTGTTTCAATAACTTCAGTGTCGGTAGTCACTGCATACGCGGCGACTAGTTCTCCTGTACTTGTTCTCATACATGAACCATCCACATAAAGTGTCAGGTCTGGATCTGGTAATGGAATATCTGTCAGATCTTGTCTTGGCTTTGTCATGATGTTAACTACTTCCACACAATCGTGTGTGGCAGAATTCGAAGTAACGGATGGTAACAATGTAGCAGGATTTAAAACGTTGCAGCGTCTGATTTCTATGTGTGGCTGGAACAGTGTCAATTCATAACCTGTTAAACGTGCAATTGTCAAGTGCTGAGTTTGTGTTCGGTTTAAAAGAACTTCCACGGAGTGTGGAACTTGTACTGTCAGGGAATGTCCTAAGACTATGGAATCACTTTGTCTGATAGCTAGTGCTGTGGCTGCAACTGACTTGAGGCACGCAGGCAGAGCCTGGGCTACAGGATCTAATGTGCTCGAAAAATAAGCACAAGGCTTGTATTGTCCTGCTTGATCTTGTGTGAGGACAGATAATGCTGTACCTTCGCGTTCTGTGACAAAAAGTGTAAAAGGCTTACTGTAGGTCGGTGTTGCTAGAACTGGAGCTTGGCATAGGGCTTTCTTTAACTCATTGAAACTAAGTGTATGTTCAGATGTCCAAGGGAGGACAGTCGATACGGCTGCCTCCTGTGTCGTTAACTGTATCAGTGGCTTGGCTAGAAATGCATACTGAGGAATCCATTGTCTGCAATAAGAAGTAAGGCCGATAAAAGCACGTACCTCCTTCTGGGTCTTGGGCTGAGGAAGACTCGCTATTAACTGGATACGGTCTGGTGTCAACTGCCTACCCCTCTTGGACAGTAAGTGTCCTAAGTAGACCACTTGCTGGACACAGAATTGAAGCTTCGAAGGGGACACCTTGTGTCCCATCTCGGCTAGGAAATACAAGACTGTAAGGGATGCTCGCTCACAAGCACGTTCAGAATGGGCTGTGATCAGTAGATCATCGACATACTGGAGCAGGGCAGTGTCAGTTGGCATGTGAATGTTGTCTAGTTGTCTCTTGAGTGCTTGACTGTAAATACTAGGACTTTCTGTGAAACCTTGAGGAGCGCGTGTGAACATATAGCTCCTTCCATTTAAACAAAATCCGAAAAGAAACTGGCTGTCTGGATGAATGGGGACACTAAAAAACGCGTTCTTGAGGTCTATGACTGAAAAAAATGAGGCTTCGGAATCAATGGCTGTCAACAGGGAAGAGATATCTGGGACAACTGGATACTGGGGAATAATACATTTATTAAGCTCTCGGAGATCAATCACTAAACGATATACTGGAGGTGCATTTGGATCAGTACGTTTCATAACTGGAATGATCGGAGAATTGCATACATTGGAGTCAGTTTCTACAACTACTCCTTGAGCCATGAGCTCGTCAATAATTTTGGATAAGGCTGCTACAGCCTCAGGTGGCAATTTGTACTGTCTGATTCGTGGCAGGACTACACCTGGCTTGAGAGTCACACGATGGGGTGTGATTTGCATATAACCAACATCAGTTGGACCTTGCGCCCATAGATGCTGCGGAACATTAGACAATCTCGGATCAAAATCTCGTAATACATAGTGACCCTTGAAGTCACATAGGAACAATCGTATTCCCTCTGGGGAACAGCATATAACTGCACCTAATTCTTTCAGTGTTTTAATGCCTAATAGATTTTCTGGACATGACTTAGTAAGTAGCAGATCAGTAGTGCGGGACAGTGGACCTACTTCTAGAGTAACTGGCTTTGATATTTCATTTACAATAGGTTTTCCTGAAAATCCAAGGGAAACATTTCTTGAGCCTGAGAGCGGAGCCCCTGGAACTTCGGCGTGACTGATGGTGGTCCTACTTGCCCCTGTATCAATCAAAAACTTTCTATCTTTCCCTAATACCTGACTGTGAACATAGGGACCTTCTTGATCTACAGGTATCTCGATGAGAGGCAAGCCTACCTCCCTCTCTAGGCTGTTTCATGAATATGGCTGATACTCTGGATACTCAGACTGTGCATACTGGTACATCTGTTGTGTAACATGCTGTGTTGCAGCGATAGGCTGCGGTGCTGTAACTGTCTGTGGTGCATTCTGTGACTGAGGAGTCTGTGTGACTTGTTCTTGTCTCGGCGGACGTGGTCTTTCTTTAGTCTTACCGGTAGCTATGTTGTGTTTCAGAACTGCACACTCGTTTATAAAATGACCTGGCTGTTTACAATAATTGCAGTTCCCTTTAACGGGAGCTGCAGGATGACTGGCTTGATTTGGTCCCCTCTTCTGACTGTCTTGAGGAACAGATTGTGCAACTAGTACTTTCATTTTCGTGTCTTTCATACGTTTTCTCTCGTGATCTTGTTCTTCTCTGATTCTATTCTGGTGATATTGAAGCATCTGTAACATCTGGGACGGGGTATTAGCTTGCCAGGTACTTTCGACTTTCAAAACTCGGTTTTTAATTTGTGGACTTGAATTCTCGACTAATTTAGTAACAAAAAGATGAGGGTATGACTCGCTACTCGTCTTGAGGCCACTGTTTATGGTAAAACATTTCTCAAATCTGGAATAATAATCACTAATATCTTCGTCTTGTTTCTGTTTACATGCTGAGATTGCATCCCAGTCTTCTTTTCTGGTAGTCAATAACCTGGGCAAAACTTGTATTAATAGTTCAGGTAATTCTTTACATTTATCTCCAAGACCGGTACATGGTACTCGTGCCTTGTCTTCAGTTTCTAGGACTGCCCAATCGATCTTTTTCTCTCCCACCTCCCATTCTTTTTCTTTGAGTTTCTCATATACCCCTGCGGGCAACAAGACCTTTAACATTTTAATAACGTCTGGATACGTATATTCTCCCATACGGAGCATGTCTTTTAATTCTCGGTGGAACCCTGCTGGATCTTTATCATGACAGGGAATTAACTTTTTCATCTCTAAGAGTTCCATCTTTGTGATCGGGGTGTAAACAAACACTCGTTGCATTTCACCACCCTCCGTCTTAACTGGATGTACTTCTCGTAACGGATTCTGTCTGTCTATGTAAAAGGGTTTACTTTCTGGGGGTGAGACATGAACAAAATGTGGGTTCAGAAACGTTCTGTATTTGTGGCGCTGTTCTAGAATGACACTAATTAAATCGGTACCTAAACCTTTCCATCTGTACTGGAGTAACTCGTTCAGGACATCATGTAACGGACCTGGATCAGAATGTTGACCCTCATACAGTGTAATGAGGTGCTGGATCATATACATACCCGCCAGTCGTTGCTCGGCTGGGGGCATTTTCAGAAACATTTGTGCCACTATTTCGTCTGGAAAAGTGGTAGAATCAGTAATCCATCGGACTGCTGATCGGACTAGTTCTTGTTCATGCATAGTACTTAACTCGCTATAACCGATTCGTGATTTCAGAATGTGATCGGTAGCTTGGAATACTTGTTCCAGAGAACCTTGTTCTGGTGCTGGATGGTGAAAAATTGACTTGTGTTCTAGGTGCAAATGGCGACCTGGAAATCTAGATTTTCCTACATACGCTATTCTGTCGGGATTCTCGTCCTCTACCTCTTCTGTAGAAGAGTCATTTTCTTTCTCGCTTACTTGTGCTGCTTTGCGTTGTTCGTGTATCCTTATTATTTCTTTACGAATCTTCTTATACATACTCTCTATACTACTGATGGTTCTGTGCTTACCCTCGGCTATATTATCACTCCACCTTGTCAGGACTTTCATTTCGGCTCGATCTTTGGTCGGATAATCTTGTTCCCTTATTAGACAATTAATCAGAAACTTTAATAGCATGAGCTGGACTTCAGCTTTTCTTTGGCACATGACATCACTAATACTTTCTGGATCATTCCCGGTACGGATGAAACGATATATTCTGTCTAGATCTTCTTTCATATCTGGTAGGGTGACTAGATACTCGGTCACTTTTCTTACGCGTAATGAATATAAAACCATACTATCCTCGCCTGGGACTGGATCATAGCCACATTCGGTAAGGGCTTTTCTTATTTCTGCAACAGACTGATATCTGGGCGTACGCTGTGACGCTTGTGCATGTAATTCGGCTAACGTTAAACGCTTGTGTGGCGGCGGGGTTTGAGGAGGACCTCCCCCTGCGGCCCCTAAACTAGAGTCGTCTACTGATGCTCTTCGTCCTGGCAGAGTGGGAAATGGAAATGTAGGCTGGACTTGTATGGCGGGCTGGACCGGGGGTACCGTAACAGGTACTCCGGTGTCTGGAGGAGCGGGAAGTGCCTGATTTACAGGGACTGGCGGAGTAGGAACAGGATTTGCATATTCTGGGACTGTGTCGTCCAAATAGGACGAAATGAAAATATCAGCTGCGGTCGGTTTGTGACGTAGCTTGGTCAGAACTAATGGTGGCGGGAATTTACTGGATGCCTCCGGGGTCGCTTTTGGCAAACCCTCGGCAAGAAGAGGATACATACCCTTAATGAGGGCGTTCCTCTGTCTGTCTGTCTGTTCGTTTTGACTCGTTCACCTATCTCGATTAATTCCTTTTCTTGGGCTCGTTCTAAGGATTCTCTACTCAATTCTGACTTTCTGATTTCTTTTTCGGTTCTTTTATGAGATTCTTTGCGCCATAACTCAATGGCATCTTTCTGTGACTGTCTGGCTTTCTTTTTCCATAATGCTTCTTCTACTCTCATGATGCACTCGGCATCCCATGTACCCGATACGGGCCATCTATACTTTTCTTCTAACTGTTTGGTATACTCTACCCATAAATCTAGATATAGTATGGCACTTATGCCATGCTTCTGATACATAAAATGACCTGGGCTGTCCCTAGGAGGGACAGGAACTGCTGCTTCTAGCAGACCTTTTCTGGTTTTTAACTGACACAGTTTTGAAAAGAGTGGCATGACTGAACTATAATCTGGACATAATACAATACACAATGAACACGAGAATCACTTCGCACTCATACCACGACATTAAAATACATGAAGAACATTATGAATAACAGTTCGAACAGAATACTACCTGGAATACGGAAAACAGAATACATGAATTTTCTCGAGAACAGAACTGACTAAAACAGGAACTAGATGCACTGCTGAAACAGTACGAAACTTACCGGTCTCATACAGAGACACGTCAGGACCCGCATCCACCGGAGTGGACACTTCGTTTGTGGGTCTGTGTACCACCAACCCACGGACCAGAGTCAATTAGATTGACCCTGTCTAGATACTACCCCAGTAACGGTACTCACCGGGCAGCAAGAACGGAAGGCCTCGGACTGGACTGGACTGCTTCGACGCCGGACGGACGAACTTCGGACTTCTGTTACAGGTGGGCCTCCGGATACCTCGGACCTTGGACTCTCGGCTTGGGCTCTGGTCGGGACTCGCCGCGTTCCTCCACCGCCTCGTCTGGATGCTGGACCGCCACCTCCGTCTCCTCCGTGGGCCTGAGGGATACTTGAAGCAGAAATATCTGCACGTGCACGGTATGGTTCCGTCACGGCTGCAGAGGGTCAGGGGGCCGGCGTGGCTTCACCGGCGCGTGGGGAAAGGGCAAGTCCCTATTCGGGCGCCATTATGTGGTAAATAAATAAATAATACCTCTCTTTTTGAATGCATAAATGAATAACAGATAGCTCAATAAATAAGAGTCAAGATTCGAGGTAGTAGGAGTTTGCGGGTTTATTACAGCATAAAGGACAGGAACAGGACAACCTGCACAGGAATAGGATGGCAGCGCTGCCGGGGGCAGAATCGGGACAAGGACCTGGGATGAGCGCGCTAACTTTTAATAACAATACACGATCATATATACTAAAACAGTTGCATTACAGTACATAGGATAGGCGGAGCAGTGGGTGTGGTCAATAGCAGTCGCGAAAGATAAGGGTGAAAGTGGGTGTAACAGAGGCGTATACATAGACATGTGATGCAAACGTAGCAGAATATGTCATGAATGGGGCGGAAACATGGAGGGGGCTACCTAAGGAGCCGGGACCTCTGACCTAATGGTGCGCGCAAGCTGGCAATGACGTGTTACTAGGAGAAGCTGGGGGCTACGAACTCTGTGCTAGGAGCAGAGACTGAAGTCTGGAGAGTCAGGGCGACATGTACCTAAGCAGTATCTAGTATCTGATGTTTAGAGAACAAGTTGATAGAATCCAAAAGTTATCGGGGTAAAGGCTAACAGACTCTAAGAATGGTGCATGCATTATTCTACATGTAGTGCGTGATGAAGAATATTAAATGAGCATTAAATGCAGTATTTCTTTAACGTGGAGACGTAAAGGCTAGACAATGACGGAAACTATTGATGCAGTTCAGTAGCTTAGGAATGCAGAGAAGGAGGACTGAACTGATAACTGGAATCATAACATACTCTTGGCAGACTCAGAGGCAGAGCCAGGCTGAACCGGGCACTGCGAGGCAGGAAGTAAGTGAAGGGTCGAGGATACAGGTGGGGGCTGTATCGCTCCTCAGCGAGGCTTCAGGAGACAGGAGCTGAATCTGGTGTCCAGGCCCTTTTGAGGCCTAGAAACGGGGACTTTACAATGGAATAACGTGCACACTGAGAAACGTGGCAACGTAGCTTTACATAGGCCTGATATTAGTAGTATTCACGAGAACTGGAAACTGACATACTAGAGATGGACACAACTGTAATTGCGTCATTAATCGAACATGGGGAATACATATGCATATTAATCATGCACAGATAACATATGATGGATGACGCGTAGGGACACAGATCATGGCAAAATTTACTTTTCCACAACCGGACCCACGCCTGGGCATACCCTTCCCACATAGGGTGAAAAGCAAAACACATAAGATGATGGACGGAATGTTGCACAATGGCAAAACATTCACCCCCAGTCACAGATCTGGGTTTAATCCATCGTTATTTTGCTCACCAAGCCACCCCAGTTCAGACATGGCCATATGCAAATCAGTATTGACCCTGTGCCTCATGGGAACAGTCCAGCCCGAACTGCCAAGCCATGTCTTCCCTGGACCGGAATCAAGCATCCTAGGCCCGGTTTCTGGCTATCAACCATCTTCAGCCAGGATAGCTTGACTCCAGTGGCTTAGTGAGCACGGGACCCACGCCTGGGCATACCCTTCCCACATAGGGTAAAAAGCAAAACACACAAGATGATGGACGGAATGTTGCACAATGGTAAAACATTCACCCCCAATCACAGATCTGGGTTTAATCCATCGTTATTCTGCTCACCTAGTCACCCCAGTTTAATTATGGCCATATGCATCAGTATTGACCCTGTGCCTCATGGGTACAGTCCAGCCCCAACTGTCTTCCTGCGTGTGCCTTGGACAGGTATGGGAGAGGGGGGTATGGATGGGTCCAAAGGAGGAGGAGGGACAGACCGCTGCAGGAGGGAAACTGATGCCATCAGTGATGAGTCCATTGACTGCATAATCTGACGTTGGTCAGACATCGTAGTTGACATGCCCTCCATGAACAACAACAACTGTGTCAGGATTCGAGTATGGCCATGTAGGACATTCAGCATTGATATCTGACCAACCTGGCGGAGTAAGTCCACTGACTCTGCACTGAGGGCAGCAGGGGAGACAGGGGCAAGGGCTGCGGTGTCAGGGCCGAAGGAGAGATGGGGGGCTGCACGGACAGAAGGGACTGGAGCAACTGGGAGGGTGGAGATGGTTCTGGAGGAGGCGGGGACAGACACAGTGATGCTGCCAGATGTTGCAGCGTATTCTCCCTCCTCCTGGGAGTCAGAATCAGATCCATCGCTGTGGTAGAATGTGTCACCTTCCAACAGGTCCGCAGACTGACTCACCTCACCTTCCATGCCACTGGCTCCCTCCGACTCCTCAGCGCTGGTGGCACTGTGGCTGGATCCCTCCTCCAGGTCCGTGCGGCTGTCTCATCCTGTTTTGGGTGATGATGCTGTGGGCAAGGAGAAGAAACAGAAATGCATCAGTCACCTGTATACATCTGGCACATGGGCACAAAATCAATAGGTCACAGTGCAAATCATAACCATGCATCATGAGTAACAGCCAGATAACTCTGCACATATTTGATTCTTGTACTGCCCAGTTGGTATAGACACAATGCTACGTGGACACAAGGATACAAAGAACACAGCAGACAACAACTTGAATGAGAAATACCCAGAGAAGCTAGTGTTTGCTTACAGGAGAGCAGATCAATACAATGAAGTGATGCCCCCTCTTGTTCACCAAGAAAGAAACAGTAGTGGTGTCCCTCAGGGCAAACTAACCCACCTCACTCAACAAGGTGTCACCACACTCATAGCCCTGTCAGTACATCGGTCAAAAATGTAATTCAAATAAATGTTGGTTCCTTGAGACTCACAAAGCTTTACACAATTGACATGTATTGAAAGTGGTAATTTGCCTTTTTGTGATAAGAACACGTATGTGCCTGCATGAAAGATGTCTCACAAGGAAATGCACACAAAAAACATTTCCACATTCATTGAAAAAGCTGGCACACTTCTAAATAAAAGTCTGTTAGAAACAGATTGTCCATATACATGGTCCAACGGAGGTCTTGATGCCTTGACACTCCTTAGTTTGTATAATCGACTACAAAGGACTTTCAAGACCCCAAGACCACTGTGGGGACATGTGTATGGAGATCAAGGCACACCATGTATTGCTAACACTGCCCTCTTTGAAAAGCTGCCAGCGTTTTACATTGAAGTGGAAATGTCATTTTGTGTGCACTATCTTGTGAGACATCTATTATGCAGGCACAGAAGTGTCACTTACACAATTTGTCATATTAACACATTCTAAACATGATCAACTCTTAACAAGTGTTGTGACTGACAAGGTACAATCATTTATGTGACACAACTTGAATTATGTCAGTCCTCACATGGGCATCCATTCCCTGATGACACGGTTGCCTGCAGATAAAACATACTGGCCGTCATGTGGAGTGGCACACACGTCCCAACTCAGGACAATGCTTAAGCTAATGAGCCTGAAATTGAAATGAAGAAAATCATTGCTGCATTGTGGACACACCCTTATCCAAAATGTCAACACAGATGTATGCACACAAACACAAAACAGCGTTGCATCTGAACTACATAGATATGGCTAAAATGTGTGAGTCTGAATCATGTCTGGAACAAAACAACATAGGCTGCAAAGCTCCAAATTAAATCACTGGCCACCATCACAGGGGGAGTGCATGGTGAATCACTGTTCAGCCAATTCTCACCCACAGGTCAGACCTGGCAAGGCTAAATCAGGCGGGCCCATGTAGACATCTCCCGCACAACACCCCCATACTTCAGTCAATGTGATTCATACAGCTCAAGAAGTGAGACCTCTGAATCAGGGTAACATAAACTGTGCAGCAACAATTCCAAAAGTAACCCACCATCAACTAGTGGGGCTGGCAAAACATATTTGTGACAAACAACCATCAACGGATTGTTGTGAATAGACACAGAGGCACTGCCCAGTGTGAGTACGTACAAGCCAAATGTTGTATCCCTGTCCAGTGGACACATGTAGCAGTCACAGGAAAAATACAAACTATGACAGGGACCAATGACACAGAGGCAGACCCATGCTGAACCCACATAGAATGGGCACAGTGTTGGATGACACACATGATTAGGAGGCCAGGGTGTCTCAGGGGACTGTTGTGGGTGCACTGATCCGTGGGTCTGGAATGAGCTGACTGTACCATGAGCAACCGTCATGGCACCATGCATATTTCCCACTGATGTACATCATGTCTGAGGACACTACATACGTCATGCATGCTGCAAGGGTGTGCAGTTGAAACCTTACACTCCTATGTTGAGAGTCATCATCAGTGCCAACCAATATGAAGCCCCAACACAGTGCACAGGTCATGGCACAGGCAAGGTCCCAACACATGTCACAGACCACCCTCCCACATGATACAGAAATCAATGTGCAGTCTGATTTTCTTGCACCCTAGATGAACATGTGCAAATGTGATTACACACAGACCAGGGGACACATGTTAAGGAGGGGAAGGGATGAAAATGAGCAACAGGTGACTATAGGGAGCTAAAAAGGCACTGCACATATAACCTATCTGAGCTGACACCACAACTGTGGGAGTGTAGAAAAGCACTTAAAAAAGCAGGTGACACACAACACAACAAACATCCAGGTACATACCCCCTCCGAGCTGCTGTCTCTCCTCCAACTGACCCTGGAGGTCTGGAAACACCACCGCCAGGACACGGAGCATGTGTGGGGTCAGGCAACGGTGTCCACCATGCCGGCGTGGAGGTCACAGCTTCAGCTGGACCCGGGCGATACCCCAAGTCCAGCAGCAGATGTCCTGCCACCTCTTCTGCATGTTTCGGCGAGTGTCTCCCGCAGACCTGACGGCTCTGACGATGTCCCGACAGATTTCCCCCTTCTCCTGGGCAGTTACCTGTCAGGAAGACACAGTGAAACAACATCAGTACACCTGCTCCATGTCCCAGAGACTCACACTTGCACATCTTTTTTAATGTGAACAGAGCATAGGTTGTTGACAGGACTTGCATCACTGTCCATGTGAAATGGGCCTGTGTGAAAGCCCCAATGCACTACATGTCATTGAAAGTCAACAGATGGCGTGATGGGTGCAACACACTCAGTGATCATGGCACACACTGGGCAACACATGCAACTGCAGGGTGTGGGACAGTCCGTGCCAAGCAGTCACATATCCCACTCCACTGTAGAACCCTCAGCAGACCAGACAGACACACCCTGGCACAGAGCACTCACCTGTCACTGACAACAGTGGATACAACCCTCACTTTGCACATGTGCCACTTGCCACTGAGGTGTCACAGGTGTCATGCTAGCTTTGCAGGTCAGGCACACAGTACTGCTTACTTGTCACATCAGATGGGGAGAGCTGCTGCACACGCCATGCAGTAGTGGTGCAATACATCACATGCACAATCACCCACATGACAAGGCACATTCACACACATAAATATCCATGAGGGTGTACACATCCTTTGGACAATCTCACCACAGGTCCCCTCAAGTCATAAACATCTGTGAGTACAGTCAGCTGTCACTCCGGGGGGACCACTGTTCCACCTCAGGACACTTGTAAATAAAGCCACAAAGGTCTGGCACAGTTGAATGTGTCATTCACTATGCAGTGAATGTCACAGAAAGCACAATGCAAGAGAGGAGTGAACACACATGAACTACATCATGCTCTGCATGAGAAACATCAACATGGACACCCCCTGGGACTCACTCATAACCACATTGCATGTCTGTCTCACCAATAAACAATGCCTGTTGTGACACACACACAACAGGTGCACAGTCAAAGGTTGTGTAGTCAGCACTCACCTGCTCCCCTGGTCTCCCATACAGCTTGCTGTACTGTGGTAGGAGGCTGTCCAGCAGTGCCTGGTTTTCCTCATCAGTGAAGGCTGGGGCCCTCTCCATAGTATGAGCCATGACATGCCAGGGGATGCAGAGACAGAAGCAGTGTGGTCCACTCCAATGTTGGGCAGGCAAGTGCCGTCTCAGGGCTTCATGGTGCCTTAAATCAGTGCTGCTGAAGGGCTTTCAGTTCGAGGAGTACAGAGTGATAGGTCAGATTCGTTCACATCGTACGTTTCCTCCAATCCCTTTAAACATACGGCTCGGACACGCATTCACATCGTTCAAAATTTGAGCTTCAGCTCCACAATCATTTTGCAACATTGTATTTTTTGGGCCAACTGACGTTTGCAGGGCACCTGTAGCACACACTCAAATCTCAGTATCCATGACACCCAAGATGCATTCAGGGCCTACTACTCATCCCCTAAGTAATTTTGAGATCCACACACATGTACGATGTGTTTCATGTGCTCGCGTATGGCACCATTGCAATAGTGATATGATGCACACACACACGCCCGGAATGTGGGGGTACGGTGCGCTCACGTATGCCAAAATTATAATAGTGATACGATGTGCACACACGCCCGGAATGTAGGGGTACGGTGTGCTCGCGTGTGGCACGGTTACAATAGTGATACGATGTGTACACACGCCCGGAATGTAGGGGTACGGTGCGTTTCACACAGTGTGTTTCACACGCAGATACCAATACAGGGGTAAGGTGCTTTTTCCACGGTTTGTTTCACAGACAGGGGTACGGTGCTAGTCCCACTGTGCGTTTCACGGTGCGTTTCACACGCTGATGCCAATGCAGGGGTATGGTGCGTTTCACACGGTGCATCTCACACGCTGATGCCAATGCAGGGGTATGGTGCGCTTCCCACGGTGCGTCTCACACACCGATGCCAATGCAGGGTTATGGTGCGTTTCCCAAGGTGCGTTTCACACGCAGGGGTATGGTGCTAGTCCCACGGTGCGTTTCACATGCTGCATTTCACACGCTGATGTCAATGCAGGGGTATGGTGCATTTCACACGGTGCGTGTCATGCGATAATGCCAATGCAGGGGTATGGTGGGTTTCACATGGTGCGTCTCACACGCTGATGCCAATGCAGGGGTACAGTGTGTTTCCCACGGTGCGTCTCACACGCTGATACCAATGCAGGGTTACAGTGCGTTTCCCACGGTGCGTTTCACATGTAGGGGTACGTTGCTAGTCCCATGGTGCATTTCACACGGTGCGTTTCACAAGCTGATGCCAATGCAGGGGTACAGTGCATTTCACACAGTGCGTTTCACACGCTGATGCCATTGCAGGGGTACGGTGCGTTTCACATGGTGCGTCTCACACGTTGATGCCAATGCAGGGGTACAGTGAGTTTTCCACGGTGCGTCTCACATGCTGATGCCAATGCAGGGGTACGGTGCGTTTCCCGCGGTGTGTTTCACATGCTGATGCCAATGCAGGGGTACGATGCATTTCACACGGTGCGTCTCACACGCTGATGCCAATGCAGGGGTACGGTGTGTTTGCCACGGTGCGTTTCACACGCTGATGCCAATGCAGGGGTACGGTTCGCACAAGGATGTCTATCAAGTACTTGTCATTGCATACTTTCAAGTGCAGGCCCTAGTTATGGCAGCCAGTGACATAGCACAGGGCATCAAATCTTGTTGCACAATCGATGTGTGATTACCTGTGGACACATGTCATGTGTGATGGGATAGTATGTGGCAGACATCACCTTGACACTTGTCACATGGGTATCATTTGTCCGATTTTGTCATGCACAGCAACACTGGGGTGGCACAGTCATCACTACCGGGACCTGTCTCCTGATGCCAGGGACTGGGGCACTTTGTCAACTGACATGTCATGCTCAGCATGACACTATGTGACTATGTCAGGTGTGTGTCATCTGTAACATTGAGCTTGCTGTTTGTGTTCCGTAAACTGCATCTGCTGTTGGTGCATATTACATGGGTCTGTGTTGAGATGGCAATGGTTTCACATCTACGCACACCAAGCCACATGTGTATTCCCACGGCTGTTGGGTCTGATGGTATCGGACATCATATTTCCCCAGGCATACATGTCTGCATTGTGACAATGGCTGTGTTGTTTTGTTGTCACGTGTACACCTTAATCCCAATGTGTTTGATATGTACATTTGACATTCCAGGTGACCTGTGCGTGTGCCTTGCAGTCAGCTGTTTGGATGGGATGACAAACTTCCACTGCAGGTATTGTGACGTGTGTCACTCAAGTGATATTTCGGGCTGTTCACTCAGACCGGCCCAGCAGCTCATTTCAGGGCATGGCATGTTGATTTGTCAATCAACAGGTGTATATGGCTTTTTGTAGGAATGCCAGCAAGCTGGCATATGTGTTCTGGATGTATTGCACACGCCAGACTCCATAGTGATCTGGTGTCTAGTAGCAGTTTTGCATTTGCTATGTAAATTGCCATTGATGTTGGCTGACTGTTAATCTACATTTATCCCAAATATGTCCTGCAGGACACCGCCTCTACCAAGGCCATTCCCAGACTTGGCTACCACGAGGGAACGTGCCTGCATCCGACATTACAGATTCACTCAACAGTTGATTCAGGAGTTGACAAACAAGCTGGCACCACCTCTCCAACCGCAACACAGGTATCCTACTGCCCTGACCCCCAAGTTAAAGGTGATGGTAGCCCTCCATTTTTTTGCTACCGGTACGTTTCAATTAATCATAGCTGATGTAGGTGGAATGTCACAGACGATGTTCACCCGTGTCCTGCGTGATGTTTTGGCAGCCATGTTGGAGCATATTGATGAATTCATCAAATTTCCGACTCCTGAAGAGTTGAGAGATGTAAAGGGTGATTTCTATGCCCTGGGAGGGATGCCTCATGTCATCGTGTCCATTGATGGGAAACATGTGGCTTTGGTGCAACCACAGGCACAGAAGCAGGCATACCGCAACCATAAACATTATCATTCAATAAATGCTCTTGTGGTGTGTCTTGCTAACATGCTGATTTCCCACGTTTGTGCACGTTTTCCAGGATCGGCACATGATGCATTCATCATGAGGCGTAGCAGGGTGCCACAAATGATGCTGCAATGCGCAACTAACAGGCATGTCTTGTTGGTGGGTTAACTGTCAAAGCCCAGCTCACCTGAGTTTCTGTTCAGTTCTGATGGAGGTTGAAGAAAGTCCGATCCCACCCTGAAACTGCTTGTTCCAGTACACTAGTTTTAAACAGTGCACTAAGAACCAGAAGCTCAAGGGAAGGGGGAAGTGGATAAAATAAAAAAAAGAGAGACAACACCGTTCTTGCGTTTCCAATGTAGAAGTGCTGCTAAAATCTGCGGCCCTCTCTGACTTCTGTAGAAACTGGTGCCTAATGAAACATAAACAAAGCACAGATAAGTGCAACCTATCCCTAAAAGAGTTCCTGACTAACCCTTAATCTATTTAGAAATTCTCTTCTAAAAGTACCTCTTGGATCCTGGTCTTTAGCTTCCAGGTTTGGAATGTGTTACTGTTCTGGGATGTGCTCTCTATTACTGTAAAACTTCTGTAAAATCAAACGAATATCATTATCAGAATTACCAACATCTAACATTCACCTTAATATAACTAAAGCCTAATATTCTTAATAGCAAACTCACTTTTCACACATTGCCAGACTTCTTATGAAACAAATACTGTACTTTTAAATCAAAATACAGCAGGTAATTTGTGCAAGTCCTTGATTTGCTGTTTGCCTTGCTGTCAATGGTTTCTTCTGTTCAATTCTTAAAAAAGTTCCATGTAAAACAATGTTTATTTCACAAAGTTCCACAAAGTAGTCTTGTAACAAAGGGGTTTGAACAACAAAGTTCGTGGTAGATATCTTGTTCCAAATTGTCTTTACATGAATCCAGAAATCGCCGACAAAGTTCTTTCAGGTAATAAAACGTTTTGCACTTACTTGTTGCTGAAAAGGGATACTGATCAGTCTAACCTTGTCCTCTTTCTCTTTTGCAGGTCGATTGCAGTGGACAGAAGAGGGGATGAGGCAAGAAGGAGCCGGAAACCGGAAGAAGGAAGAGCCAGCAGCCGCGCCCGTTGAAGCCAAAGAAGGTCTGGAGAGAGCAGGAGTGCCAGCGCCGAAGGATCTGTTCTCAGGTAAGTGGGAGGTGGAGGAGCACAAGCACTGGGTGAGGCTCAGGGGCTGCCTTTTATAGACAGGGCTGGGTGTTGTTCGAAGAGCTGGGTGTGGTTCGAAGAACTGGGTGTGGTTCTCACAAGCAGGTGTGCAGAGCTTCAGTTATTATGCTAATGAGTTGAAGTAGCACATGGCCTAGGGAGGAGTGCTCTAAATAAGCCTTGGTAAAAGCAAGGTTCAATGTGCAAACAAGACAGCAATGTCCAAACTTGTGAATACATTGAGCAACATACACAGAAGTCTTAAGGAGGGGCTGCGATAACAAGAAAGGCTTTCAATAGTATGTTTAAAGAGACCTATTACAGAAACCACTAGTGAAATGTGCACAAACCCTAACATTAACTTTATTTGTCCTGTGTGTTTCAGTATCTTTTGCTCTGACTGCATCTCCTGACCCACTTATTTACATGATTTCTCTATGTAGGGGACTCGGGATATCCCAACATGCCATGGCTAATGACAACTCTCTGCAACCCAAGAACAGCTGCAGATCAGCGGTACAATAATGCACAAGGGCAGACCAGGCGAGTGATTGAGAGGATGTTTGGCCTCCTGTAGACCGATTCAGATGTCTCGATAAGACCGGCGTATCCCTCCCATATGCACCGGACAAGGTCTGTAAGATCTTCATTGTGTGCTGCATGCTGCACAACATGGCAGTTGAGAAGGCAGAGCCACTCATCCTGGATCCTGAGGAGCAGGAACATCCACCCATTGAGGATTAAGGGCTTGGTCACGATGAAAGTGATGAGGAGGAGGAGGATGGTATCCGGAGTCAGCTCCTGCACAACTTCTTCTCATAATTGTGAGTCACTGGGAATAATTGGGCAAGCTTGGAGCATTGAGTGGCATGTGTTGCAATGTGTGTGTCCAGCTGACTGTATGGAAAGTGACTTTGATATGTGTTCTGATGTGTCACGCAAGTGCTAATGTCATGCCAGACAGTAATGCACAATGACTTTCCTTGAAATTTGCATGTGTCCTACATTGTTCCTGTTTCGTGACTGATCATGTCTTTTGCAAAGATTTTTACCGGTGAACTCTTGTGTGTCTGTCATTCCCAGGTTGCTGTGCCTGATGTCTGTTCGTGTCATCTTAGTCCTCCTGCTATTCCTCATGATCATTGCTACGTGGGCTGAATCAGCGTTCCATGCACGGACATGTGTAAATGTCAGTTCGGGTAAGAGATCCAAACAGGCTGTTTGGTGTTGGTACGGTTTGGGAATGTGTGGGAACTGTTTCTGAGCATGTTCTAATACCATGCATACATGTCTCATCACCATGGATCAACTTACATGTTGCACTACTCCCATGACATGCCAGTCACCCTTCTTGACAGTCATCTGTAGTGGAGTGTGGACTCTGGTGAAGGCATCAATGTGTGTAAACCTTGCCCCTGACACATTGCGAACACCACAGCTTGACATTGTGTGGGACATCACAGCAACAGGCTCTATGGGGAATTGCAGCCTCACTGTGTGCAGCAGGATGTCTTTTGCTCATCTACTTAATCTTGTATGCCAGTACATTTTGATTTCCAACAACCATGTTGTGAAGGTGTGAGCCAGCGTATGTCCCACATGTTCTGTCAACTGTCCTGTGAGTCTGTTCATATGAATGCATTGCCCTTTGTGCCTGTAGGTCATGTCACTGTCATGTCGCTTACTCTGGGCCAGTGGAGAACACTGCTTTGCAAGCCTTCTCGGTAAGTGGCAGAGAAATTTCTATCCCCATGAAGCCAAGAACGCTGTGCTGATGACGTCACAACGTTGCGCTGTAGCAAATGTAAACGCTTCGGTGGCACCTCTCCGGTCCCCTTAATTCTAGGATTCTCTTGTGGCTTGCTGCATATCCTGGTCACAGTTGGGGTGCTTTTGTGCCATCGCTCATCATTAATCTCTGTCGAGTTCAGGCCCAGCAGCTTGTTGTGTTTGGTATTTCAAAGCCCAGTTGGACGAGCCGATGACTGGCTCTTGCGGGGCTTCCTTGTGTTCCCCAAATTCCCTCCCTCGTTGGACGAACTTTTTAAGGCTCTTGTGGGGGATGTGTAATTTCCCTTCTTGAGCCTCACTGATTCCCTCGGGTAACTACGTATTGTTGGCTTTGTGTGAGTGGCGCTGCAGTGCATTTGTATTTCGGTTTATTGGACCTTATTCATACACTGTGATTTTTTGAGGCAGCCTGCAGAGTGTTATCCCCCCTTCATATCACTGCAATACTCTGCTACCTTTTGATGTGTCTTCTGTGATCCCTGTGCTAGTTGCACAATCCTTGAAACAGGATCAGAATTTTTGCCATTTCTTTTGCAACTCGTACAACATAATCTTTGGTGTATTATGTTGTTTCATCACCTTTCCATGTGCTATGAATTCATGGGGATTGTTCATCTCAGTTTTCAAAGCAGAGGCTTGTAGTGCTTGTCCTGAAGTAAGCTCAAATTTCCCAGTTATGTGGCTGTTAAGACTTTTTTGGGTATGTTGAAAACTGCTGGATAAATACATATAAACGTATGGAACAGCCTTCTTTGTAAGTGTAATGTCCTTGTTCGATCCTCAGATCTAGTAGCATTTTCATTACTGTGATCCCAACTAGGATACCGTGGCTGTTGGTTTCGTTTACAGGTGTAATTGTTACAGTACAGGTCCTGTGGTATTCAGTGATTCATTGACAAGAAGTGTTGAATCCTTATGCTTGTTTACCTTTGTTTCAGATCTCCCTCCCTGCTGTTCCCTTCCTTTCCTTCCCTTGCCTGATCACCCTTTTGAGTCTGTCATTTCTACTCAGACCAAGGGGCTATCGGGAGATGGACCACTTTGAGCATCACACGTTTCAGAGGATTCAAGGCCCTGACAGTCACAGGCAGTCCTGTGCACATTGGTTCACCAGCAGTACAGGTAGACTCATTACACGACTGTTCATTTCTTCTGAGCAATGGCACTGGCCATGGACATTGGCTCATGCAGCATGGCCTCAACACATACTTGATCCATTTGTGTAGTAAATGTGTTCACCACAGTACAATGTGCCTCATCACTGTCACCGCAGATCTCTTGCCACTTTGCATGCATCATCTATGGCATAAATGACGAAGATTGTGCATATGGGAGTATGTGTACTTTGCCAACATGCATGCAGTTATTCATGTCTAATGATCCCTATTGTGCATGCAGTACTTGGTTGTGAATGTATTTGTGCAGACTGCTACCTACAACGGGCAGGCAACACCTGCTGACGCTGAGTGTCCTGGGCGCAGCTTGGCCTTTTGGTGCCTGATCCTGTGCCCGTCAGTTTTGGTGATTGTTCATACATTTTCTTTGAGCGACCCATGAGTAACCAGACACTCCTTCCTTTCCATACACCTGTTACACTGTGCCTTTCTAACTCCCTTGTCTTTGTGTCCTCCTGTGTGCCTGGTGTGTCACCCCTTCCGCCGTCAGGTGTTCACTCATTCCTGCTGCTGCCTCCCCTGCGGCACCGCACCACTAAGTGCCCTGATTCTGCAACCCACACGCCTACCAGAAGCTCCTCCCTCCCTCCACCCATTCTTAAAGCAGGCAGCAGCCTGTCTGTGCCACGGTAGCGCCATCTCCGTGCCAAAGGCAGGACCATCAGCGCACGTCAGAACCTGCAACGTGCACAGTGCAAGACCCTCTGGTCCTTGCATGACCCACTTAACACAACAGACTCATGCTCCATCCACCCTCCAAACAAATAACAGCAGAGAAGCACCACCTGCTATCAGGCAACCCCTAAGCACACACACAATAGCTTCACATGTTGTGTGTACAACTCCTGCTGCGCACTGCCCCGCCTCACAGACCTTGTCCGTACAACCAGGTCATGTGCCTCCTACTGCACACCCGCTCCATCCACCAGCACGCCATTGGACTCTGTTACCTCCTCAACACAACAGCCTCAGACATCGCCTTCATTACAGTAACCTGGTTGAACGCATCCTCAGCACACAACTTCAACATTGCCATCACATTCTGATACAAGATCACCCACAGGGACCGCACCAACAATCCAGGAGGATGAATTGCAATTTATTCTGAAGTACACCCTCAGAGTCACATACAACAACAGGGACACACTCAGCATTGTGAAGAACCTGCACTTCATGTTTCACACCAGCACCCTGACCACCCTCAGTCTAACACTCATCTACAGATCTCCAGGCCTACACCCTCAATTCCGCTAAGCCATCAACAACTACATCAGCACGCCCTCATCTACACAGACTACATGTGGCAGGGGGACAGCAACTTCTGGCAGGAGGACAACCACACCCCCATCCTTCATTGGTACATCAACATTTGCATCCAGTTTTCTGACCGGCAACACACAGCCCCACACTCCCCTACAGATGCCCCAGAGATGCTTGACCTAAGTCACCACAGACAAGCTGTGTGGCACCCTTGCCCAGGACACTCCAACCACCGCTACCGCCACACCCTGCAACCTCACACACTGGATCTGTGGAAAATGAAATTTTGCCTGACCAAGATGCCCCCTACGTGTACCCTATGTTACATGTATGTGCATGTCACCCATGCATATTTCTCTCAGTGGCCTGAATCACAAGGCCTCTGCAATCACGTCCTGCATTAAGGTGCCTGTCATCAAGTTTCCCAAACGTTAAGCTAACATGAAGGCCCATGTATTTGCATTGTGCACTTTTAAATAAATATCGTAATAAACCCTTTTTGTGGTTCAGTCTGAGCCACTTTCTGAATTAGGGTTTTCATGACTCCTGACACACTGCAAGCTGCAGTTACGTATCTCTGACCTCGCATACTTCTAGCTCAGCTGAAAGAAGCCCAGCAAAGGGTGCCAAGACAGTGTTTTGAATAACTGTTATCTGCCTGCTGTACAGAGTCACATTCCTGCCCAGTGAGGAAGGTAAACAGAACCCGTCCGCGGAAGATAGGGCCTAGCCTCTCTGTCTCCATTGAAGTAAATCACAGTGCTTGCATCCATAGAAAGCTCACAGCCCCACGCAATGAATGGAGAAATATATGCTTTTTCTGATTCCTAGTGACGAGCAACCTTTGCAACCTTTGCTTCAGATAATACATCCCCTGACTTAAGATATCAGTTAGTACCAGACGTGCTGGTCGCCTTGACACTAAAGATCTCTCTACTAGACTGAAAGTCAGCTCTCCTCCCAGTTACACGTCAATTGCACGTCATGCTCAAATTGCGTGCACAAGTAGGGCAAAGTTCCAGCCTGCCATGTAACCCCTCCTCTATGTAGCCACCCACCTATCACCCACCTGTGACTCATCAAGTGTACACCCTCATGCACGCCCACGTGCTCTTATCTCTTTCTTTCATGCTCTGCCTGGAGCGCTCCTCCCTATGTACAAGGAAAAATGTATATATGTGTTGTTCTCTGTAAATACTGTTAGAAGACCCTTCCTGAACCTCAGTGGTGATGGAACAGATTCTCCCTTAACTCGAGTTATTGGAATAAAGCCCTTTTAACTTGGACACCACGGACTCTCTGCCTCTCATTTGATACATGCTAATTGTTAATGCCTAGAAATTATGCCAGGGTAATATTTTATTTACCACATTAATTTGGCGCCCGAATAGGTACATATCCTTTTCCCCACACGCCGGAGTTGTAGGTCCAGCTTTGCCCCCTTCTACAGCCGTGACGGATTTTAAAGTGTACACGCCATCTGGATTTCCCGCTACTCCCTCAGGCCCAGGAGGAGGACGGACTGTGACCAGGCATCCATACGAGGCGGTGAGGATTGCGGATCGTCTCAACCAGAGCCCGACTTGTGAGAGAGCAAGGTCCGAGGTTTCCAGAGGTCCACCCGTTCCGAGGCGCATGCGTAGACGTAGACGTAGATGCGTAGAAGTCCGAGGCCTTCAAGTTTCAAGTTTTGCTTCTCGGTGAGTACCACTATGGGGAATGCATAAAGTTTCAAGACGGGTTCATTTTATATGAACACGGTCAAGACGGGTCCACGTTATTCGTGAAAACGGTAAAGACGGGTTCGTTCACACGAGCACGGTCAAGACGTGTCTCATTTTTGAGACCGGTATGGTTGTACTGTATTCCAGTGCATGTAGTTTTTCAAGTACATGTTTAGTTCTCTGTATTGGTTTAGATCATGTTTGTTTTAATGTTATGATGTTTTAGTATGAATGATTGTTGATTGTTTCAGTCTATTTTTTGTGTATTGTATTTCCATTGTGTTGGTTTCAACATGCCACTGTTTTCAAAATTGCGTCAGATAGGGACCAGAAAAGGTATACTAGAAGAGTCAGTTAACATCCCGCCTAGAGACACACCTGGTCATTATATGTATAATAAGCATGGATTAGAGGCCATCTTGTTTTTAGATTTATGGGTAGACTATACAAAGGACCTGGAGGAAAAGAATAGATGGCCTATCTCAGGAACATGGGATTCAGAATGCATTATGAGAGTAGAGGAAGCGGTATGGAAAAGGAAGTCAAGACCCTCTCAGAAAGATGCCATCGAGTTATGGCGCAAAGAGTCACACAGGAGAACAGAGAAATAATTCAATAAAGCAGAGAGAACTAAACAAGCAGAGGAAAAAGCCAAAGAAAAAGAACTACGGGAGGAGGGGGAACGGGTCAAAACAGAACAGACTGTTAGAGAAAGAAACGCCGTCGTTACTGGTATTTATCCCGTCCTGGCTGAAGAACTAGCTAGAGTGACCACCTCAGAGAGACCCAGTAGGTCGCGAACGCCACCACCTGTACCATATAGAGAACGTAGAGTAAAGCCGACAGCATCGGAGGCGTTCATTTCCTCGTATCTAGATGATTCCCTTCCGGACTACGTTAATGCAGGTTTCCCTCCACCCCCACCAGCAGATCAGCTCCAGCAACTTCAGCAGCAGCTAGTAAAAGATGACATAGGTCCCGGGGCAGTGGGAGGGGTGCCTACTGTAGATGTAGCCATTCCATTTTGTGTATATGATCCAGAAACAGGAAAAGGTTCAATGGTCGTGATTTCACTTAGGCTAAGACAAGCCGTTGCATATCTAGAGACATTACCAGACATGAAAGAACACCTAGATAAAATGTACCGTTTTATTAGAACGGGGGAGGGACCAGACAGTATAGCACAAGCCATGGCACAAAGAAAGGTAGGGGTTAAGAACCATATCCTACGTTTTATTATTAACTGCCTGATCAGGGAACAAGACGAAGGAGACGGAGATGTAAAACAAGGTTTGATAGAATGGAGCGAGCACATAGATGCCGGTAGACATGATAAACAGGGACAGATAGATGCCATGTACAAGAAAATACGAAAGGAAATAATAGAAAGACACAGAAAAGAGTCTGACGAGAAGGGCGAGTCATCAGCGGAAGAGGTAGAGGATCATCAGGATCCGAAAGGCAAGATTAATTATGTAGGAAAAGCGCGACAGTTTGACAGACCCAAATGTCTTGACTACCGTAAACAAGGGCCAGCTATAAAAGAAAGATATTCCCTCGAAAATCTGTTCCAAGCTACTGAACAAGCACTGAAAAAGCGGATAGGGAGTGAGAGACCTCCCACCTCACACGAAATTGAATTGGCCCGGTCAGCCACCCAGTGGGTGTCTAATTCTAATATATATAGCAGTGATATAGTGGCTCAGACTTTCTTAAGCCTTCCACCGAACGAACAGCGTTTGGCTGGTATTTACATGGTCCAACACTTGATAACGTTGTATGAGAGTCAATATTCTGATCCTGGTCACTTGCATAAATTACTAGACGACATTTTACTAGACAGATGGACAGGTTTAGGTACCGAATTAATTAATGTTATCCTGGATCAACGACATAAGTACATAAATTCTCTGACCACATGTATGCCTCCAACCTCACACCACGGCGGAAATAATTTACACGTAGACAGACAGAACCCCCTACGAGAGGTACATCCCGTCAAAGATGCGGCCAATGTGTTGCAACGGGTGTATGTTTACACCCCCTTAACAAAAATAGAAATACTAGAAATGAAAAAGATGCTGCCCTGCCATGATAAAGACCCGGGGGGGTTTCACCGAGAATTAAAAGACATCCTCCGCATAGGAGATTATACGTACGATGACATTCTGAAGTTACTGAAAGTACTGTTGCCTGCTGGTATTTATGAAAAGCTTAAGGAAAAAGACTGGGAGGTAGGCGAGAAAAAGTTAAGCTGGGATGCACTGGAAACGGAAGAAAAAGGTCGGCTCCCAGGGGTTGGTCTTGGTGAAAAAGCTAGAGAACTGCCTGAACTCCTGATACAAGTTTTACCGAGATTATTGATTACTAAAAAGGAAGACTGGGATGCTATTTCAGCATGTAAACAAAAGCAAGACGAGGACACAAGTGATTTCTATTCTAGGTTTGAGAAATGCTTTACTATTAATAGTGGCCTTAAGCCAGGTAGCGAGTCATTTCCACATCTTTTTGTGAGCAAATTAGTTGAGAATTCCTTGCCCCAGATCAAGAATAGAGTACTGAAGGTTGAGAGTACTTGGCAAGCAAACAGCCCTTCACAAATGTTACAGATGTTACAGTTTCACCAGAACAGGATTAGAGAAGAGCAGGACCATGAAAAGAGGCGCATGAAAGAGACAAAAATGAAAGTGCTGGTTGCCCAGACGGTACCGGCAAATTCAAACAAACATAGCACGACACCTGTCAAGGGGAACTGTAATTATTGCAAACAACCAGGTCACTTTGTAAAGGACTGCACTATTCTGAAACACAATATAGCTACAGGCAAGACAAAAGAACGACAGTACACTCCTAGACAGAATAGCACGCAACAGAACACACAACAAACAGTAGCGAATTTTCCTCCACCACCGCCTGTACAGGGCACACCACAAATGTATCAGTACACACAGTCAGACTATCCAGAATATCAACAGTTCTCATGAAACAGCCTTGAGAGGGAAGTAGGCTTGCCCCTTATTGAGGTTCCTGTAGATCAAGAGGGTCCGTATGTACATAGTCGTGTATTAGGTCAGGATCGAAAGTTTCTGATTGACACAGGGGCGAGCAGGACTACCATCAGTCATGACGAGGTTCCAGGGGCACCTCTCTCAGGCTCACAGAATGTTTCCCTGGGATTTTCAGGAAAGCCTATTGTTAATGAAGTATCGAAACCAGTTTCCCTAGGAGTTGGTCCACTGTCACGTACCACAGACTTGCTACTTACTAAGTCATGTCCAGAAAACTTACTTGGTATGAAGACATTAAAAGACCTAGGAGCAGTTATCTGCTGCTCTCCAGAAGGAGTACGCCTGTTTTTACGTGATTTTAAAGGTCATTATGTACTGACTGATTTTGACCACAGACTCAAGAATGTGCCACAGACTCTATGGGCACAAGGACCGACTGACGTAGGTTACATGGACATAACGCCACACCATGTCACACTCAAAGCAGGGGTAGTACTTCCACGTATTAGACAATACAAGTTACCACCTGACGCCGAAACAGCCTTAATGAAAATAGTTGATGAGCTCATTTCACGAGGGTTAGTGATAGAGACCGACTCGAATGTATGTAACTCGCCTGTCATCCCTATCCTTAAACGATCTGACCCTAGTGTACTGCCAGTGTACCGACTAATTATTGACCTACGAGAATTGAACAAATGTGTAGTACCACAATATCCAGTGGTGCCAGACATTTCTTCATTATTGACTGCTATTGATTCTGAGGCCACAGTCTTCACTGTCATAGACTTGAAGAATGCTTTCTTTAGTGTACCCATTCATCCAGATAGCCAATACCTTTTTGGATTTAGTTTAAAAGGGCGTAGCTTTGTCTTTACAAGAGCTCCTCAAGGTTTTACAGAAAGCCCTAGCATTTACAGTCAAGCATTAAAAAGACAGCTAGACAGTGTTCACATGCCTCCCAACACTGCGCTACTTCAGTACGTAGATGACATCCTGATTACAGCACAATCAGAACCAGAATGCGAGAATGCATCACTGACAGTCTTACATTTTCTGGCTGACAAGGGGCACAAGGTGTCCCCTTCCAAGTTGCAATTCTGTGAAAAGCAAGTGGTGTACCTTGGACACTTACTTTCCAAGGAGGGTAGACAACTGACACGAGAACGCATACAGCTCATTTCTAACCTTTCACAGCCCAAGACACAAAAGGAAGTACGGGCCTTCATTGGCCTCACTTCATACTGTAGGCAATGGATTCCCCAGTATGCCTATCTAGCCAAACCACTCATACAATTGACAACACAGGAGGCAGCCACTTCGACTGTCCTCCCTTGGACACAAGAACATACCTTGGCATTTGAGGAATTAAAAAGAGCATTATGTCAAGCGCCAGTTCTAGTCCTAGTTACAGTAAGCCTTTTATGCTTTTCATAACTGAACGGGATGGAACAGCGTTATCTGTCCTCACACAAGATCAAGCAGGAAAACACAAGCCTTGTGCTTATTTTTCTAGAGCCTGAAATCAGTTGCAGTAACAGCCCTAGCCATCAGACAAAGTGACTCGATAGTGTTGGGTCACCCTCTGACAGTACAGGTTCCACATGCAGTGGAGGTTCTCTTAAACAGGACACAGACACAACATTTGACTGTAGCAAGACTGACAGGATATGAACTGACATTATTTCAACCACACATAGCGATCAGACGTTGTAATATTCTGAATCCTGCTACACTTTTGCCTTCAAGTACAGTAAATGCACCATCACATGACTGTGTGGAAGTAATGAATATAGTGACGAAACCAAGACAAGACCTGACAGATATTGCACTTCCAGACCCAGACTTAACGCTCTATATAGATGGATCCTGCATGAGAACGAGTGCAGGAGAATTAGTAGCAGCATATGCTGTGACCACTGCTACTAATGTCATAGAGACACAGAAAATAGACACACTATCAGCACAAGCAGCAGAGCTCATCGCTCTGACACAAGCTTGCATAAGAGCTAAGCACTTGAAAGTAAACATTTATACTGACTCACAATATGCTTTTGGCGTTGTTCATGATTTCGGGGTCTTATGGAGGGAGAGAGGTTTCTTGACCTCCCATGGGACCAAGATCCAGCACGGCCAGCTCATTCAAGCCCTGTTGGAAGCAATACATTTACCTACAGCCATTTCTATCCTGAAGTGCACAGCTCACACCAAAGTTACAGACACCATTTCCCAGGGTAATGACCTGGCAGACCGAACAGCTAAACTTACAGCCCAGACAGCCCAGACACCAACAGACACGACAAGGACAGAGGTACCATTACTGACAATATGTATGACAGTCAGGGATCCCACTCAAGATGTACTCGACATACAGACACATGCCACTGCAGATGAGATAAAGAAATGGACTGAACAAGGAGGGGTCCAGACTGAACAAGGTTGGATGACTAAGGGAAAAGGTACATGGTTTCTTCCAGATTCTATGGTACAAGTAATCATAAACACAGAACATAGTCCAACACACTTGGGAGAAAAGGCAATGATAGACAGCTTACAGAATATCTGGTTTAACAAGCACATGCGTGCAGCAGCGAAGCAGAAAGTACGAACATGTATGATCTGTTGCCAGTTCAATCCAGGTAAAGGCATTCCGGTGGAACAAGGCGGATTTCATCCTCCTGACCACCCTTTTGAGGTCCTCCAGATGGATTATATCCAAATGAACAGATGTAGAGGTTACAAGTATGTCTTGGTAGTTGTGTGTGCACTATCTAGATGGACAGAAGCATATCCAGTTCCAGATTATACTGCTGTGACAACAGCCAGGCAATTAGTGCGCGAGTACTTCCCCAGGTATGGATTGCCTCGGGTCGTATATTCCGATAACGGTCAGCCATTCTCCTCTGAATTAATGAAACAAGTGTCTCTTCTGTTAGGATATACTTGGAAATTCCATTGTGTAAGACACCCTGAAGCAGCAGGCCTTGTAGAAAGACATAATCAGACAATCAAAACAAAACTTGCTAAGATATGTGCAGAAAAAGGCGTGGATTGGATGGTAGCTTTACCGGTTGCCCTCTTTTACATGCGTATGGTAGCTCATTCCAGAACAGGCCTATCCCCGTATGAAGTAGTCTTCGGTAGACCGCCAAATATGTGGGGTACACCTATGCCTAAAAGAATAACTGATGTTGACAGTAACATGCTGACAGATTACCTGGCTTCCTTGATGTCTGCACTACTCTCTTGTCGTTCACAGGTTGCTGCCGCCTTCCCTGACAACACCCAGGTCAAGAAACACGCCATAGTCCCTGGGGACTTCGTTTTTGTGCGGAACTTTGATCGATCAAGCACCCTTGAGCCACGTTGGAAGACGCCGAAGTTGGTGCTACTGACCACGAGGACCGCAATAAAAGTCGAGGGACGCAAAGGATGGATCCACGCTCAGCATTGTAAAAGACACTTTGGACAATCTGGTACTTCAGTAAAAGACAATACAGACTTTGCGCCGCCTGCGCCGCCTGCGCCGCCTTTACTAGAAAAGACTCCACAGCAGGAGTATAAATCTAAGTTAAGATCTAGTAAGTCAGACGTAGTTTAATTGTCTAAGTCCACTCGGTGGTGAATCGGTTAGACTAGATTTCTGACATGTATAAGATCACATACGAGAATAGTAAGAAAAAAAACATGAAAGCAAAATACTGCAAGCTACTACGCAGTAGATGTATAGTTACTTTGATCATTCTTTTTATTCTGTGCATTGTTATAATCTGTGTCAGTTTATTACTACATGTTTTCTTTCCTATTTCCTCACATATACACTCTTCCAGTAACAGCACCATAGAGCATACATTTAGTGAACTGCCACCTCATGAATTGTCATATCGACTTGCATTGCGTAACAATACTTTTATTCGAATGTTACACCATTCTCACCAGACCAGCAATGCGACTGATTGCTGGGTATGTGGCCAACTGCCACCTTATCAAAAGGCGAAGGGAGTTCTGCCCTTCTATCCTCTACCGTTCTCACACAATGGTTCATGTGGAGCATGGTTTGCCTTAATGACCTCAATAGATAGAAAGTACATAGCTTATCCAGGTGGCTGGATATATGGAAACCTGAATAAAGTAATGAATGAAGCATGTTTTCCAGACAAAGACGGATTTCCTCAAAGGAAGGGAACCGATCTAGAGAATGAAGAGTACGAGCAGGGAAATGCATCCGTTAATTTTATAATGTTAAATGTTCAGCCCAAGCAAAATACAGGTCCACCGTTTATTTCAGTTCTACCAGCAAAAGGTGATTTATGTGTTAATAAGAAAGGCTCAGTACATATGGGACACAGCGAGTGTAAAGTTGTAGTAGAGTTTAATGATAAAGGACTTTCTTCTTTCAAAACATCACGCCATACCTATTTCATTTGCGGTCAGACAGCCTATGTACATCTGCCCTTAGACTGGGGTGGGACTTGTTATATAGCATTCTTATTGCCACCTGTATTCTTGGCCCCATCCCATTATCATAGAGATTCACGACTAGAACATGTTAGAGTAAGGAGAGAGACAGATGCCTCAGGGATTGATCAGACTGAAACAGCTTGGGAGCAATATACAGATTTCAACAAAGGATTCTTCTTCTTCATAGGTCCCGTCCAAAACAGTAAACTGATACGCAAGTTAACAAGGACTCTTGAGGCAGTAGTGAATGTGACTGCATCTGCCCTGGCGAACTTGACCCAGGAACAGTCTGCTATGAGACTTGTTGTTCTTCAAAATCGCCTCGTTCTAGATGTCATCTTGGCGGATAGGGGCGGAGCTTGTAGCGTGATCCGATCTAGTTGTTGCGTTTTCATCCCGAATAACGCGCCATCTGTGTATCCAGCGATAACAAGGCTCCGCAAGATTGCTCATGTCATACATCAAGACCCAGGCACATGGACTTGGTCCAGTTGGCTCTGGGGTGTGATATCTGCTTGGGGATGGAAAGTGTTGTCCTTCCTAGGAATGATCCTACTTATGATATTTGGTTGCTGTCTCTGTCTGCAGTGTGGCCCGGCCATTTGCGGCCTGTGTGCAACTGCATGTGTTCCACATCCAAGTATACAAAGGGTTAAGGACGAACAAATGATGCTGTATGATCAACTAAACGGTCTCATGAATATAGATGTATCCTGAAGGGTTACGTAGGGGACAAGGAGGGAATGTGGAAAATGAAATTTTGCCTGACCAAGATGCCCCCTACGTGTACCCTATGTTACATGTATGTGCATGTCACCCATGCATATTTCTCTCAGTGGCCTGAATCACAAGGCCTCTGCAATCACGTCCTGCATTAAGGTGCCTGTCATCAAGTTTCCCAAACGTTAAGCTAACATGAAGGCCCATGTATTTGCATTGTGCACTTTTAAATAAATATCGTAATAAACCCTTTTTGTGGTTCAGTCTGAGCCACTTTCTGAATTAGGGTTTTCATGACTCCTGACACACTGCAAGCTGCAGTTACGTATCTCTGACCTCGCATACTTCTAGCTCAGCTGAAAGAAGCCCAGCAAAGGGTGCCAAGACAGTGTTTTGAATAACTGTTATCTGCCTGCTGTACAGAGTCACATTCCTGCCCAGTGAGGAAGGTAAACAGAACCCGTCCGCGGAAGATAGGGCCTAGCCTCTCTGTCTCCATTGAAGTAAATCACAGTGCTTGCATCCATAGAAAGCTCGCAGCCCCACGCAATGAATGCAGAAATATATGCTTTTTCTGATTCCTAGTGACGAGCAACCTTTGCAACCTTTGCTTCAGATAATACATCCCCTGACTTAAGATATCAGTTAGTACCAGACGTGCTGGTCGCCTTGACACTAAAGATCTCTCTACTAGACTGAAAGTCAGCTCTCCTCCCAGTTACACGTCAATTGCACGTCATGCTCAAATTGCGTGCACAAGTAGGGCAAAGTTCCAGCCTGCCATGTAACCCCTCCTCTATGTAGCCACCCACCTATCACCCACCTGTGACTCATCAAGTGTACACCCTCATGCACGCCCACATGCTCGTATCTCTTTCTTTCATGCTCTGCCTGGAGTGCTCCTCCCTATGTACAAGGAAAAATTTATATATGTGTTGTTCTCTGTAAATAATGTTAGAAGACCCTCCCTGAACCTCAGTGGTGATGGAACAGATTCTCCCTTAACTCGAGTTATTGGAATAAAGCCCTTTTAACTTGGACACCACGGACTCTCTGCCTCTCATTTGATACATGCTAATTGTTAATGCCTAGAAATTATGCCAGGGTAATATTTTATTTACCACAGATCAGCGACTGATCCAACACTCTTGCCACATTGGCGGACTTTCCTGTGAAGTACAAAAACAGTTAAGCCACCTGGGAAAAGGCAGACCTACTGGACTCATAGAGGTCTAGCCGGACTCTTGTGCAAACCTTGCGAAACAAACAACCATAAGTTACCTTTCAGCCCTGAAACCCACCACACACAGACATCACCATATCATCAGCACGGACAAGAGGACATCCTTCAGGTAGGTCATAGGCACCAACACACACAACATCAAGGAGCTCATAATCATCGTGTTTGAAATATCTAACCCCAGCTCTCCATCCAAAAGACATCCCACCTTTGCAAGGCCAAGGGGATCCCTCGCAACATTCTACCACTGAAAGCTCATGGACGTACATGACAGCCTCGTCACACAGAGTCAGACAGCGCTACTATCCACAGGACATACCCCCCTCAGTTCCTGGACTCCCTTCAGCAGCAAAGACACCACCCGGCTCATGTACACAATCCACTCCGGCCTCCTTCAGGACCCTTCCCACACAACATCTCAATCACAGCATACCCCATTCTTGGAGCCCACCTCCGGCACGTCATGAATGTCTCCTTTGAGTACGCCACATTCCATGGGAGCTGGAGACATGCAGACACCCAGGCCCTTCTTTAACAATGGACGGCAGTACAGCAGGTTCGCCAGGAACATCACCCTGCTTCCCTACCTGGCAAGTGTCATGAATAAGACAGTCAACGTGCAACTGACCATCTCCCTCCAAGCAAACACCTCGAGGCAACCCGCCCCAGTCCATCTTCCATAGTCTTCACCCCACTGCAACAGCCCTCATTGCCACCACCAACGACATCTTGGACCATGCTCAACAATGGTGAGACCACCACCCTCACCCCCTCGACCTCTCAACGGCATTCTACACCATGTGCTACCACACTGTCAGATCACACATCGCCAACACTGGGATCCAGAGGAGGGCCCAGGATGGAATTGCAAAGTACATCACCAGCAAGGCCCAGGGAGTCCGCCTCCCCCTTCAGCACGTAGTACACTGGGGTCATCGGGCCCATGCCCCAGGGCTTATCTCTCAGCGTCACAATCTTCAATCTCTCCATAACCCCCCTCTCCACCATCACATGCGCACACAGCCTCATCATCATGTCCTATGCCATTTACACCCAGCTGCTCCTCCCCCTCACCAGAGACCCACCCACTCCCAGATACAACCTTCAAGAGGGCATGAGGTGCCTTGACAAATGGATAGACATCAGCCACCTGGGACTGGACTTGGACAAGACTGAGGTCATCATCTGAGGATTGTCCCCTTACAGCTGGGACAACGCCTTGGTCACCCTGCCTGGGCAGCGCACCAGCACACAGTGCCCACGCACGCAAGCATGTGTTCATCGTACACTCCTCGCTCACAATAACCATGCAACTCAACACAATCTCTACCTCATGCTGCAACTCCCTCCACATGCTGCAATTGATCTTCAGATAGATCCACTCCTAGGCAAGACAGACATTCACCCAGGTCCATGACACCAGCTGACTCAACTACGGCAATGCCCTCCATGCAGGAACAACAGCCAGACTCCAGGAGGACTTGTGCATATCCATGGTGCATCCAAAACACCTCATCCTCAACATCCCTGGCCACAGCCACATGACCGTCCACCTGAGATTCCTACAATAAAATCACTGTCAGACTCCTCAGCCACACTCAGGAGGCACTCCACAACCCCAGCCCCAAAGACGAACATCGACGTCTCCCATCCAACACCCCATTGCCCCAACTCCATCCAGTCAACCTTGCCCTGGGCACCATTCATCACATCCACAGTGCAACTGCATGCGGGAGATCATTCTCCCACCTCACCAAACAGACCTGGTACTCCCTCCCTATGCACCTCCACATGACCCATGACCTCTACGTCGTCATAAAACTCTTCCAAAACTGTCTGTCTGAGCAGTATGGCAAGCCCACCCCCCCAGCAGCTTGAAACCATCATGGGTGAGTATTCGTCTCCATGTATGTATTTGGTGATACATTGTGACCTACGTGTGTCCTCGACCAGACTCAAATCCCAGTGTAGGGATGGCTTGAGTTTGTTCCACACTCTGGCATACTTTGACATATCCCCACACGTATGGTGTTGACTCATGCTAAATGACAGCAACACCAATTTTACTTGTGATTGTGTTGTTTATTTGTCTGTCTTGTGCATGAAACGTGAGTGAGTGATAGGTGCTGTACAAAAATGGCGGGAATCCAAAGTTCACAGAGGGAGATGTGATGCTTTGCAGTTTGAGTCAACAGAGTCCAGATCACAGTGCTTGGCATCATTGTTCAGACTGCAACCAGCAAGTCCATGAGGGAGAGTAGGACAGTCAATGAGGTGATGCTGTTGCACACAAGATCAAGGTGCCAGACCAGGTGACCTGGGAGATGTGCATGGCCGGCTGCCTCTCACTGTCTTTTCCTTGGACGACCCACCTTCCTTGGGGGACCCTCATATGCAGGCCTTGACGATGCATGGGACGCTCCGTCAGGCAATTCCTCCTCCTCCTCCCTCCCTGTGCCTGGTGTCGGTCTTCGCCTAGATGTTTCTTGCCTGGTGACACAGGGAGGGTGCTCCATGTTGTCAGCAATCCGACGGAGTGAATGGCTTATGTCCCTTTGCACCACCAGGAGCTCAGCCAGTCTTGCATCCATCCGTCCTTGGTGTTGTTGTTGACTGGCGTGTTGCTTGGCCTGCAGGTTTTTCATCTCTCTGAGGGTCCCCACTACCTGGCTGATCTCCCTGGTGTCCCGCCGGTATGCCTCCATGATGTTGCGTAGTTGAGACATACCGGGCCCTCCAGCTGGCTGGTCAGGTTCTCACCTCTGCCTGGCGCCACTCCCACCACCCCTGCCCACACGAGCCTGGACTGCCCTTGTGGGCACATCGGGTCGACGGGACCCCTGAGGGATGGCAGTGGTGGTGTTGTCTGCCACCTCCTGGGTGCCCGGCGAACCTTGTCCCTCATTGTCAGACTGGCTCTGTTGTTTACTGTGGGCAGGGCTCCAAGATGTCTGCTGGGATGTGGCAGGAATGGTGGTGGTGGTTGGCGCAGATGTTCCTGATCCAGCTGCTGTATGGGTTTGGGCACCAGAGGTGCCAGGTTGGTCGCGGTCATCCGTGGAGTTGTGAGAGGCGTCGCTGTTGGTGGGATGAGGGTCCTGCGGTGCTGGAACTGTGATTTATCACCCCCATTGTTGGGGTAGATTCTGCACGTTGCCCTGTCAGTGTGAGAGACAGACAATGTTAATGTCATTTAATGCAACATCCATTTTTCATACACATTGTAGTTGGCACTGTTCCACCTGGTAGTTGTCTATGCTTTGGATTGTCCTCAATGTTCACTTGTGGATGGGTATGTTGTGGGGTCAGATTGATCTGTGCTCAGGAGTCATTGACATGTGGGGGCATATTTACAATAACTGGCACAGCCCTGCATATCATCAGGGATTGGGCAGTCATTGTGCACCACAGCTATGCCAGCATGGATGCGAAGCATTTACAATTAGGAGCACCATGGGGGAAAAAAGGCACACCTGAGTCATGCATCTGTGCCGTAGAAGTGGCACATTGCTGGAGTTGCGTCACCGGCTCAATGCAGCTCCAGCAATGCTCTGTGGGGCCCAATCTGCACAATGCTGCATCAATCCTCACGTCTGCTTCAAGCATGCACTGGGTTTTGATGCAGCATGTGCTTAAAAGTGATAGAGTGAAATCTTGTAGGTTTCACTCAGCCACTTTTGTGAGGCGTTGCTGCACAGGAACGCCCACACACCCACCCCCCCTCGCACCAGTACACTTACTTCTGGCGCAGGGCTTTAGAACATGACACATCTCCCAGATGCGTCACCTTGTAAATACACAGCACCATGGTGCCACTTTTGTGCGGCCGCTGCGTCACAAAGGTGACGCTAGGGTGGCGTGGAAGTAGCACAAGGGGCTTGTGAATCTGCACCTTGCATTTTTTGCTTGGATGCTTCTGCAAATCTGTATTGGTTTTGTTGTGTTACATAACCATTGTAACAGTGGGGCACTCCATTGCCTGTCCCAGGAGGGTATGACAGTGGTTGTGAGTTCCTGTCAAATATATCTGATCTTGTTGTCCTGGTGTTTGTATTTGCAATGGTCCCAGGGGGCCTTGTGCTGCCTATGCTAGGGCCGAGTGTCATCTATCTTGTCAGTACTTTCCCACTCTCTGTGCATTAAGCATGGTGCATGGGTGTCTACCTGGGCCACATGGGATGAGGGCAATTGGGCATGGGCATCCACAGAAATGTTTCTAGTGGTGGGGAACTTTTTAACTTCATCACCATGCCCCTTGCACCCTTCTCACCACTGCCTTGCACCCTTCTCCCCCTCCCCCTTGAACCCTTCTCCCCTCCCACTTGCACCTTTCTCCCCCTCCCTCTTGCATCCTTCTCCCCTTCCCCCGTGTACCCTGCTCCGCCTTGAACTCTTTTCTACCTTGCACTCTTCTCCCCTCTGCCTTGTACCCTTCTTGCCCTCCCCTTGCACCCTTCTCACCTTCCCCCTTGCACCCTTCTTGCCCTCCCCCTTGCACCCTTTCCCCCTCCCACTTGCACCCTTCTCCCCCTCCCCCTTGCACACTTCTCCTCCTCCTCCTTGTACCCTGCTCCACCTCCGCCTTGAACCCTTTTCTACCTTGAACCCTTCTCCCCTCTGCCTTGCACCCTTCTCGCCCTTCCCCTTGAACCCTTCTCCCCTCCCCCTTGTACCCTGCTCCACCTCCACCTTGAACCCTTTTCTACCTTGCACCCTTCTCCCCTCTGCCTTGCACCCTCCTCGCACTCCCCCTTGCACCCTTCTCACCCTCCCCCTTGCACCCTTCTTGCCCTCCCCCTTGCACCCTTCTCCCCCTCCCCCTTGCACCCTGCTCCACCTCCGCCTTGAATCCTTTTCTACCTTGCACCCTTCTCCCCTCTGCCTTGCACCCTTCTCGCCCTCCCCCTTGCACCCTTCTCCCCCTCCCCCTTGCACCCTGCTCCCCCTCCCCCTTGTACCCTGTGCCACCTCCGCCTTGCACCCTTTTCTACCTTGTACCCTTGTCCCCCTCCCCCTTGCACCCTGCTCCCCCTCCCCCTTGTACCCTGCGCCACCTCTGCCTTGTACCCTTTTCTACCTTGCACCATTCTCCCCTCTGCCTTGCACACTTCTCCCCTCCCCCTTGCACCCTTCTCACCCTCCCCCTTGTACCCTTCTCACCCTCCCCCTTGCACCCTTCTCCCACTCCCACTTGCACCCATCTCCCCCTCCCCTTTGCACACTTCTCCTCCTCCCCCTTGTACCCTGCTCCACCTCCGCCTTGAACTCTTTTCTACCTTGCACCCTTCTCCCCTCTGCTTTGCACCCTTCTCGCCCTTCCCCTTGCACCCTTCTCCCCCTCCCCCTTGTACCCTGCTCCACCTCCGCCTTGAACCCTTTTCTACCTTGCACCCTTCTCCCCTCTGCCTTGCACCCTTCTCGCACTCCCCCTTGCACCCTTCTCGCCCTCCGCCTTGTACCCTTCTTGCCCACCCCTTGCACCCTTCTCCCGCTCCCCCTTGCACCCTGCTCCACCTCCGCCTTGAACCTTTTTCTACCTTGCACCCTTTTCCCTCTGCCTTGCACCCTTCTCGCCCTCCCCCTTGCACCCTTTTCACCCTCCCCCTTGCACCCTTTACCCCTCTCCTTTGCACCCTGCTCCTCCTCCCCCTTGCACCCTTCTCCCCCTCCCCTTGCACCCTTCTCCTCCTCCCCCTTGCACCCTGCTCCCCCTCGCCCTTGTACCCTGCGCCACCTCCGCCTTGCACCCTTTTCTACCTTGCACCCTTTTCCCCCTCCCCCTTGCATCCTTCTCCCCCTCCCCCTTGTACCCTGCACCACCTCTGCCTTGCACCCTTTTCTACCTTGCACCATTCTCCCCTCTGCCTTGCACACTTTTCCCCTCCCCCTTGCACCCTTCTCACCCTCCCGCTTGGACCCTTCTCCCCTCCCCCTTGCACCCTTCTCCCCCTCCCCCTTGTACCCTTCTCCCCCTCCCCCTTGCACCTTGCTCCCCCTCCCCCTTGTACCCTGTACCATCTCCGCCTTGCACCCCTTTCTACCTTGCACCCTTCTCCCCCTTCCCCTTGCACCCTTTCTCTAACTCCCCCTTGCACCCTGCTCTCCCTCCCCCTTGTACCCTGCACCACCTCCGCCTTGTACCCTTTTCTACCTTGCTCCATTCTCCCCTCTGCTTTGCACACTCCTCCCCTCCCCCTTACAACCTTCTCGCACTCTGCCTTGCACCCTTCATGGCCACCCCCTTGCACCCTTCCCACCCAATGGAGGGGGCTGACACCTGGAACAATGTCACCATTTCAAAAGCATGATGGATCTAGTCCGGCCCTGACTGGGCCCACACCAGACGCACTGGCGATCCAAGGGGGGCAAGATCCCCCCTTGCCCCCCCTGCGGACGCCCATGCAATTGGGTCTGATTTGGAGTCCCACAATGCATTTTGTGACACCCACCCTCCCAGCACACCGGACGTCCATTTTTTGGTCTGTGCTTCCTGTAGCATGGGACATGGCATACCATGGCTTTCTCAATGGGGCATACACATGTTTGTGGCATTAGCGTTGTTTTTGGATATAGTTGTGGGTCGGTGGGCGCTTGGGGGTTGGTGCAGGCATTTTTTGTACTTGGGGTGTGGATGCCATTACCCCATGTTACATGAGATGTTTGTGTACTCACCAGGCTCTAGTACTCCTTCAATTCCATGTACTCCCACCGGCAGTAGCAGGGCCATCACCTTCTCCTCCCAGGGCTGGTACTGTACTGGTCTGAGGGGACCACCTCCTCCAGTGTGCTGGCTCTTTTGGTAGTCCTCGTCCATCTTTTGCTTGATCATCCTCCTCAGATCGTACCACCTGACCTGGCAATCCTTCTTTGTGCGTCTGATGGGTGCAACAGCATTCACCCTATTGACTATCCTCTCCCACAGCTGTGTTTTCTCCACTATGTTGGTCCATCTGACCAATGCACCAAACAGCTGTGGCTCGACTCTGATGACTTCATCTACAAGGATCTCCATCTCCTCCTATGTGAACTTTGGATTCTTCTGTGCAGACATGGTGTGGGGTGACGGTGTGTATGGATGTGGGTGTGTGGGTCTGAATATGAAGGGGTGTGTGGGTCAGAAAGTGATTGGGGGTATGTGTGAAGGTGGATGTGTGCAGTTTGTGATGTGTTGTCAGTGTGTCTTGCAAAGGATCATGATTTGTGTGTGTGGGTCCTTTTTATTGGTCCATTTGTGGGTGGGGCTTAGTTAGAATTTTTGGTGGGTGTGTTATAAAGGGTGCTTCTGAGTTAGCCCCTCTGTTTTCCTGTTTGGATCTGGCCAGGACATTCATTTCCATAGTTTGTACACTGGAGACGTATTTTGTGGTGTTGTACGAGTCGTTTTCACCCTCCTTGTGCTGTTTTACAGTGTCCGTGTGGTTCAGTACGGCTCGTTTACTTGTATTTGCTTCTGTTTATGTGTATGTGCAACGCGACGTTGTCGCGGTACGCGTAATTTTTTACATCCTTGTGCTGTTTCACGGGGTTTGTGTGTGCTTCGTTCAGTGTGGGTTCGTATCGTATTCGATTTTGTGGGTCGCTCATACGTGACGTTTTTACAGGGTTCGTGTGCGCTTCGTTCAGGGGGTTAGTATCGTATTGGATTTTGTGGGTTGCTCATACGCGTCGTTTTTACAGGGTTCGCGTGCGCTTCGTTAAGGGGGAGTTCGTATCCTATTGGATTTAGTGGGTCGCTCATACGCGACGTTTTTACGGGGTTCGCTTGCGCTTCGTTCAGGGGGGTTTGTCTCGTATTTGATTTTGTGGCTCGCTCATACGCGAATTTTTCCGTACGAATCGCAGCTCATACACGACGTTTTCCGTACAAATCGTATTCTGTTTCCCGGGTCTGGATCGTACTTGTCGGGTCGTACGGCATGTTTACGATTCATACGGTTCTCTTTCACGGTCTGTTTTGTATGGTTTTTCCCTTGTTTTTCGTACGGTTCGCAAAGATTCGGACTTATTTTTTACCTACGGATCGTACTACGCGATTTGGACGGATTAGTATGATTCGTATGGAAACGGCTACAAATTCGAATCGTCGTACGGATTTGTTTCCCGAATCGGAATCACCCCCCTAATATATAAATTAAAAAATAGATTTATTACACAATTTACATATCAATTAATCAATTTAATGAGTAATAAGTAATTCATAATTATTACTTATTTAACTTCCCATCTTCTACCCCTACAAACCCAACATCCCACACTTAATTTTTAACTTAAAAAAGTATAATTACTACACTATTTGCAAATGTAATAATCAATTAAATAATCAATCATATATGTACAATTAACTGCTTACCAATTACATAACTATTAATCTATTAATAATTCATAATTAATTAAATATAATTAACTAATTTCCCACCCTACACCCCTACAAACATAGCAACTCACTACAACAATATACATTTATATTAGCTATTACATTGGCAACCTATCAATAACTTAGAATTAGAAACTATACTTATAAACATTATTAACAATAATGCAAACAATAATAATACATACAATTTATATTTGAACAAAACCCATAAAGATGATCAAAAACAATATTTCTTACAATTATATTAGTGAAAACAATAATAACAACAACAATATTTTTGAAAATATCACTTACACAAAAAACGGGTTTTCTTGAGAGCGATATTTCTGCATCACAATATTTTTGTATGACAATGTTTTATCTGAAATTTCTGCAACTTGATATTTCTAATCCAATATTTTGGCCAAATAGCTCCCAGCTTCCAAACTTGGCGAAATAGCATCATCCAAGGCAATTACTTTTCTTCACTGTGCCTTCCTTCCCTTCCAATGATCGCCTCATTTGAGAGCAACTTTAAACAGGTCAGAATGCACATTGTACAACAACCAATCTCGTAACTGATTATTAGACCATAATGTTGTTCCATCCATAAAAGTAAAAGGCTTATATCAATAATAAAATTGTCACAGCAGAAAGGGTGTGGTACATTCATTTAAATAAAAGCCACTCAGAGAGGTGACATAATCTAATGTGCTAAAATGAAACAATCCAAATTACAGTTTTTTTATTTAAAAGTCTGCACCTCAACTCTAAATAAAGTTGCAATTACTGACATTTGCATAGCTGAGCCAGGCAGAGCCATGAGCTGCACCCTTAAGCCTTCACAGCATGCTTTCTCAGACATGATGCGATGCAGATGGGGCTGTGAAGAATTATGGGTCCCGGTAGTCATTAACTCATAACTACTGCCCTTTTGTTGCTTGCAGCGAAACAGGAGATGCTTTAGTATCACGCGTATAGTTCGCAAACTCAGTGCCCATGCACTCCGATAGTCCTGCCCAGTCACTTGAAAATGTGGCATGGCAGCATGGCATTGATCTGTTTCATAGTGCAAGCTGCAATTACAATGGCTCACACTGGAAAACATGCTGCCCACTGGGAAGCTCGCCAAGTGCTTGTTGAGAATACCTGCCCCCATCGCCTCTCTTCCATATGAAGTTGTGAACATGCCCCATAAAGCAGGGATTGGTTCACAGTATTTGATGTGAGATACCTATAGAACTGTGAAAGAGCCCGAGTCCAAACAAGCAATATTCAAGCACCAAAACATGTTAATGGAAAAGAAAAGTAGGGTTCGTCACTCAGCCATCCTGTTTTTAGCTTTGGCATTAGCCAAGGCCTTTTGACTTTGATAAAAATTATAAGTATAAAAGCTTACTTCTAGGGGCTTTCAGCCACCTCTGTTCATCCATTGGCCTTTTTTTTCGATATTCACATTCTGTTCCGCCCTCTAAACATACAGCATGGGGCAATGGGTCAGCCTACTTCAGTCACTTGTTAACTTTACTTTGAGTGACTACATTTTGCTCTTTCACAATGAGCACAAACACACACAAGATAGTTCACTTCTGCCTCGGTGATCTTATTTTCACTTCATAATTAGTTCAGTGCTGCTGTTTTGTTTAGAGCGTACGGTGAAAGGAGGATCTTTCTACGATATGTGAGCACAGACCACATTCCATGCTTTGTGTTCCTGTGACCTGCCAACGCGGTTGTGAATTCCTTTTGAAGTGCCCTTTGATTATCTACTGGTATTTCACAACATTAAGTTTTGAGGCCATTAGAAACTGTTTATACATGTGAATTCATAAGCGGGCAATTCTTCAGAACATGTTTGTTCCAGGCTCAATTTTACTAACGGTTCTTTAATACACTTTGCCCAGGAAGAAAATCCGCCTTTATCATGTTTAATGCACACCACTTACAACAGTTTAATATTTATATATTTATTTCCTGCCTTCATCCTTGTTTCTTTACCTCTTTCTTGCACTCTTTCCTGCTTTCCAATATTCTTTTCTTATTTTCATTTTCTTTTTTTCTTTTTCTTTCTTTCTTTCTTTCTTCTTCTTTCTTCCTTTTTTCTTTCTTTCCTTCCTTCTTTCTTTCATTCTAGAGGCCGGCAGCCATTGGCAGAACAATTTGGTTTTTTAGTTCGCTGTTAGCCAAGGCCTTTTGATTTTACTAAAATTATGTTTATGACATAGGGGTTTCCAGCCACACTTCACCCATTATCTATGGCTGTGTGATTCACGTATTTTGCCAACCCACTTAAGCACTCATCAAGGGGAAATCTGTCAGCTCACTTCAACCGTTGGCTGACTCCACTATGAGTTACAGCATGCTTCCCTTTCACAAAGAGCACATCCACATGCAAAATATCTCTCTCCAGTGTCAGGGAGCACTATGGTAATGTGTTCTTTTTTGAGGCCAAAAACATTTTTGCATTTAGTCATTTTCTTTTTAGATTTACGAACACCAGGCAGCTTCTCAAACAATGAAGTTTTGCAAAAAACATAACAAAACAAGAATTACCGAAAGGCTTCCGGGAAAAAAAAAACCTATTGGCTTTGCCAATGCTCATTAATCATGTAGTAGAGACACCCAGTAAAAAACTTTTTTAGCTCACCAACATAACATTTTAAACAAGTCTGATTGTTTAACAAAGGGAGTTCATAAATGTCGACATAAGTGACATAATCATACCTAAACTAGGGAACTCATAACTGGGAAACTGTACAACCAGTGGACACTTGTTCTCTTGAATGCTTCCAAGTGCAAGAAACCCACTGATAAAGCAGAGTACATTAGTTAGGTGACCTTTCAGCATTCTACATAAGTACACAAATGTATGGAATTTGTCTAACATTTCTTGCAGGAGTTTTGTACTTCATGTATGTTTATGTCTGTTTACGAAAATTATACAACAGTCCTGTAACGTCTCTCACCCTTTGTTGAGTGTTTTGGCTACCTGTGTTGTACCTGCCTTGTATATGTGATTCACATTGCCAATGCTGGTTCTAATGTATGATTTAGTAAAAAGATGAACCCTCACAAAATAGTTGAGCAGAGTTTGCTTTTGGTTTTACACGTGAAGCAGTTTTTGAAATGGAGTAGATGAATTTGTAACCTGTTAAAACACAGCTGACTGAAATTCAACAATTATATTTATTTCTAGTAACTATAGCTTGTGACCTAAAGTAACTAATACTCCTGACCTCGATATGGACTGGCGATTACCTCACATAATACATCACTCATGACCATATTGGCAGCACTGAGGTGGGCGTGGCTAGGTGCCCCAAGATGGCGGAATCCTAATCTTGTTGTGTAGTCCCTACTAATATGTAGGGTCTTTGCGTTTGTTGGACAACACAAACAAGGGGCTTGGTGCCTAGACTGATTTCTTATGCCCCCGTAGGATATATTGTCCTCTAGACCAGCTAGCTCACAGTGTCACCGTAAGCCCCCCCATAACCTTACCAGGGTGCGAATGGATTCTGGCAACCACTGAATATGACAACTTTGATCCCTCAGGGATCGTGGAAACAGTACAGATCCTTTTGCTCAGTCACTTGTGCTCACTTATTCTCAGAGAGGTATACAGAGAATACGCAGTAGAACATTTTCAATATGTTTATTGAACCACCTTTATTGTTGTATAAAATAATTATGCTGCAGTGATTAATAGAGAGAAGCAGATAAAAGTGGTTACACGCACCAAAAGTGTGAATAGTAGATATAGTTCTACCATGTTGCTGAGACAATGTATATAAGCAGGCAAATAAACAAGGCTGCTCGAACCCCTCATGTTATCCACTCCTGTGGCGTGTCTGGTCCAGGCTTGGCTAGCCACAGTGAGCCCAAAGGTGCTAATCATTTTTTCATTGTCATCAATGAGGACAGTGAGGATGGCAAGTGTCGGAAGCTGGACAGTTGGGTCACTCAGAAAGTGGGTCTTGGGTGTTTCCACATCCCTCCATTGGTGTTTGCTTCTGTTACTATGGGAGTCCAGTGTGAAATCCTCTTCATTGTGTTTGCTGTTGGGGGTCCGGTATCCTTTGTATTGCTATGCTGCAGCTCCAATAGGTCGTTGTGTCTCAAAATTTGGTGGGGAATCAGATCCGACCCTCTGGGGCTGTTGTACCTTTTCTTACTTTGAAGCTGTGTCAATGACGTCAGGGAGCAGCAAGTTGACAAACCAGACTTCATTGCAGAGGGAGTGCAGGGGAGTGATACCTTCACTCCAAGGGAGCTTCTTGGTGATTCCTTGAAGGCTAGAGGTGCTCTGGGGTTCCTAGAGTCCTTTCAGGTTCAAGAAGACAAAGCAGGCAGAAATTGTCGAGTGCTCAAAGCAGCAGACAGGGTTTGGTGACTTTTCCTACTGCAGCATGGGCTTCAGTTCTCGTGTGGTGGGTCTTCTTTGTCCTGTCTTCTCTTGTCCATTGAATCTCATGTTCAGGTCTTGGGGTGCGACCTAAATACTGAATTTAGGGGCGCTACAAGGGGAGACACATAGTAGTCAATAGGCTACCTACCTTTAGGGTAAACTTCCTGTGGGACGGGATGCTACCTTAGCCCTGATAGGATTTTTTTCCACCATCCCAAGGTGGTGGAATTTCAGGAGAGGGGTTCACCTTGCCTGCCCCACCCTAGGGGTGGTGTAGTGTAAGAAGGGTCCCACCTCCTAATCTAACTCATTTTACCACCTTTACACCTACCAAAAGTGGAGCGGGAAAGGGGGCTTGGCTTCCCCCACAATCTGGAGGTTCCTGGGTTGAATTTTAAAGGCAGCCTTCCCTTTGAAGCTTCCCGCCCAGGAAGGCCATCTTGTCCTGGGGGAGGTGTGAAGCACCTTCATCCATATCAGGCTTTGTCTCTGTCCTCTGAGAGGGCTGGCTCTTACCCCATGAGGTCAGAAACATATCTAGTGGTGGCAAACTGGTCAAAAGTAGGCAGAGACCACACCAGGGCTTGGTATGTTTTCAGGGTACCCTCTAAAAGGGTCTCTGGTGTGAATTCAGTAATATATCCAATGCTGGCATCACTGAGGATTTATTAAGACAATATGTTTGGTTCCAAACACCATAGAAATCAGTGAAGCCATCATGGAACTATGAAACTCATGTTGACGAGTATCCTGCCCATGTACTCTTTATGGGTTTCCTGTGTGCTTACATCTCAGAATAGTCTGGACATTGTAGGGGCATATCTGTTCATGCTGATATGCCCTCACATAGGATATAGTGCACACTGTCTTAGGGCTAAAGGCCTGACGTAGGGGTGACTTACCTATACCTTAGACAGTGTATGAGTGGCATAGCACACAGGGCTGTGTGCCAGGTCGATTCTTCAGATTTCTTTGTACCAAGACATGCAGCCAACAGCTGCTGAGTGCATAGCCTTGGAGAGGAGTCCCTGGGGTGACACAATCAGTGTTGCAGCCCCAGTGGACCACCCTCAGTACCCATACTCTAGGTACCAAGGACACCATTTACTAGGGGCTTGCAGGGGTAGCTGAAGAGGAGCCAATTGTGTTACAGTGTTTGGGGAAGAGATCTGGCACTGGTTCCCTGGTTAGCAGGGAGGCAGTGCACTTACAGTTAAAAATCACACAAGGCATTGGCAAAAATGGGGAGTAATCATGCAAAAAGAGGCACTTCCCTACTGCCAGTGACTGTGCCACCCCCCAAATCTGTACACTTGTTGGGAAAGCACATGTGGCTTTGAGGGCAGACATTTCCTTTTACTTTGACCATGTACTCTTTTCTTAGGACAATGTTGTGAATGAGGACTTCATTTAATGTTAAACTTGTTCATAGACTGGTTCCCCTGACTCTTCCTGATGTGTTTTATTTTTGTTGTCCAGATCCCCAAGCTCCTTTGACCATTATGCAAGTAGATTTTATTTTGTCTCCCTTTCCAATGGGAAATATTTAATTGCAATTTATTTTAATAGTAAATTTATTTACTACATAAAATGTGTCTAAACTATATACCGATCTTGAGCTTTCCATCATAGATGCTGGATTCAAAGTAGGAAAATCCACATCTGTCTGTGTTTTTACTATGCTTTCAACATGATATCTTGCAGCATGGATGGTCCTATAAAACAACCTGTTTTACTCAGACACATTTATAGTCACATATATGGCCTACAACCAGAGTAATCATTTGACGATGAACAACGGACAATCCACTCAAGGCTGAAGTATTGAACTATGAAATATTATTGTTTTGTTACACATTTTTTGACTATTTACTTATTCAAAGTGCTCAGTGAGTAAGTGTATATTCTGGGTTTGTGCTGATGTGTGGGTGGGTGTGCTACATCTGCCTATACAGGTGGGGGACATGCCTGTGCAGGGGTTGAGGGTGCCTGTATAGTTGGTGGGTGTGCCTGTACAGGGGGTAAGTGTGCCTGTATGTGGCAGAGGGTGCCTGCATAGAGGATTGCCTTTACAGGTGGGAGACGTGCCTATGGACCACGCTGGGATTGCTGTGTGTCTCTGGTCCTTATTTTAAGTTTATTTACAACAAGGGGTGGTGATGGACAGAGTCTCTGAATTAAGCAGAGTACTCTCACCCAGTCAAAAGATCAGGGCTAGATCCAACACCGTTTTTTAGCTCATTGCACCATCCCAGTTTCAGAACCTGGCTGTATGCAAATTAGTCTGTCCCTGGCCCAGTGCATCATGGGAACAGGGCAGACCAGACTACAAAAGCCAATTCTTACACTGGGAAGGAAACAAGCTTCCGGGGACCGGTTTCTGCCATTTCAGGCGTCTTCGGCCCGGCTTGCTTGAATCCTGATGGTGCAATGAGCAAGGGACTCACATCTGAGTATACCCTTCCACGCTTAGGGTGGACAAAATTATTTACAACAAGGGGTGGTGATGGACAGAGTCTCTGAATTAAGCAGAGTACTCTCACCCAGTCAAAAGATCAGGGCTAGATCCAACACCGTTTTTTAGCTCATTGCACCATCCCAGTTTCAGAACCTGGCTGTATGCAAATTAGTCTGTCCCTGGCCCAGTGCATCATGGGAACAGGGCAGACCAGACTACAAAAGCCAATTCTTACACTGGGAAGGAAACAAGCTTCCGGGGACCGGTTTCTGCCATTTCAGGCGTCTTCGGCCCGGCTTGCTTGAATCCTGATGGTGCAATGAGCAAGGGACTCACATCTGAGTATACCCTTCCACGCTTAGGGTGGACAAAATTATTTACAACAAGGGGTGGTGATGGACAGAGTCTCTGAATTAAGCAGAGTACTCTCACCCAGTCAAAAGATCAGGGCTAGATCCAACACCGTTTTTTAGCTCATTGCACCATCCCAGTTTCAGAACCTGGCTGTATGCAAATTAGTCTGTCCCTGGCCCAGTGCATCATGGGAACAGGGCAGACCAGACTACAAAAGCCAATTCTTACACTGGGAAGGAAACAAGCTTCCGGGGACCGGTTTCTGCCATTTCAGGCGTCTTCGGCCCGGCTTGCTTGAATCCTGATGGTGCAATGAGCAAGGGACTCACATCTGAGTATACCCTTCCACGCTTAGGGTGGACAAAATTATTTACAACAAGGGGTGGTGATGGACAGAGTCTCTGAATTAAGCAGAGTACTCTCACCCAGTCAAAAGATCAGGGCTAGATCCAACACCGTTTTTTAGCTCATTGCACCATCCCAGTTTCAGAACCTGGCTGTATGCAAATTAGTCTGTCCCTGGCCCAGTGCATCATGGGAACAGGGCAGACCAGACTACAAAAGCCAATTCTTACACTGGGAAGGAAACAAGCTTCCGGGGACCGGTTTCTGCCATTTCAGGCGTCTTCGGCCCGGCTTGCTTGAATCCTGATGGTGCAATGAGCAAGGGACTCACATCTGAGTATACCCTTCCACGCTTAGGGTGGACAAAATTATTTACAACAAGGGGTGGTGATGGACAGAGTCTCTGAATTAAGCAGAGTACTCTCACCCAGTCAAGAGATCAGGGCTAGATCCAACACCGTTTTTTAGCTCATTGCACCATCTCAGTTTCAGAACCTGGCTGTATGCAAAATTGCACCATCAGGATTCAAACAAGCCGGGCCGAAGACGGCTGTAATGCCAGAAACCGGTCCCCGGAAGCTTGTTTCCTTCCCAGTGTAAGAATTGGCTTTTGTAGTTTGGTTTGTCCTGTTCCCATCATGCACTGGGACAGGAACAGACTCATTTGCATACAGCCAGGTTCTGAAACTGGGATGGTGCAATGAGCTAAAAAACGGTGTTGGATCTAGCCCTGATCTCTTGACTGGGTGAGAGTATTCTGCTTAATTCAGAGACTCTGTCCCTCACCACCCCTTGTTGTAAATAATTTTGTCCCCCTAAAGCGTGGAAGGGTATACTCAGACATGAGTCCCTTGCTCATTGCACCATCAGGATTCAAGCAAGCCGGGCTGAAGACGGCTGTAATGCCAGAAACCGGTCCCCGGAAGCTTGTTTCCTTCCCAGTGTAAGAATTGGCTTTTGTAGTTTGGTTTGTCCTGTTCCCATCATGCACTGGGACAGGAACAGACTAATTTGCATACAGCCAGGTTCTGAAACTGGGATGGTGCAATGAGCTAAAAAACGGTGTTGGATCTAGCCCTGATCTCTTGACTGGGTGAGAGCATTCTGCCTAATTCAGAGACTCTGTCCCTCACCACCCCTTGTTGTAAATAATTTTGTCCACCCTAAGCTTGGAAGGGTATACTCAGACATGAGTCCCTTGCTCATTGCACCATCAGGATTCAAGCAAGCCTGGCCGAAGACGGCTGTAATGCCAGAAACCGGTCCCCGGAAGCTTGTTTCCTTCCCAGTGTAAGAATTGGCTTTTGTAGTTTGGTTTGTCCTGTTCCCATCATGCACTGGGACAGGAACAGACTTATTTGCATACAGCCAGGTTCTGAAACTGGGATGGTGCAATGAGCTAAAAAACGGTGTTGGATCTAGCCCTGATCTCTTGACTGGGTGAGAGTATTCTGCGTAATTCAGAGACTCTGTCCCTCACCACCCCTTGTTGTAAATAATTTTGTCCACCCTAAGCGTGGAAGGGTATACTCAGACATGAGTCCCTTGCTCATTGCACCATCAGGATTCAAGCAAGCCGGGCGGAAGACGGCTGTAATGCCAGAAACCGGTCCCCGGAAGCTTGTTTCCTTCCCAGTGTAAGAATTGGCTTTTGTAGTTTGGTTTGTCCTGTTCCCATCATGCACTGGGACAGGAACAGACTAATTTGCATACAGCCAGGTTCTGAAACTGGGATGGTGCAATGAGCTAAAAAACTGTGTTGGATCTAGCCCTGATCTCTTGACTGGGTGAGAGTATTCTGCTTAATTCAGAGACTCTGTCCCTCACCACCCCTTGTTGTAAATAATTTTGTCCACCCTAAGCGTGGAAGGGTATACTCAGACATGAGTCCCTTGCTCATTGCACCATCAGGATTCAAGCAAGCCGGGCCGAAGACGGCTGTAATGCCAGAAACCGGTCCCCGGAAGCTTGTTTCCTTCCCAGTGTAAGAATTGGCTTTTGTAGTTTGGTTTGTCCTGTTCCCATCATGCACTGGGACAGGAACAGACTAATTTGCATACAGCCAGGTTCTGAAACTGGGATGGTGCAATGAGCTAAAAAACGGTGTTGGATCTAGCCCTGATCTCTTGACTGGGTGAGAGTATTCTGCTTAATTCAGAGACTCTGTCCCTCACCACCCCTTGTTGTAAATAATTTTGTCCACCCTAAGCGTGGAAGGGTATACTCAGACATGAGTCCCTTGCTCATTGCACCATCAGGATTCAAGCAAGCCGGGCCGAAGACGGCTGTAATGCCAGAAACCGGTCCCCGGAAGCTTGTTTCCTTCCCAGTGTAAGAATTGGCTTTTGTAGTTTGGTTTGCCCTGTTCCCATCATGCACTGGGACAGGAACAGACTAATTTGCATACAGCCAGGTTCTGAAACTGGGATGGTGCAATGAGCTAAAAAACGGTGTTGGATCTAGCCCTGATCTCTTGACTGGGTGAGAGTATTCTGCTTAATTCAGAGACTCTGTCCCTCACCACCCCTTGTTGTAAATAATTTTGTCCACCCTAAGCGTGGAAGGGTATACTCAGACATGAGTCCCTTGCTCATTGCACCATCAGGATTCAAGCAAGCCGGGCCGAAGACGGCTGTAATGCCAGAAACCGGTCCCCGGAAGCTTGTTTCCTTCCCAGTGTAAGAATTGGCTTTTGTAGTTTGGTTTGCCCTGTTCCCATCATGCACTGGGACAGGAACAGACTAATTTGCATACAGCCAGGTTCTGAAACTGGGATGGTGCAATGAGCTAAAAAACGGTGTTGGATCTAGCCCTGATCTCTTGACTGGGTGAGAGTATTCTGCTTAATTCAGAGACTCTGTCCCTCACCACCCCTTGTTGTAAATAATTTTGTCCACCCTAAGCGTGGAAGGGTATACTCAGACATGAGTCCCTTGCTCATTGCACCATCAGGATTCAAGCAAGCCGGGCCGAAGACGGCTGTAATGCCAGAAACCGGTCCCCGGAAGCTTGTTTCCTTCCCAGTGTAAGAATTGGCTTTTGTAGTTTGGTTTGCCCTGTTCCCATCATGCACTGGGACAGGAACAGACTAATTTGCATACAGCCAGGTTCTGAAACTGGGATGGTGCAATGAGCTAAAAAACGGTGTTGGATCTAGCCCTGATCTCTTGACTGGGTGAGAGTATTCTGCTTAATTCAGAGACTCTGTCCCTCACCACCCCTTGTTGTAAATAATTTTGTCCACCCTAAGCGTGGAAGGGTATACTCAGACATGAGTCCCTTGCTCATTGCACCATCAGGATTCAAGCAAGCCGGGCCGAAGACGGCTGTAATGCCAGAAACCGGTCCCCGGAAGCTTGTTTCCTTCCCAGTGTAAGAATTGGCTTTTGTAGTTTGGTTTGCCCTGTTCCCATCATGCACTGGGACAGGAACAGACTAATTTGCATACAGCCAGGTTCTGAAACTGGGATGGTGCAATGAGCTAAAAAACGGTGTTGGATCTAGCCCTGATCTCTTGACTGGGTGAGAGTATTCTGCTTAATTCAGAGACTCTGTCCCTCACCACCCCTTGTTGTAAAAAATTTTGTCCACCCTAAGCGTGGAAGGGTATACTCAGACATGAGTCCCTTGCTCATTGCACCATCAGGATTCAAGCAAGCCGGGCCGAAGACGGCTGTAATGCCAGAAACCGGTCCCCGGAAGCTTGTTTCCTTCCCAGTGTAAGAATTGGCTTTTGTAGTTTGGTTTGCCCTGTTCCCATCATGCACTGGGACAGGAACAGACTAATTTGCATACAGCCAGGTTCTGAAACTGGGATGGTGCAATGAGCGAAAAAACGGTGTTGGATCTAGCCCTGATCTCTTGACTGGGTGAGAGTATTCTGCTTAATCCAGAGACTCTGTCCCTCACCACCCCTTGTTGTAAATAATTTTGTCCACCCTAAGCGTGGAAGGGTATACTCAGACATGAGTCCCTTGCTCATTGCACCATCAGGATTCAAGCAAGCCGGGCCGAAGACGGCTGTAATGCCAGAAACCGGTCCCCGGAAGCTTGTTTCCTTCCCAGTGTAAGAATTGGCTTTTGTAGTTTGGTTTGCCCTGTTCCCATCATGCACTGGGACAGGAACAGACTAATTTGCATACAGCCAGGTTCTGAAACTGGGATGGTGCAATGAGCTAAAAAACGGTGTTGGATCTAGCCCTGATCTCTTGACTGGGTGAGAGTATTCTGCTTAATTCAGAGACTCTGTCCCTCACCACCCCTTGTTGTAAATAATTTTGTCCACCCTAAGCGTGGAAGGGTATACTCAGACATGAGTCCCTTGCTCATTGCACCATCAGGATTCAAGCAAGCCGGGCCGAAGACGGCTGTAATGCCAGAAACCGGTCCCCGGAAGCTTGTTTCCTTCCCAGTGTAAGAATTGGCTTTTGTAGTTTGGTTTGCCCTGTTCCCATCATGCACTGGGACAGGAACAGACTAATTTGCATACAGCCAGGTTCTGAAACTGGGATGGTGCAATGAGCTAAAAAACGGTGTTGGATCTAGCCCTGATCTCTTGACTGGGTGAGAGTATTCTGCTTAATTCAGAGACTCTGTCCCTCACCACCCCTTGTTGTAAATACTTATTTTAAGTTTGGCAGTTCTATGGACTGCCAAATCCACAATGGAGGTGCAGCTATCAAATAGGGTGGTTGGACAGCCAAGGGCCGTCTTGCAGCGGTCTGAGGCCCTTAATATGTTGGCTGTGCATAATAGGAGTTTCCTCACCGCCACAGTTTTCACGGCAGTTAGCCCACCATGAAAAGTTTTGTGTTGAGGTAAAAAAGGGGGCTCAACAGGGCCTCATGTTGCTTCTGTATCAGGAGATAAATGCAGGGGGGCACATAGTGTGTCCCTGTTTGTACAATCTCCCCCAGGTTTTGCAGGGCATGGACTTCACAGACCATGCCCTGCAGGAATGTGCAATGGCATTTCCATTGCGGTGCCTTGCTAAGGCCTTAGCTCTGCACCGCTGTCGGCCAGCCATCACAGGACCATCCGACCTGGATGGACTGCCAAACCTACAGTGTCAGTGCGGCTTCCACAGCACTATTACATGTTGGGCGGTCAGATGCCAAAAGGCTGCTGCTTCCACCAGGAATCTGTGATCCCTGGCAGTCTTACAGCAGGTTGAGGCCCCTAATATGGTGGTGGTGCCACTGCAGCAACAACAAGCATATTAAGAGTTTTCTTACTGCCACAGTTTTCATGTTGCCTCTGTACCAGGGGATGCATGCAAGGGACACACCCCACGTTCATGCAGGGACTTGACGCTCCATGCCCTGCAGGAATGTGCAATGTAGTTCCCATTGTGATGCCTTGCTCACAAATGAGCCTTAGCACTTCACCACCGTGCGCCAGGAGCCGCAGGACTGCCAGACCTGGATTCCATTCAGAACCCAGCAGGCGGTCTCATTATGGCTTTGACAGTATTGCAGCGGGGAGCTGGTGTGACAGCCCACTGCCACACCACCAAAATCAGAATAAAGCCCTCTGTCTCCTCTGATCGCACTAAGACCCTGTTCTCCCAGACCACACCACAACACTATGCTGACCCGGCTTTGACATCTCTTGTGCTATGACGCTCATGCCACTCCCTGTTTTTCTCTGCTTTGTGACATATTCCAGATTCACCAACCTCAGACTGGGCACCTGACCTCCTCCTCCCTTCTGACTCCCCTGACTTGAGAAAGCCCCAGGCCTGTGTGAAACACATGATGGCTGTTCATGATATGTGAAATGTTTCTCAACGTTTAAGATTAAAACTCATGCATCACCAAATGCAAAAATCTTTTGATCTCAGAAACACATGTAGATTGTATAAATATCTTCAATAAAGACACTCAGCTCTGTCCTACAATTCTTTTTGGGAGACGTACCTGTGCATGGGGGGTTGCCTGTAAAGGTGTGGATGGTGCCTAGTCAGTTGGGTGACATGCCTGTACAGGTGGGGGACATGCCTGTACAGGTGAGGGAAATGCCTGTACACAGGGCTTTGCCTGTGCAGGTGGGGGACGTGCCTGTGCACGGGGGTTGCGTGTGCACATGAGGGGTGCCTGTGCAGGTAGTGGTACAGATGGTTGGGTGGAGTGGGGTGTGCAGGTAGGTGTATTAGGTACCCTCCATGTGTTGACTGTGAAGGAAGACGTTAAAACATTTTCAACATGCTCTTGGTTATCTTCATCTTCATGGTCAAGGCTTTAGCTTAGAGATTGATATTTGATTGCATTGCATTCTTGACATGGTGATGTTTGGTTATGTTGTTATTTGGTTATGCTGCATCCTTGACATGTCTTGGCAAATGTCCAAGAAATGTTTCTACCTGTCAATCATTTGAAGGATTTTCTGAAGTGACTCTGAAGTGTCAGACAGAGTAGCCTGTACTGAACAAATTTCCTGCCTCACATCAGACTGTTGGAAAAAAATATTTCTCCCACTGGCCAACATGAGCATCTACCATCCCCCTCCACATGGGGCACCCTTTGATATGAACATCAGGTTCACCAGCACAGGGAGGGGTGGCATGTGGGAGACTGTGAGAGGAGGATTTCTTCTTCTCACCTTGGGTGTTAGGTCCTGCGGATGCTTGAAAGAAGGCCTGAGATGCACTGTCGTGTGAGGTGTGTGCAGGAGAAGCATCGACCTTGGGTGGTAGGGCTGTGAGGAGGTAATGGTTGTTTTGGGGAAAGTAAACTCTGTGGCTGGTTGGCTGGTTGGCTGGTTCATGGGAACGGGCAACCCTCCAAAGGGAAGTGGAAGGTAAAAGCTGGCCAGACCTGATGTTGCTTTAGGCCATTTAGCTAGTGGGCCAACAATGCAGTCCTTCTCATCCAGATCATCTTCTGTGGCCGGCGTCTGCTAATCTTCTTCCTCATCATCCTCCTCTTGAGTAGTGCTAGCTGCTGCTTGCATTGAGGATCGTGTTTTTTCCATGGATTACCCACTGCCCTCTACTAGTGGATGGTTCAGCTTCATCAAGTGAATCATTGTCCTCAGAACCTGAAAGACTGAGGTCGCAACATGATAAGTACTTGCCATTCTATATCATGTGCTATAACACAAGGGGTAGAAATGTTTTTATTTGCATCTCTCTGAAGTTCCACATGTGATCTGGTTCATGTAAAGCTACACGTGACAGCTCACAGGGTAGCACTGAAGTGTTCAATGAAGATGTGCAATGCAAAAGACATGGTCCTTGATCGAGCAGCTTTAGAAAGAAGTGACAACTTAATTAACGTTTGCATGAATTATAAGTGAAGATGCAAAAGTAACAAAGACCTCACAGATTATGCTGGAAACATATCACGCACCAACAGTGGATGCTTAGAAAAAGTGTCAATATCTGTGAATTTACTTTCACAGTTATTTAGTTATTGTGAAATATTAGAACGGGGTTCTCTAGTTGGCAATGGTATACACCTTTGACCAAATAGGGACCCTTGCTTCTAAGTCAGGGATAGGGGATTACACTCCTGGATAACCCCGGCTCACCCCCTTGGTAGCTTGGCACGAGCAGACAGGCTTATCTCAGAGGCAGTGTGTTAAGCATTTGTGAACACATCCAGTAATACAGTGAAAACACAACAGATGGACACCACACAGGTTTTAAAAAAATAAGTATTCTTTATATAGACTTAACACAAGACCACAAACAACAAAAATCCACAATACTGTACTCAAAATAGACTTAAAGATGGTAGTAGTAACTTAGTTCAAGTTGATTATAAATGCGACACGTTTCTCACAAAAGTACCTTGAATGCGTAACGCGAAACAAACAAAAGGTCCGAAGGGAGTTTGATGCGTTGTTTCCTTGCTTCGGGGGAGGTGACGTGTCGCGCCTCAATGCTAGTGCAGAGTAGGAGATGTTCCTTACCAGAGAGGAAGTGATGCATCGATTTTCGTACTGCGTTCCGGTTACGATGCGGCAAGATAACACCTCGATGCAATTTGACAATCCGGTGCGACAAGATGGCGCCCTTGATGCGATGCGCGATGAGAAGATGATGCGTGCATGCCCGACGGCCGTGCGGCAAACAATGAAACATTTGGAGCCGCGACAGGCCCTGCGACACTCTTCTCCGGAGTTGCAACGGTGACCCTTGCAGTGGCGTCATGCTTCTCCGGTGATGCAATGGCACACAGCTGCGACAAAGACACGCTTCTCTGGTGATGCATCGGCAGCCTCTGCGGCAGTGATGCGCTTCTCTAGCGATGCAACGGCAACATTTGCGAAGGCGACATGCTTCTTCTCATTGACTCGCGCTTCCAACTCCCAGCGACATGCAGGCTACTGCAGACAGAATTCCCAGCAAGGTAATTTAGAGGGGAGTTGGTGGTGAAGTCTTGTAGCCCTGTAATTTGAGCAGGAGGCAAGCACAAGTTCAAGCCCTTGGAGAAATATTCTGCAAGATGATGAAAGTTCTTTAAAAGTTCCTTCTCCTTTCCTTGGCAATTCAGCCCTGTATTGACACACCGTGTCTCCTGGAGCCTCCCCAGCCCCTGTCACTCACAAACCAGACATGCAGTACACAAGCTGACAGAGGCAGGCTGGATGGTTAGATAAGAAAATGACCACTTTCTAAAAGTAGTATTTTCAAACACAGAATGTGAAAACTAACTTTACTAAAAGATGTATGTTATCATCCTGAGTTCAGGCATACTAAATTTGAATTACTACCATGTTCCCTTGGTCAGTTAGGATTATAAGATGTTATAATCAAACTGCCCATTCTGGCCTATGGGGACAGGAGGCCTTGCAATAGTGAAAAACGAAAATGGCTATAATTCACTATAAGGACATGCTACACACATCAGGGAATGAACTATCTTTTACATACAATGCACCCTTCCCTAGGGCCTACCTTAAGGGTGACTAAAATGTAGAAAAGGGAAGGTTTAGGGACTGGCAAATGGGTGCACTTGCCAAGACAACATGGCAGTACTAGACTCCATACAGGCTCTGCAATGGCAGGCCCGACACACTTTACAAGCTGCTTCTGTGGGTGACACCATTAGCATTTGATTTACATGCCCTGGGCACACATGGTGCACTGTACTAGGGTCTGACAAGTAAATCATATAAGCCAAACATGGAGTCACTAATCCATTACATCAATTTAACATACGGAGCAATGAAGAGCAGTGGCACAGTGCCCAAAGCATCCAGACCACCAAAACATATCAAAAACAGAGGAGGCAATCAGTAAAAAATGGAAGGGAGACTCATGCCAATGGTAGCAGGTCTAACATGAACAATTTGGAAAATAAACTTTAACAACACAATCAATGGCACACTTAGCTGATGTACGCATGCTAGGTGGTGTGACTACTGTAGCCAGTGGTCCCCGCATCCGTGGATGATGTACTTTGGATGACTGAGGTACTCCTGACAGCTGCTATAATGACCCAAAAATATCCATATTTCAATACAAAGGATGAAGTGCATTATTCGACATATATGTGTCATTGGAATATACTTTCAACACAGCTAGTGATACTCCTCTTTAGATGAGTTAATATAATCAATTTGATACTGATTTTATTATTTAAATTTAAATGAAGAGTCATCCTTTCATGAGCCAAAATGTTATGAAGTAGTATACTCTTGTGAACTATATCTGAATTGATGGAGATAGGTGACAACAGATACATTTGACACACAGCACATACTGCTTACATCTCATACAATATAATAGACTATGAGAATTCAATACATGTTATTGTCAGTGGCCTTACCAGTTTCTAGCATCCGCCCACTGTGTGGTGCTTGACTATATGTCACACCTGTACGTGGAGCAGAGATCACTGCAGTACGTGATTTCCTGGGCAACCTCACAGGGCCTAAAAGGATATGAGTATAACATGCTTTTCATTCTAGTTGACACATGTTAAAACCAACCTATACTAGTTAAGATGACATGTGTTAGACTAATGGTGGAGTTTATGTAAAATATCTATAGGTTGTCTGATGATATTGTAATACATGGGAAAGCGCGGAGATACTCCTTCGGGAGTCTATTCATAGCGCTATACAAACCTGCAATAAATAAAATAAACCACGTCTGGACATATATATGCATGAGGTTATGCTCATGGTAGTGGCTGTGTGCCCCTTGGCATTGCTTTCCTGCAAGTACAGGAACCTCTGCTCCAGTGGATGGATTTGCTCTGGCTCTATGTGCAAACTAAATGATGAAGTCAACAGACAAATACAATTGAGGATTATATACAAATGTTTTCAAAGTTACTTAATTGCAATTACAGTACAACTATGATGGTTACTGAATCATGCAAAACTGCTCTGAAACTACATTGAAATCACCAGCAAAGATGGGCTACTGTTTGTGAAGAAGAAATTGGAAGTGAACATGTGCAGTACTTAGGATTCTGAGGCTTGTATTAACATAAAGATAATTCAGCATACATATTTGCACTAACCTGAAATCACATTTTCAGTTCATATTAAACATTACAAATGTATATATATTTTTTAATCATCACATATTATCTGGCATAACATTAAGGTCGCCATTCACAGACAGCCCATGCTACAGGTGGGGGTGTATGGTGGGCAGGATATTGTTATCACATGGTGTGAGATGGAGATGGGGTCTAGTTTGCCCACCAGGGACAAAATCTGGCCACTTCTATCTTGGGGAACGTCTCTTCACCTGTCTCCTCTCATCCTGTCACTTCTTTTTGATGTCTGTGATGGTCCGGACATCATCCCCCACTGACTGCATTAAACAACTGCTGGCATAGAGCTGCCACCTTTATTGCGCTGCTGAGGAATAGAGGAAGACCATGTAATATCTTCGCATTTCCCCACAGCAAATCTGACAATCATCTGGGTCTCATCCTCTGTGAAGTGTTTCTTCCTCTTCACATTTAACATGCTTACGCTTGGCTGATGACATGGCAAGGCGCAGAGCAGGCACTTGTGAAAAAAACAGAGACTTGGATGTGTGCTTTTTTACATGGGTTGGAGTGCATGAGGTGCAGGTGGCATAAATTGTCTGCATGTGTATGAAATTACACTTCCACTGTCTGAGTGCGGAGGTTCTCCCTTGAGTGCAAACATCCCATACCGAGTGCAGAACCTCCTTACTACTTGTAAGTCAATTTGTGAATACCAAAAAGTAGTAACGTTTGAGTTTTCTTCTAAACTTAGTCTTTTGCTCTAACTTTACCTTTGTGAATCGGGCCCGAAGTGTATAGATATAGGGAGCTCTGGTGCCGGGGTTGGGGGGTATAGAGTGGTCGAACTGCTTAAACAAGTGGAAAATATGTTTAAATGGCGATTTCTGGGGATTCCTAAATCCTCTCCAACCTCTATGGGCGTTGTTGAGACATGGCTGAAATATGTAGAGGATAAAATCAGATTGAGCCCTCTGTTACTGTGGTTAAGATTATGGGGTTCCCATGATCCAAGCGTCCATACAGAGCACAGCATATAATGCTTTTCTGTTCTCTTTGTGTATGTTATGTGTAAAATTGGAATGTCTTATTGTTTCTGTTTTGTTCCGTTGTTCACGTTGGACACATGGCATATTACGCAACTGCATTTAAGAAAAAGCAAATAGTTTTCAAAATAACCAATGTATGACTATTCTTTCCCTGGTGCATCCTTCCACAGTACAAATGCTTTGTGCCATTGAGGTTGTTTTTGCATTGCTTATCCATACACATTCAACCACTGTTCTTTTGATATTATTGCTGTTCTCTGCATGCATGCCATGGAAATCGATTATTATTTCCAATTCTGCAAGAAGCTAACATTAGACAATATAAATCAGTCTCAATATTCCTGCAATAATTTGGCTCTCTCCAAGTATGTTACGCTGAATTTATTTTTTAAGATGTTGTTTGGCTACTAGGAGGAAGTATGGGCACTCGGATTGGGTGCATTACGTGTGTTTTCTTCTAGATGTAATGAACTACCTGCTTTTATTACATAATGTTTGTGCTTTTATGGCTATTCTAGCCGAATAAATAATATTTACTGACTGACTAACACAACAGTGATGTAGTATTACCATTTGTATTTTCAGGGTTCAATGAAAATTGTTTGCTCTGACCTTCAATATGTTATTGATGTAAAAACTGTTAAATGAAAAATTCTGCCTGGAATGACACACTAAGGTTTATAAGAAGATGGGTTTATGCTGCCATTATTTGAGCAAGTGATGCATCCTTGCAATGCACACTTACAGAGATGTCCGGAAAACATTGGCTTTAAAACCCTTGCAACTATCCACAGAAGCCCCAGCACTGAATTCATCAGGTATTACAAACATATTTGCATTTACCTTCCTCGTTTCACTCCACTGGCTCATATTATGATGTTCATGCTTACCATTAACAAAATAAGAGTGTGTTGTTAAACGTTCATCAACAAGACCAGGTGAGCAATGCTATGATTTCAGCAGCGACCCTAGGTGTCAAGGAACAAGAACATGCTCTAGAAATATGGAGACCCTGAAGTCGTTATCTTAAACTATTTTTCTACAGAATAATAAGCAAATGTACACGCTGAAAAAAGTATGTGCGTCTGCTATGTTAGGTGACGTTATGTTACGTATATTTGTAGAGAGCCAAACGACATTGCGCTTCAGCAGGAGCAGCAAGGTCATGCCTTGGTCTAGTTTGGAGGTGTCTTTTCAAAGAGCCATCTCTTCAGCTTCTTGCAGAACTCAGGAATTACTGGTGGCTCTGATGTGCAGCAGCTGGCCATTCCAGGTTTTACAAAAACCGCGCACGATAGATTCTGACATTTGTGTGAGATCGAAGTGCTCTTGTGTTGCAATGCCACCAATTTCTGATATCAACATCCGTGGGTATCGCTTTCTGCTAAAAAAAAGAGGTGCTGTGGCAGAGCTGCTGTTCGCCTTGATATAATCTCAGTTTGTCAGAGAATCCACCCTCCTTGTATGCTCGAGGTTCAACATAGTCTTAATAGCTTTATGGTTCAATTATTTTGACTATTTGGTTGTAATCAATGGCAGATCTTATGGATTTAGGGAGTTAAATGACTTAAGACACATGGTCGTACTGGTAAATATAGCAGTCATGTCTGATGATTTACAAAAATATTTTTTTAAAAGTCTCGAAAACACTGAATTGATTCTTGTCACATAGTTTAAAAAATGTGTCTGAATTTAACAGCCCCACTCTCAAAATACTATGAAAATATTAGCCCCAATTTCGTACATTTTGATGCATAACAAAACATAAAAATGTCCATTATCCATGGAGCATACCCTCCGTACACATGCTGTCAATTAAAATATTTCTCTGCTTTAAATATTTCAGCGAACTACACTTCACCTTGGTGCTGCAACTGCGATGTGACAGTTCCCTTTTCCTTTAATACATCAGGTACCTCAGCTATTACATGCTGAGGGAATTGCTTTTGACCCTGTGCAAAACTCCACTACCTTTAGGATAGGTTTGTGCAATAGAAATACCAAGTACATACCAACAGTGACAATGGCGGATGCCACATTAGCGTTACACAACACCTAAACTCTGCATGTCATACGAGACACACAGGGGCATATTTACAACAGAATGGAGAAGCGTGGCGTTAGGCAAATATTGCTAATGCCACGCTTCTCCATTCTGAAAACACAGGGTTGTGCCATATTGAGAAGAATGCAGCACACACCTGCGTTTCCCCTAGTGCGTGGTTAAGGCTGTCGGCTTCCGCGACTCCGGAACTCATTGTTCCAGAGTCGTTGTTCAGGATTTTTCCTGTTTTCCCTGGTCTTAATTTTGGCACTGCCTTCTATTAATGCCACCTTTGTAAATAGGGGGCAGTGTCAAAATCAATAGGTGTTGCGGTGGAACACCCACTGCAACATCCATTGCCCTCCAATTTCACGCTATGTACAGCTTGAAAGGATGCCTTATTTAGAAGGCAGCCTTAAGCCATATTAAATGGTTTAACACTGCTTGTAAATAAGGTGAAGCCCCTATCGCCAACACAACGTCACTTAAAGTGACATTGTGGTGGTGATAGGGGCTTGTAAATATGCCCCTCAATTCTGAAATTGCATACACTATAATTCGATGGGTTCTTAGAAAAGAAGTTACACTCATTCTCCTTTATCATGACAATGCAAAAGTCAATTTATCCAAGTCATGCATTTCCTCTAACCCAAATGCCATGGGCCCCATTATTTACTTTAATATGGTATTTCCTCCAATTTGACTCACCTCCCATTAAAATACCCAGATGCCTTAAAAAGAAAGACTGAGAACGTCCTTCTTTTTCTCCTTAAAAGTTCTAAATGTCCTTCATTTCAGATTTGAGTAGGTTTTCTGATCGGATGTGAAAATTGTATCTGCTCCTTCCGGTTTCTTTACATTATGGCAGTTGTTGGTGTGCATTTAAGGTGGGACAAAATACTAATGCGCCATATACAAAAGACACAATCAAGACTGAATGGTAACCTGATATCTAGTAGTGGAAAACATCAGGTCTCTGACACCAGCATGTGGGAAAAAGTGCTGATCAACATCTGTATCTTATTTTGCAGCCCCTCCTGTACACCACCCTGTGCCCTTAGCGCACCCTATCCTATAACTTTTTTTTATAAATGACCCCTTTTTCCCTAATGCATATTTCCTCATAGCCTCTTTATGCATACAGTTCTTTGCCATGGAATTTTCCAAGACCCATCCACCAACCTTCTAGACACCTCCATTCTGCCAGTCTCTCAGTTACACAAACCTACGCATGCACAAAAGCAGAGCAGGGGGAAGCACCTTCTCACACTTGCCCCCAAAGCCTGAAATTACCTCCCACAATACATAAGGCCCCTTCCTCTCTTCTTGACCTTTACAAGAAGTTGAAGACCTAGATTTTCGAGTAAGCCCCAGTGGTAGCCTCATATACCTGCTACAGAGTGCCTGGGTTCCATTATTGGTGGTTAACGTGCTATGTAGACACTGATAACAAAACATACCTGTAAAAAATTGAGTGACTGGTTAAGGGGGATAAAACCCAATTCAAGTAGCACCCACAATTTTTGTTGGGGTGAAGTCATAAGCCAACCCCAAATTGACCTGTGCTCAACCCTCTGGTAGCTTGGTACAGAGCTGTCAAGCTTAACTTAGAGGCAATGTGTTAAGTATTTATGCAGTACTTCAAACAGTGACGAATTGGAAACACAACACAAGAAAAGTCCCACACCAATTTAGAAACATAGAGAACATATTTTAATAAATAAAACAAGTTTAAGCCAACTGCAATGGAGCGTGGGTAGGTTATAGGGACCCAGTTAGACCCACTGAACAAGAGTACTTTAAATCCTGGTTGAGGAGCACTGTGAAGCCTTTTGTCCAGGGTGCGCTAGACAGCTGAGGCGATGCAAGGTCCTGGTCATAGATGCGCTTTGTTGGATCTGGGTATCTGCAAGGCTGCGATGCAAGGTCATTCGTTGTTGTCGAGGAGGCCATCGATGAAGGGGTCCTTGGGATGCTAAGTCCTACATCGAGGTAGACTCACACACTGGCTGGTTCCAAAGAAGCTGGGGGGCATGAAGTGCTGAGTCCTGCGTCATCATCTTCGAAGATGCCCGTGGATGAGGGACTTACGATGTGAGGGCCTGTGTCATACACTGGCAGTTTCGATAAGATGTGGCTGTGAGGATGACGGGACCTCCGGCATCGAGAAAGTCCACACAGCAGATGCGATCCATCGGTTCCTCATCGGGTTGGGCCGTACAGCAGGGGAGATGTGTTAATTATGCTGGATCCACAGATGATATGGCAGAGCACCTTCAGGCCCACTTCCAAGAGTCCAGGACTGTTGTGGCAGCACTTGTCAAGGTAGGACTCACAGTTGTCCAATGCTGGTTACAAGAGATTAGCCCTTGGGTGCACTTTGGTGGTTCTGGCTACAGGTTGCGGGTCTATCACTTCTGATCTAGGCAACGGGACAGCAGATTGACACAGCTGGGCAGCAATCCTTCTGGTAACAGTTTAGCAAAGTGGCAGTGCTTTCAGAAGTACAGCAGTCGTTCTTCCTGGCAGAGTCTTCTACAGGTCCATAATTGTACGGAAGAGCTGATATCTGAGATCCTATATTTATACCTAGGGTCTTCTTTGAATTGGGAGAAGTTTCTACAGTATCCACTTTAAAGTGCTTAGCTTTCCTGCCCCCCTTTCCTGGCTCCAGACTAACTACAGGGGATATGCAATACTTTGTGTGAAGGCAGGAAACAGCCTATTTAGCAGTTAGTGCAGCTCTGCCGCCCATGCTTCCAGTGATGCCCCATTCAGGCACCACTAAGCTCTCTATTGTGTGTGGCAGTCTGGGAAGAGTTCACAAAGACCAACCTTGAAGTACACCTAGCCATGTGACCAAGAGATAGGCTACAGGCACGAAACAGCTGAGGCAGGAAAATGCCAAATTTCCTAAAGTTGAATTTTCAAAGTTGTCATTCAAAATATGATATTACCTTAAAAAGGATGTTTCATTAGAAATCCAAAGACACCAAACATGAACTGGTAATCTGTTCCCATTTGGAAGTTATCATTATTAAATGTAGTAAGGTAGTCCCAATGGCATCATAAGGGAGAGGTAGGCTGCTGTGCAATAGTGAAAAACAAATTCAAGAGTTTTTCACTATAAGGACACGTAAAACTTATTTATTTAAATTTAAACAGCTTTATATAGCGCTGGCTAGACCCGTAGGTATCAGAGTGCTATTCATAACGTCAGAAAGTTACAACAATAATAACAATTTCTCATTACATCAAATAAATGAGACAGAATTACAGGGCAGAAGAAGAGACAAGTAGAAAGGGAAGGGAGAGAGGGGGGTGAGAAGGGAGAGAACGAGGGGGAAGATGAAATAAGCGACAAGGGAAAGTCAGCCCAAAGACCGAAAGGGTAGGTGACGGACGTAAAGGTAGTCCTAAGTCAGTCTCCCCTATAGCTCTCAAAGGAAGCTCCAACAGGCATCAGACAGAAGGGTGGATAGAAAGGAGACACGGCAAAAGTAGAGCATCAGAAATACGAAGGGTGGGTGGGCGAGACAGGGAGAAGGGGAGAAACTGTGCCCAAGGTCCGGAAGGGCAGGTGACTGTCAGGGGGTGAACCAAGGCTGATCTCCTCAGTAGCTGAACAGAGCAGCTCCACTGGGCATCGGACATAATGCTCAGACTCCGCTGTCAGGATAGAGGTCATGTGTACTCAGGGATTGTCAGACAAGTGCGGGGGGAGCCATGGTCCGAAAGAATTCTTAAAAGTATGTGTCCTACTTTTTAAATACATTGCTCCTGCACTATGAGCTGTTTAGTGCCTACCCAAAGGCTGATTTTGCTAGGTCAAAATGGCAGTTTAAAACTGTACACACAGGCTACAATGTGACGGCTCAGACAGGTTTGCAAGAACATTGTAGCAATTTGTATTGCGCATACTCAACCCGAAGGTGTCAAGGCGCCTATCAAAAAGATCGGAAAATCACAGCAGCACTACTACAGGTAGGCATGTACAAAGAGGTGGGTCTTTAGGGCAGATCTAAAGGCTTGAAGAGTGGGGAGAGACCTTACTTCAAAAGGGAGAGCATTCCACCATTTAGGGGCCAGATTGGAAAAAGCCTTACCACCCCATCTGGTCTTCCGGACGTGAGGAACAGAGAGGAGAAGTCTATTTGAGGAACAGAGATTCCTACCAGGATTATAGTAGGACAAGATGGATCCGATACCAGGGGGGCTGGTTTTAGCTAAAGCCTTATAAACCATACACATGGACTTAAAAAGGATGCGATCCACAACGGGAAGCCAGTGCAGCTGCTTCCGGGCAGCAATGGCAGAGGCACGTCGGGGTAGATCGAGAACAAATCTGGCTGCTGCGTTCTGAACCACCTGCAAGCGCTGCAGCTGGCATTTGTTGAGTCCAGCATACAGCGCATTGCAATAGTCCAGACGTGAGCCCAACAGGGCAACAGCCAGTTGCTTTCTTGCCTGTAAGGAGAGATAGTGCCTGATTTTCCTTAGAATATGGATGATCCCCTAACAGGTCGATACAGTCCTGTTGACCTGTTGGCTCATGCTAAGGATCGGATCGATCATGACCCCCAGATTTTTAGCTGAGGATGTAGGATCGGGGCAGGCACCCAGTGAGTCCGGCCACCATTCAGCAGACCAGATATCCTCCCTTCCTCCAAACACCATCACCTCAGTCTTCTCCCCGTTCAGTTTCAATGAATTGTGAATCATCCATTGGCCGACTGCCTCCATGCAAGATCTAAAGTTGGTGGCAGTCGACGTAACTGACTGGGAGAGAGAGACGAGGATCTGGGTATCGTCCACGTAGGAGACTACCTCCATCCCATAAGATCTAATAAGTCTGGCAAGGGGGTCACATAGATATTGAAAAGGGTAGGACTAAGCGCTGACCCTTGAGGGTCCCCACAATGCACAGACAGGGATGGAGATAGAAACTTGACCCAGCATCACCCTTTGCTCTCTATGGTCGAGAAAAGAGGAAAGGAGACCCAGGGCCGCCCCCCGAACTCCGATGTCCCTCAGTCGAGATGTTAAGACTGAGGGAGAAAGGGTATCGAAAGCAGCCGTGAGGTCTAAAAGGATCAGGAGGGAGGTCTGTCCCCCATCAACCCGTGTGCGGATGTTATCAAGCACTATGGTGAGGGCAGACTCGGTGCTATGTTCCCTCCTGAATCCATGCTGGGAAAGATCCAAGCAGCCGGAGCTCTCCACGAATGCAGCAAGATGTTTATTTAGATGGGCTTCTAACATCTTTGCGGGAGCCGGGAGCAGTGAAATGGGGCGAAAGTTTTTTAATACCCCAGGGTCAAGGGAAGACTTCTTGAGCAGAGGTTTTACCACAGCATTTTTCCACTGCTGGGGAAAAATGCCCTCCTTCATCGCCCTATTCATGATGTCAACCAGAGGGGGAAGGAGGGATTCTCTGCACTGCTTTAGGATCTTTAGCGGACAGACATCTAGCGGAGATCCAGATTTAGTTTTGTTAAGGAGGATCTCAAGATCTTGGCAAGAAAGGGGGGAAAGGATTCAAGACCTATAAGCCGAGAAGAATCAACACCGTTAGATTCCAAGATAGCGGGCACCTGAGGCACAACGGTGGAAGATCTTTGGGACTCCAAGGCACTGTAAATGTCCAATATTTTGGACTGAAAAAAGGAGGCTATTTTGTTACAGAGCCCCTGGGAGGCAACCACCGGGTCTGGGGTCTGAAGAGAAGTGAGAGAATCGACAATCCTGAAAAGCTCTTTAGGAGACGAAAGTGAGGAAGTGAGGGCCATAAAGTATTCCTGTTTGGTCTTAATCACTTCCAATTTGTATCTTTTTAGCAGGATCTTATGGGCTTCTCTGTCCTTAAGGTTCCAGCTAGAGTGCCATAAGCGCTCTTGTCTCCTTACTTGTTGTCTAAAGAGCCTTAATTGTTCGGAGAACCAAGGAGCTGGAGGTCTTTTCCTGGCTGTACAGCAAGACCTAGCAGGAGCCAGATGATCCAAGGCCTCCGAGATGGTCTTTTCATATTGTAAGACCGCTAGCGAAGCGTCCAACTCCTGAGAAGTGGACAAACTAGGTATCCACGGATGGAAAGAGTCTTCCTTGATGTTTTTAAAGTTCCTTCGTACTTCCATAGTACCCGGGATCCTTCTAGTTGTGTTCTGGGTCGGATAAGTCAGACCAAAGGGAACGGCCAGATGATCCGACCATGAAAGATGGAGGGGGTTGGTAACTGTCAGCCTTTGATCATTAGAAAAAATTCCATCGAGCGTATGTCCAGCTCGATGAGTGGGTCCTTTCACCAATTGGGTGAGTCCACATGCCGACATAACTTCCAGAAGGGAGATGGTATCATGTGCCTCCAGCACCTCCAGGTGAAAGTTAAAATCACCTAGAATAGTGAGATTTTGGCGGCCAAAATAAGGTTCCAAAATCTGAAACAGTTTCAGCCCAAAGTCCGCTCTAGGGCCAGGGGGACGATAGAGCAGAATCCCATTGAACGCAGGATTAGAATGGTCAGACAGGGAAAAGTTTAATACTTGGAGCACATCCTTAGGGTCAGAGAGAGGTATGGTGTGACAGTGAAAACTGTCCTTGTACAGAATAGCCAGGCCGCCACCAACTCGGCCTATTCTGTCCTGTCGTGCTAGGCAGTAGCCCTCAGGGATTGCTTCCACAAGATCAGGACCTGAAGAATCTTTGGCCCAAGTTTCAGTAATGAAAACCCAAGAGTGTTTCCTTTCTGAAACAAACTCCTTAAAAAAATATTGTTTTTAACGAGTGAACGAGCGTTGATAAGAAAGCAGAAGTTGCTCGACACATTGGGCCCCACCGAAGAGCAGGACTCCAAGGACTCCAAGGGACAGGGGGGGGAGGAAGAATTAAAACCCCCTAGATCTGTCTCAGAGCAACCACACCACAGAGGTAATAGGAGGTCTTCAGGGGTGCACCGATGAAAACAAGGTGCAGATGGAGGTTTGAGCCATAAAATATCCTGTAAGGAATATTTAGGCGGATGGAAGCCTACCTTAACCTGGCCAGCAGTCCAGCCCTCCAGCCCGTACTCAGCGCGGACGGGCGCAGACGGGCTGGACTCTGGCGTGACTCCGGCGTGGCTGCGGCAGACACGCTGCGCGCACACGCTGCGCATCATCATGACCAGTTTAAGTAGGGCTCTAGCCAGTCCTCGTGACTGCTAGAGCGCGGGAGTGTCCAGCGTCTCCCAACCCCACCCAAGATGGCGCTCACCAAATTCGGAGCGCGAGGGACCGGCCCGCCAAAGAGCAAGGCTACTCAAGAGGGTGGCACAATAGAAGCTGCAGAACGAGTAATAGTATTTTATTTTACACGCTCTGTGTACATATACTACCACTTTAATATGGACTTATAAGTAAATTAAATTGGGGGTAAACAATGATACCAATGATTTAAGGAGTAAGCACATGTACTTTATCACTGGTTAGCAGTTGTAAAGTCCTAAGGCCAACACAAGATTAGAAAAATATGGCAAAGTAAGGCAAAATGTTTGGCGCAAGACAACCCTAAGGCTTGTGGTAAATAAAATATTACCCCGGCAGAGGTTCTAGGCATTATCAAAGTATCATGCATCAAATGAGAGACAGGATCCGTGGTGTCCAAGTTAAAATGGGCTTTATTCCAATAACTCGAGTCAAAGGGAGAATATGTTCCATCACCACTGAGGTTCAGGAAGAGTCTTCTAACATTTAATAACAAAACATTATAATATATACTTTTCACTCCTTGTACATAGGAGCAGGCGCAAGACAGAAAATGAGATAAGAGCATGTGGGCGTACACTTGATGAGTCATAGGTAGATGATAGGTAGATGTCATAGGTGGGTGGGTACTTAGGGGAGGAGATTGCATGACCAGCTGGAACTCTGCCCTAATTGTGCAACTTTGAGCATGGCGTGCAATTGACGTGTAAATGGGAGGAGAGCTGACTTTTGGCTTTGCAGAGTAATCTCTTGTGTCAGGGCGACTTGAGCACGTCTGGTACAACTGATGTCTGGAGTCAGGGGATGTTTTATCTGAAACAAAGGTTCATCGCTAGAAATAAAGAAAAAGCATATATTTCTCCGTTCATTGCATGGGGGCTGAGACAGAGAGCTAGGCCTTATCTGTCGCGAACGGGTTCTGTTTACATTTCCTCACCGGGCAAGGATGCCACTCTGTACAGCAAAACAGATAACTGTTATTCATAACACTGTCTTGGCAGAAGTTCAGAAAGTGGTTCAACCACAATAAAATAAAGGGCTCAGTACGATATTTATTTAAAATGCACAATGCAGAATGCAAAATACATGGGCCTTTATTTTAGCTTAACGTTTGGGAGACTTTGCTGACTTGACTTGCAGGACATGTTTGCAGAGGCCTAGTGATTCAGGCCACTACGAGAAATATGCATGGGTGACATGCACATGAATGTAACATAGGGTATATGTAGTGGACATTATTTGGTCAGGCAAAATATCATTTTCCTCATTCCCTCCTTGTCAACTACATAACCCTTCAGGATACATCTATATTCATGAGACCGTATAGCTGATCATACAGAATCATTTCTTCACCTTTATCCTTTGTACATATGGATGGGGAACGCAAGCAGTGGCATAAAGGCTGCAAATCGCCAGGCCACACTGCAGACAGTGATAGTATCATGGCAAACTGCTCCTGGATCAAGTCGCCAGGGCAGATGCAGTCACATTCACTACTGCTTCAAGGGTTCTTGTTAATTTGCGTATCAGTTTACAATTTTGGACGGGGCCAACAAAGAAAAGGAAACCTTTGTTGAAATCTGTATATTGCTCCCACGCTGTTTCTGTCTGCTATATAACAAGTTCCACCCTAGTCTAAGGGCAGATGTACATAAGCTGTCTGACCGCAAATGAAATAGGTATGGCGTGACGTTTTGAAAGAAGAAAGTCCTTCTGTGACTGAAGTTCCCTGTAAATAGCTCCTTGAAAATATGGTTTATGAAGAGCATGTCATTATTATAACTTGCTGAGTTACTTGTAAATATGGCTTGTGAATAGCGCCATGTGGTCATGGTTTGTGCAGAGTATGTTGTCATTACGTTAGGCAGGAGAGAGCTGGATCTCTTACAAGTGCTTGGAGAAAACGTTTAACAACTGCTTAACAAGGTGTTGAGGGATTTTGGCGTTGTTTGGCGTTTTCGGGGGCGTGTTTTTGAGCGGATATTCGTACCCGTTCCAGTGGAGGGATTCGGCTGCTTTTTGGTGAGGATGTAGGGCATCGCACGGACTACTGTGATGCCAAGTTTGAAAAGGATCTGAGCTGTGGAAGTGGTGGAAAAAGCATGTCTTGTGCGGAGGTGCGATTTGCCATGTTATCCAATGGGCATGTTTTCCTAAGAATCTTTTTTTTGTTTTTTTTATTAGAATCTATTTCGGCAGAACTCCCTTTGTTTTCTGATAAGGGGGTAGTTGGCCACATACCAAGCACTCAGTTGCATTGCTGGTCACGTATGCATACTGGATGAATGTATATGTGAGGAAATGAAAAAGAAAACATGTAGCAATAAACTAACACCGATTATAACAATGCACAGAATCAAATAATAATCAAGGTAACAATCCATCTGCTGCGTAATGTCTTGCAGTATCTGCAGTGTCTTGCAATCTCTCATCTTGCTATTCTCATATGTGATCTTATACATGTCAGAAACTGGTCTAACCGATTCACCACCGGGTGGGCTTAAACAATTAAACTACGTCTGACTTACTAGATCTAAGCTTGGACCTATACTCTTGCTGAGGGGTCTTTTCAAGCAAAGGCGGCACAAACTCTGTTGTGTCATTAAAGTCAATGTTCTTTTCGAATGTTCCACATTGTCCAAAATAGCGCTTAACGTGATGGGCATGGATCCAGCCCTTGCGTCCCTCCACTTTCAGTGCGGTCCTCGTGGTAAGAAGCACCAACTTCGGGGTCTTCCATCGCGGCTCGAGGGGGCTGGAACGATCAAAATTCCGGATGCACACAAAGTCCCCTGGGACTATGGCGTGTTCCTTGACCTGTGTGTTGTCAGGGAAGGCGGCAGCAACCTGTGAACGACAAGAGAGTAGTGCAGACATCAAGGAAGCCAGGTAATCTGTCAGCATGTTACTGTCAACATCAGTTATCTTTCTGGGCATAGGCGTACCCCACATATTTGGCGGTCTACCGAAGACCACTTCATACGGAGATAGGCCTGTTCTGGAATGTGCTACCATACGCATGTAAAAAAGGGCAACCGGCAAGGCTACCATCCAATCCACGCCTTTCTCTGCACAGACCTTTGCTAATTTTGTCTTGAGGGTTTGATTATGTCTCTCTAAAAGGCCTGCTGCTTCTGGGTGTCTGACACAATGGAACTTCCATGTGTAACCTAACAGAAGGGACACTTGTTTCATTAATTCAGAGGAGAATGGCTGACCGTTATCTGAATAGACCACCCGAGGTAATCCATACCTGGGGAAATACTCGCGCACTAACTGTCTGGCTGTTGTTACAGCAGTATAATCTGGAACTGGATAAGCTTCTGTCCATCTAGATAGTGCACACACTACCACCAAGACATACTTGTAACCTCTACATCTGTCCATTTGGATATAATCCATCTGGAGAACCTCAAAAGGGTGGTCAGGAGGATGGAATCCGCCTTGTTCCACCGGGATGCCTTTACCTGGATTGAACTGACAACAGATCATACATGTTCGTACTTTCTGCTTCGCTGCGGCACGCATGTGCTTGTTAAACCAGATGTTCTGTAAGCTGTCTAACATTGCTTTTTCTCCTAAGTGTGCTGGACTATGGGCTGTGTTAATGATTATTTGTACCATGGAATCTGGGAGAAACCATGTGCCTTTTCCCTTAGTCATCCAACCTTGGTCAGTCTGGACCCCTCCTTGTTCAGTCCATTTCTTTATCTCATCTGCAGTGGCATGTGTCTGTATGTCGAGTACGTCTTGAGTGGGATCCCTGACTGTCATACATGTTGTCAGTAATGGCACCTCTGTCCTTGCCGTGTCTGTTGGTGTCTGGGCTGTAAGTCTAGCTGTTCGATCTGCCAGGTCATTACCCTGGGAAATGGTGTCTGTAACTTTGGTGTGAGCTTTGCACTTCAGGATAGCAATGGCTGTAGGTAAATGTATGGCTTCTAACAGGGCTTGAATAAGCTGGCCATGCTGAATCTTGGTCCCATGGGAGGTCAGGAAACCTCTCTCCCTCCATAAGACCCCGAAATCATGAACAACGCCAAAGGCATATTGCGAATCAGTATAAATGTTTACTTTCAAGTGCTTAGCTCTTATGCAGGCTTGTGTCAGAGCGATGAGCTCTGCTGCTTGTGCTGACAATGTGTCTATTTTCTGTGTCTCTATGACTTCTTTATCAGTGGTCACAGCATAGGCCGCTACTAACTCTCCTGCACTCGTTCTCATGCATGATCCATCTACATAGAGCGTTAAGTCTGGGTCTGAAAGTGCAATATCTGTCAGGTCTTGTCTTGGTTTCGTCACTATATTCATTAGTTCCACACAGTCATGTGATGGTGCATTTACTGTACTCGAGGGCAAAAGTGTTGCAGGATTCAGAATATTACAACGTCTGATCTCTATGTGTGGTTGAAATAATGTCAGTTCATATCCTGTCAGTCTTGCTACAGTCAAGTGTTGTGTTTGTGTTCTGTTTAAGAGTACCTCCACTGCATGTGGGACCTGTACTGTCAGAGGGTGACCCAGCACTATGGAGTCACTTTGTCTTATGGCTAGGGCTGTTGCTGCAACTGATTTCAGGCATGCAGGCAGAGCCTGGGCCACTGGGTCTAGTGTGCTAGAAAAATAAGCACAAGGCTTGTGTTTTCCTGCTTGATCTTGTGTGAGAACAGATAACGCTGTTCCTTCTCTTTCAGTTACAAAAAGCATGAAAGGTTTGCTGTAACATGGAGTCGCTAACACTGGCGCTTGACATAAAGCTCTTTTTAATTCCTCGAATGCCAAGGTGTGTTCTTGTGTCCAAGGGAGGACAGTCCCCCCTGCCTCCTGTGTAGTTAACTGTATGAGTGGTTTGGCTAGTAAGGCATACTGGGGAATCCATTGCCTACAGTATGAAGTGAGGCCAATAAAGGCACGTACTTCCTTTTGTGTCTTGGGCTGTGAAAGGTTAGCAATGAGCTGTATACGTGCTTGTGTTAGCTGTCTCTCCTCTTTGGAAAGCAAGTGTCCTAGGTACACTACTTGCTTTTCACAGAATTGCAACTTCGAAGGGGACACCTTGTGCCCCTTGTCAGCCAGAAAATGTAAGACTGTCAGTGATGCATTTTCACATTCTTTTTATGAACGTGCTGTAATCAGGATATCGTCCACATACTGTAGTAACGCAGTGTTGGAAGGCATGTGAATGCTGTCTAGCTGTCTCTTCAGAGCCTGACTGTAAATACTAGGGCTTTCTGTAAAACCTTGAGGAGCTCGTGTAAAGACAAAGCTACGACCTCTTAATGAAAATCCAAACAGGTACTGGCTGTCTGGGTGAATGGGAACACTAAAGAAAGCGTTCTTCAAGTCGATAACAGTAAAGTAAGTAGCCTCTGAATCAATAGCAGTCAATAATGAAGAAATGTCTGGCACCACTGGATATTGTGGTACTACACATTTGTTCAATTCTCGCAGGTCAATAATCAATCGGTACACTGGCAATACACTAGGATCAGATCTTTTAAGGATAGGAATGACAGGCGAGTTACATACATTTGAGACTGTCTCTACCACTACCCCCCGTGCAATAAATTCGTCAACTATTTTCAGTAATGCTGTTTCGGCGTCTGGTGGTAACTTGTATTGTCTAATACGTGGAAGTACTACTCCTGCTTTGAGTGTGACATGGTGAGGCGTAATGTCCATGTAACCTACGTCAGTCGGTCCTTGTGCCCACAGGATCTGTGGCACGTTCTTTAGTCTGTGGTCAAAATCAGTCAGTACATAATGTCCCTTAAAATCACGTAAGAACAGGCGTACTCCCTCTGGAGAACAGCAGATAACTGCTCCTAGATCTTTTAATGTCTTCATACCAAGTAAGTTTTCTGGACATGACTTAGTAAGTAGCAAGTCAGTGGTACGTGACAGTGGACCAACCCCTAGGGAGACTGGTTTAGACACTTCATTAACAATAGGCTTTCCTGAAAATCCCAGGGAAACATTCTGTGAGCCCGAGAGAGGTGCCCCTGGAACCTCGTCATGACTGATGGTAGTTCTGCTCGCCCCTGTGTCAATCAGAAACTTTCGATCCTGACCTAGAACACGACTATGTACATACGGACCCTCTTGATCTACAGGAACCTCAATAAGGGGCAAGCCTACTTCCCTCTCGAGGCTGTTTCATGAGAACTGTTGATATTCTGGATAGTCAGACTGTGTGTGCTGATACATTTGTGGTGTGGCATTAACAGGCGGTGGTGGAGGATAATTTGCTACTGTCTGTTGCGTGTTCTGTTGCGTGTTATTCTGTCTAGGAGTGTACTGTCGCTCTTTTGTCTTGCCTGTAGCAATGTTGTGTTTCAGAACAGTGCAGTCCTTTACAAAGTGACCTGGTTTTTGCAATAATTACAGTTCCCTTTGACAGGTGTCGTGTTATGTTTGTTTGAAGTCGCCGGTACCGTCTGGGCAACCAGCACCTTCATTTTTGTCTCTTTCATGCGTCTCTTTTCATGATCCTGCTCTTCTCTAATCCTATTCTGATGATACTGTAGCATCTGTAACATTTGTGAAGGGCTGTTTGCTTGCCAAGTACTCTCAACCTTCAGTACTCTATTCTTGATCTGGGGTAAGGAATTCTCTACTAATTTGCTCACAAAAAGATGTGGAAATGACTCGCTACCAGGCTTAAGGCCACTATTAATAGTAAAACATTTCTCAAATCTAGAATAGAAATCACTAGTGTCCTCGTCTTGCTTTTGTTTACATGCTGAAATAGCATCCCAATCTTCCTTTTTAGTAATCAATAATCTTGGCAAAACTTGTATCAGGAATTCAGGTAGTTCTCTAGCTCTATCTCCAAGACCAACTCCTGGGAGCCTGCCCTTCTCTTCTGTTTCCAATGCATCCCAACTTAACTTTTTCTCACCCACTTCCCAGTCTTTTTCCTTAAGTTTTTCATAAATCCCTGCAGGTAACAGTACTTTTAATAGCTTCAGAATGTCAGCGTATGTATAATCTCCTATGCGGAGGATGTCTTTTAATTCACGGTGAAATCCCCCATGGTCTTTATCATGACAAGGCAACATCTTTTTCATTTCAAGAATCTCTAATTTCGTTAAGGGGGTGTAAACATACACTCGTTGTAACTCATTGGCCGCATTCTTAACGGGATGAACCTCTCGTAGGGGGTTCTGTCTGTCTATGTGTACGTTATGTCTGTCATGGTGTAAGACTGGAGGCATATATGTAGTCAGAGAATCTATGTACTTATGTCGTTGATCCAGGATTACATCCCTAGACATAGACCTAGATACTAGACCTACAAACTCCGGCGAGTGGGGAAAGGGACATGTGCCTATTCGGGCGCCAATTAATGTGGTAAATAAAATATTACCCCAGCAGAATTTCTAGGCATTATCAAAGTATCATGCATCAAATGAGAGACAGGATCCGTGGTGTCCAAGTTAAAATGGGCTTTATTCCAATAACTCGAGTCAAAGGGAGAATATGTTCCATCACCACTGAGGTTCAGGAAGAGTCTTCTAACATTTAATAACAAAACATTATATTATATACTTTTCACTCCTTGTACATAGGAGCAGGCGCAAGACAGAAAATGAGATAAGAGCATGTGGGCGTACACTTGATGAGTCATAGGTATATGATAGGTAGATGTCATAGGTGGGTGGGTACTTAGGGGAGGAGATTGCATGACCAGCTGGAACTCTGCCCTAATTGTGCAACTTTAAGCATGGCGTGCAATTGACGTGTAAATGGGAGGAGAGCTGACTTTTGGCTTAGCAGAGTAATCTCTTGTGTCAGGGCGACTTGAGCACGTCTGGTACAACTGATGTCTGGAGTCAGGGGATGTTTTATCTGAAACAAAGGTTCATCGCTAGAAATAAAGAAAAAGCATATATTTCTCCGTTCATTGCATGGGGGCTGAGACAGAGAGCTAGGCCTTATCTGTCACGAACGGGTTCTGTTTACATTTCCTCACCGGGCAAGGATGCCACTCTGTACAGCAAAACAGATAACTGTTATTCATAACACTGTCTTGGCAGAAGTTCAGAAAGTGGTTCAACCACAATAAAATAAAGGGCTCAGTACGATATTTATTTAAAATGCACAATGCAGAATGCAAAATACATGGGCCTTTATTTTAGCTTAACGTTTGGGAGACTTTGCTGACTTGACTCGCAGGACATGTTTGCAGAGGCCTAGTGATTCAGGCCACTACGAGAAATATGCATGGGTGACATGCACATGAATGTAACATAGGGTATATGTAGTGGACATTATTTGGTCAGGCAAAATATCATTTTCCTCAGGCTGACAGGTATAACAATAACCTATTGGTCCACTGACGCATAACAGTCAGCGCTCCCTTATGCACATCACCAGGTGCTACTATGATGACACACATTACACAGTATCACAGGAACAGTCCACGTGCTCTACTAATATTATTTGTTTTTTCCCTGCTGCAAACAACCCTGTGATGTCCAGCTATCCATCACTCTCTGCTACCCTGCTGTGTCGTTATGTCTGTTGCAATGTGTACACAAACACCTGTATGTCTGATGGACTGTCTGGATATCGATTAGCAATAGTGCATGGTTGCCTTTATGTATCTTTGTCTATAAACTTGGCTTACTGATAGTTTCTAAGCCTGTGTACATGGGTCATTATGAATGTTTATTGAATTGTTAAAACCAAAGATTTCCTAACAACCCTGTTTGAACAGCTATGAGCCAGGACCATACATCATTATTATCAATAATCAAAGGAAAATAGCACATATCTGGATGCTTCATTAACTGTTCTTTTCACTGAAAGAGGTCTTACCTAGGTGTTTTCTTTAATGTCTTGGATAGTATATGTTGGTCCAGGCTCTCTATGCAGGGTCACGCCCAAATGTTTTTCCTTCACCTCACCTGTTTCACTGAATTCGTTTTTGTTGCCTTTAGGACTCTGCACTTTACCACTGCTAACTAGTGCTAAAGGGGAAACAACCTTTACAACGCAACTTTTACAATGCACATCCATTACAATGAAACTTTTCCAACGCAACATCCATTACATCGCATGCCATTACAACTCAACCATTACAACGCATGATACTACAACGCATATCACTACAACGCATGTCATTACAACGCATACCATTACAACGCATAACATTACAACGCATAGTACCCTTACACTATCCAACACTTACCCTACTGTTGCACCCCCTGGAGTTAGAAAAGTAATTTTTACCCCTACACTATCCAAAACTTACCCTACTGTTGCACCCCCCTGGAGTTAGAATAGTAATTTTTACCCCTACACTATCCAACACGTACCCTACTGTTGCACCCCCCTGGAGTTAGAATAGTAAATATTACCCCTACACTATCCAATACTTACCATACATGCAATGTAATGTTATGCGTTGTAATGGTATGCGTTGTAAAGGTAGTATGCGTTGTAATGGAATGCATTGTGAAGGTAGTTTTTAAAAATTTGTTGTAATGGCATGCGTTGTAATGGAATGCATTGTAATGGATGTTGCGTTGTAAAAAATGTGTTGTAAAGGTATGCATTGTAAAAGTATGCGTTGTAACGTCATACATTCGTGCTAAAGTGCTTGTGTTCTCTCCCTAAAACCTGATCAAATTGGCATACACTTGATTGGCACATTTGGTTTACCCATATAGTACTAAATGTACCCTGGGCCTGTAAATTAAATGCTACTAGTAGGCCTGCAGCCCTCATTGTGTCACCCACTAAAGTAGCACTTTAAAACCTGTCTCATATGAGCCATTGCAGGCTGTGGTGCAGATTTAAACTGCCACTTTGAGCTGGCAAAAATAGCCATTTTACTGCTACTGTATAACATTTATCGACCATGGATCGTTTGCAAAGAAGATGCATCGAGTCTGCGCATCCAAATTTTCCACGCAGTCAACTGGTATCAAAGAAATCATCAGTCTTCATTGGAAACTTCTCCAATCAGAACCAGATTCAAGTGACGTTTTCGCCACAAACCTTTTTTTGTCCATGCACGTATTCTCAATTTTAAAGAAATGTTATAATCTACCACACATAAGGATGCCACACCCCACAAAGGCATGAGTAAGTGTCAGAACTGCATGCATTGTGGCAATGTGATTGTGGCTAAAACCATACACCATCAACAAACAGTCAAGAAGATTCAACTCAAGCACACATCAGATTGTAATATCCAACTGATTGTTTACAGTATCAAATGTCCTTATAGTTTATTACATGTGGGCAAAACAAAAAGACATTATTGTGCTACGCGTTGCAGAACACAAGAGCAGGATTGAGAATAACAACAGGAACCCATGCCTTGTAACATATTAGATGGACAATCAACACAATATTGCTCAACTTTGCTTCACCATTTTGGAAGCCTTAGTGGGAAATCCTGATATTAACATCCAAAAGAGATTATGGCAGTGTGAATCATCGGATAATGTACTTGATCAGTCTTTCAGCATCCGGTCTTAATGAGAAGTTGGAAATGGTCAGTTTCCTCTAGAATCTCATAATGGTTCCACACCATCTGCAAGAGCTGACATTTGTTATCACGTATATTCTGTTGTCATTAACACAGCAGTCATATTACATTGTTATCACTTTACATCACTATTATTTTGACTTCTCTCATTACGCACAATTGTCAAGGTGTAAAGCAGCTTTTTCAAATTAAATCATGATGTTTGTATTTACCTATTAATTTTGAGTATTGGGTGATGACCAACGTTTGACTCATCATATACATGATATGAATGTTTACCATCTATTGCATAGGATGTCAAGTGGCATTGTAGTGTGTGTAATTATATAAGCGTGGGAGTAAAATCCGTTTAGTTCGCGGAATTTGCGGATTTTTGACAATTTCGCGATCCGTGAATCGCGCAAATTTGTCCAAAATTCCGCAAATTCTCAACCTGCGGATTTTTTTGCTTGGTCGCTCTTGAAAAATACAATATCGCGCGCGCTGCGTTGACTTACCGTGATTCCGAGTCCGCCGAGTTGTTTTTCTCCCAGTTTGCGTGTGCTGCGCCATTTTGGATCTTGCTGCGTGATCGCGCGTGAATTTTTCAACCGCAATTACGTCATCGCGGTCTGCCATCTTGCACAGCAAGAGTTTGACAACGCGAGTACGTCATAAGGGCCCGCGATCACGCATCGCGGGAGTAAACAATGCCGTACACGTAGATGCGACGCACAGCTGTCATCCGGCGGGAGATTTGAACAGCTCGCTTTCCCGGAATTGCAAAAATTGCAATTCTGCACAAGACATCCACCACAGGCAGCATAAACCTTCTGAAAATCGTGATTTTGATCAGAATAACTCCTCAGAATGAGATTTGGCTGCACTTTTTTGTGGAAGGAGTCCATTTTTTGGGGAGGTGGTGGGAGGAAGGAAGTGCCCCAGAGTCTCCAACTTCCTGTTCCTGTACAGCAGGCTCCTCCCAGTGCTTTGTCCATCTCCTGGTCACTTTTCATTTGGATCTGGAGCTGGAAGGATTACTTTTTGTGGCTGCTGCTGGAGATTTGTATTTGAGGACTTTTTGGACTTTGGAGTTTTTGGATCACTTTTGTATTTGAGATTTTACAAGTAAGTTGGTGTTGTTTGTTTGGGGCATTGCAATTGCTGCAACTACATTTTTAAAACTTTTTCACAACTTAAAAAAATATATATTGTGGGTAGCCACAGTATCCAGTAGGCCCAGGGTTAGTCATGGGTGCATGATACAACTGTTTCTGTGAGTTTTGTTGAACTTAAATCTCATTTATGTCATTGAATTTTAGCTCACTATATGTGGATTTTATTTTTTATTTTGGGGTGCCTGTAAAGCCACACTAGCCCGTAGGCCCAGGGGTAGTGAGTGGTGCATGGACCAAGTCTTTCTGTGGGGTGTCTTGAATTTAAACATCATTGAGGGCATGGATGGCATTGGATTGTGGTGATTTCTGTGTGTTTTTTGGCTTTTTGGGGTGGTGTTGGGGCCTGGCCATGTGGGTGGGGGCCATTTTGAGGCCTGGTCCAGGCAGGGCCTGGCCATGTGGTGGGGGGTCAAGGCTCAAGGGGCCATTTTGAAGCCAGGCAGTGTGCTCAGGCCTGCACCCAGTTTGCCTTGCTTTCATCCACTAAGCCCAGGGGTACTGAGTGGTGCATGGACCAAGTCTTTCTGTGGGGTGTCTTGAATTTAAACATCATTGAGGGCATGGTTGGCATTGGATTGTGGTGATTTTTGAGTGTTTTTCGACTTTTTGGGGTGGTGTTGGGGCCTGGCCATGTGGGTGGGGGCCAGTTTGGGGCCTGGTCCAGGCAGGGCCTGGCCATGTGGTGTGGGTCAAGGCTCAAGGGGCCATTTTGAAGCCAGGCAGTGTGCTCGGGCCTGCACCCAGTGTGCCTTGCTTTCATCCATTAGGCCCAGGGGTAGTGAGTGGTGCATGGACCTAGTCTTTCTGTGGGGTGTCTTGAATTTTAACATCATTGAGGGCATGGATGGCATTGGATTGTGGTGATTTTTGTGTGTTTTTCGACTTTTTGGGGTGGTGTTGGGGCCTGGCCATGTGGGTGGGGGCCATTTTGAGGCCTGGTGCTGGCAGGGCCTGGCCATGTGGCTGGGGGTCAAGCGCCCATTTTGAAGCCAGGCAGTGTGCTCAGGCCTGCACCCAGTTTGCCTTGCTTTCATCCATTAGGCCCAGGGGTAGTGAGTGGTGCATGGACCAAGTCTTTCTGTGGGGTGTCTTGAATTTAAACATCATTGAGGGCATGGCTGGCATTGGATTGTGGTGATATTTGTGTGCTTTTTGACTTTTGGGGTGTTTAACTGATGTTCCTCTGGCTTCCATTGCTTTTAGGTGCACAAGAGAACCACCAGTGCCAGGAAGAAGTCCTGCAGAGGTGTGTGCAGCACAATGTCACGTGACGTCACGTGTGGCCACAGACAAGACAACTCTGCAACTCGTGCAACTGCGGCCAGTTGTTCTGACATCTGAAGAAGATGGGCCCAAAGAAAGGTTGCCAGTGCCACTGCCAGTAAGAAGGAGCAGAAGAAGCAAGTGGCTCCACCTACCAAGGAGACTGGTGGGCCCACCGACACCTTTTTTAGAAAAAAAAAACTCGCCTGCAGCAGCAGCGGTGTCCGCCGGGGACCAAGCTGGAAGCAGCACCTCCACTTCATTGGGCTCAGTGCCACCACGCCAAGTTAGGTCCAAGACCATGAGTGCTGCTGAGGCAGCCACTTTACTTTCTCAATCACCATCGACCAGTGATGTTGCCTCATCACAAGAAAGTACCATCCAATCAACGCCGGGTGTAACTCAGCTGACGAGTGTTCAACAACCACAGCCGCAACAACAACCACAGGTGCAACTAGTACAAGCGCAAGTACATGGGCAAGGAGAGGCGCAAGGAGAGGCGCAAGGAGAAGCGCAAGGAGAGGCGCAAGGAGAGGCACAAGGAGAGGTTTATGGAGCGGCACAACTGCCTACAACGCTTGTTCCTCCAGAAGTAGGGCCACATCAGGAAATTGATATTCAAGTGGAGGTATCATCCGAGGAAGCCACTCCTCCTGAGGATGATCTATTGTCTTCCAGATCCCCTGCAAGAAAAGGGTCAAGGAGGGCTGCTACTACTACTACTACAAGTTCTTCTTCAAGCCCCCTTCATTCTGATGACCTTGATCTTGATTGGAACACAGCAATGGAGTCTGACAGTGAGGCATGCCATGAGCCGACAAAGGTAGCATACCCTGAAAGGAAGGTTCCCGCAAGGCTTCGACTTATGGGTGATGACGACGAACAAGAAGTGGTGTCTTCTGCTGCTCATGAATAGTCTGACGATGACCCAGTCATCACGGACGTCACTTCAGCCCTAGCGGGCATGCAGCAGACTGACATTTTCACCCTATCCCGAATGGCTGCTGAGCGGGATGTGAGCGGCGTGGCACTGGTACCACCATCAACGCAGTTAACTGCAACACCAACACGACCTAGAGCTTCCATCTTTTTTAGTCAGAAGGGCCGGCAGGGACCTCCACCAGCTCGACCTCCATTACCTCAAGTAGTGGTGCTGTAAGTGAACAACAGAAACAAATTCAGCCACGCCCATCCTTCACTTCATCTGGCATTGAAAGTCAAAGTAGCACCTCCACCACCAGCAGACATCTCCAGTCCCCAGTTTGGGACTTCTTTACTGTTAGCCAAAAGGCGGAAAACATGGTCGTTTGTTTGATTTGTAAAGTATCAGTAAGTCGGGGTAAGCTTGGTACCAACTATGGTACCGGAGGCCAGAGAGGTCATCTCAAAAAACACCACCCTATCCAGTGGTATGCGCACCTAAGTAAGATCCACGAAGTCCAAAGTAGAACTGATCCAAATGTATCCATTCACATTTCATCTGATGCTGATGATGAGGGGCTGATTGTGCAGGGGGGAAGTCAAGAACTGACCAACATTTTTTCTGGTACACCCAGTACCCCTGGCAGCAGCACTGCAGTGATAGCGCCCACACCCTCTACCCCTGCAACATGTATGAGGCACACTAAGAGTGTGGGACAGACACCAATGCAAAAAACTACATCAATGAGTCTAACTGGTGTGAAGTCTGCATCATCATCATCATGTAAAACGGTCCAGCCCACCATTAGCAGCATGTTTTGGTCGGAGGCGCCATTTGAACTCAACCAACCAACGGTACATCTGTATAACGCAAAGCTGGCTAAAATGCTAGCACTGGACCTTCTCCCTTTTTCTTTTGTGGAAGGGGTGGATTTTCTAGAATTTGTGGCAAAATTCTGCCCTAAAAGGAAGGTTCCTAGCCGGTCCTATTTTGCCAGAGTTGCGGTTCCAGCACTACATCAAGATGTGCTGGAGGTGATTGGGGCAGCTTTGCAGAAGAGTGCTGTTCACACTATTCACTTGACAACAGACAAGTGGACCAGTTGCCAAGCCCTTGATTACATGTGCATCACTGCACAATGGGTCTCTTTTGCAGGGGTTAGAGACAAGACAAATGTAGGTGTTGACCCGGACACACTTTTCAAGCTACTCGGAAACATGCAACATTAGCCATGTTTGCCATGGAGAAAACTCATACTGCACCTAACCTTTTGGACGAGTTTGATAGGAAGGTCTCTGAATGGCTGCATCCAAGAAATAGCATGGTTGGTTATGTTTCCACGGATAATGGCAGTAATATAGTTATGGCCATGCAGGATGGTGGCTATTTCAGAGTGCCGTGTTTGGCGCACAGTATTAACATTGTGGTGCAAGATTTCTTGAAAAATGAAAAAACAGTCATCAAGTTACTGACCACCTGCCGAAGAATCTGCACACATTTCAGTCATTCTTTTAAGGCCCGGAAGCAGCTGGGGAGCATTCAACATGAACGTAAACTGCCAGTCAAAAGACTAATCCAGGAGGTAGCAACACGTTGGAACTCAACCTTTTACATGCTTGAGCGTCTGTCTGAGCAGTGGGAGATAATAAATGAGTATGTCTATAAACTGGCTTCTACTATGAAAGACATGAGGCTAGAGTTGGAGGAATGGAACCTTGTTGCAAGCCTGACAGACATGCGTAGTCCTTTTGAGGTCTTCATGCGTGAAGTCAGCAGGGAGGACTGTTCTTTGGGCAAAGCTATCACATTGTTGCGCATGCTAGAGCACCAACTGAAGGAGGTGTCTTCAACGTTCAGAGATGATGCTGAAAAGCAAGAAGCATATCATTTGGCGGAGAGCTTATTAAGCCGCCTAGTTGACAATCAAAGGCTTAAAAACATACATACAGAACAACATTACATTTGTGCCACTATTCTGGATACGCGGTATAAAAAGGCAGTGGCCAGCAAAGCATTAATTCCTTTTGATGAAGCAGATGTTTCAAAGTACAAACATTGGCTAGCTGTGTCAGCCAGTCGGTTCGAAAAAGAGCGGCAGAAAATTCATGGAGACGACAGAAGTACAACTGAATCAGCAGGCCATCCGGCGTCAAGTTCCACTTCTGAATCTGCGACCGAAGGGAGTCACTTTCCCTCACAGCCGTTAACGACACCAGCAGCAACTGTATCATCGCCCTCACCTGCACCAGGACAAGCCATAAAATGGTCAGAAGAGGATTGGCTAACTCATCAAGGGTTTGCTCGTTACAGTGCTGCAAAGGCCACAGATGGTACGCAAAGTGGAGCAACCGTGGAGAAACTTGAGTCGATGGTGCAGGCCTATCTGGATGACCCAACAGAGGTCTTTGTTAATAAGAACCCATTGCTGTATTGGTACAGGAAAATGCCTCTATGGCCACTGATCACCAACCTGGCTATACATTATTTGTCTTGCCCACTCGCAAGCGTGTCTCCTGAACGAGTTTTCAGTGCTGCTGGTGCCATTGTAACTTAAAAAAGGACCCGCCTCTCGCCCAAAACTGTGGAGAGGTTAACACTGATCAAGATGAATCAGCACTTCATACCACCAGATTACAAAATACGTGAATGCACATAGGAAGAAGAGGACACTGACTTAGGTGACGGAAGTTCTTCTCTGTTACCTGACCTACTCCCGTCTCAATTCATAGAGTTTGAGGACAAGCTCTACTTCCCTGACACCAAGGCGTGAAAATGACTTCCTTTTTTCCGTCCTTATTAACTTTTATTCCTGTGTGCCTTTCTTTGTTTTGCAACTTTTACCACAACAAAACTCTAATCACCTAATCACAACAAATCCATCAGCAGCACTGTCTTCATCTCATTTTCCTTATTGATTTGAAGGTGCCGCAGTCTGCATTCCTGAGGTTCATAAGTTCACAACTCAATCATGCTCCTCTATCCTCCTCCTCCAGACTCCCCCTATCCATTTCCCTCAAGGCAGACGGATGGATTATGGAGAATAAAGAAACTTTGTCTTCGTAGACGAGTCCCCTCAAGTGGGACTGAAATTACTGACTGACAACATGCTTGCTGATTGTTGACAGACTTACTTCTGAAATTGACAGGAGAGGCAGCCCTGTGGGCCCTCACTTTCTGGAGAAGATGCAGACAAAAAGTAGAACAGGTAATGAATAATAAGAAGATGGCATGCAGTGGACAGCAATGGCTGTCTGTCTCTGTTGAAACCAATTGCTGTTTGTTTTTTGTGTTTTTTGTGAACAGCGCAATTTGCCATGTTTTGAATATACCAGTATTGCAGGTTTTTGGGGGCTCTTTGGGGGTGTTCTAGATTTGCGGTGCTGGGTCGGGGGGTCTTGGAGCACTGCTGAGAAGGTCTAATTTTGATTGCAAGTGGTTTGAAGAAAATCCATGGTGGAAAAGGGGGGCTATGGCCTAGCTGCAGAGCGCGTTTGGACAGAATTGAAGGAAGGCCGAAAATGTTCTAAGTGTGAGATTATGCATTTTTGCTTTTTGCCTGTTTGGGGGTCTTCTACTTTTTTAAGGGTGGGTTGACGGGTCTTGGGGCATTGCTGGGAAGGTCTAATATCGGGCGCAAGTGGTTTGGAAAAAATCCATGGTGAAAAAGTGTTTCCGTTATTGCTCACTTGCCTGTTTTTGGGGGGCTGTTTGGGGGGGTTCTAGCTTTTTAGGGTGGGTTTTGGGGTCTGGGAGCACTGCTGGCACAGTCTAATTTTGATTGCATTTGTTTTTAAGGAAATCCATGGTGGAAAAGGGGAGTTATGGCCTAGCTGCAGAGCGTGTTTGGATAGAATTGAAGGAAGGCCGAAAATATTCTAAGTGTGAGATTATGCATTTTTGCTTTTTGCCTGTTTGGGGGTGTTCTGCCTTTTTGCGGGTGGGTTCAGGGGCCTGGGGGCAATGCAGGGAAGGTCTAATATCAGAATCAAGTGGTTTGGACAAAATCCATGGTGAAAAAGTTTTTCACTTTTCAGACTTTTCGCTCACTTTCGTGTTTTTGGGGGGCTGTTTGGGGGTTCCTGGTGTTTGGGGGGTTAGGGGGTCTTGGAGCAATGCTGGGCATGCCTAATTTTAGTTGCAAGTGGTTTGAAGAAAATCCATGGTTGGAAAAGGGAGTTAGGGCCTAGCTGCAGAGCGCGCTTGGAGTGATCTGGGAAGTAGACATAAATTATTCTAAGTATGAGGTCCAATATCGGAATCAAGTGGTTTGTACAAAATCCATGGTGAAAAATGGGGGTTAGGGCCTAGGGTTAGAATTAGGGTTAGGGTTAGGGTTCTGAAATCGCTGTTTACACTTTACACATAGCTTGAGGGGAAAGATCCGCAAATTTCGCCCACACTTATTTATCCTTGAAAAGGAGGCTCAGAGTACGCACTTTCGAAATGAGGCTTGTATGTTTTGTAATACTGTCGACTCTTAAACTGAAAGTTTTTATTTTTGCACTACACAGCGTACCTTATATTTTTTTCTCCGTGGTGTTTTAATATCACTTCCTCTTTTTCCATCAACAATTACTGGCCGGCTTTTACACTGTGCAATGAGAAAAAGGATGACCTCAGGCTTAGCGACCCGCAATTCAGCATCCACCAGGCAGGCAGTGGACGAGGTGTCTTCTGGTCCCCAACATTGATCAGCCGAGCGCCAGATGGAATAGAGGAGTACCGCGAAAGAGGAATGGCTGGATACATGCAACTTCCCAAATTCAACAGGACAACTACAACAACACATACAATTACAGTATCCATCTTCATTTCAACTTATCTTTTAAGTAATGTTATTGCTGTGAACTTCTGTGAGTGTGACACTGTGCATTTGTTTGCTCTCTGCTTCAATTCATCCCTCCAGCCATTGTATACTTTTTTCTTTGCTATTTTCTAAACTAATTTAATGTACTAAGTGGTTCTTCTCTCTGAGGGCAGATAGGCAAGTGAAATTGCATAATTACTGCAGCCCTCAACTGTCACATTGTTGTTTCTTCATAGTACATTGTAGAAAGTACTACTTACTTTACAGTAACCTATCCATTTAGCAAACATCTTCATGCGTGAAGTCAGCAGGGAGGACTGTTCTTTGGGCAAAGCTATCACATTGTTGCGCATGCTAGAGCACCAACTGAAGGAGGTGTCTTCAACGTTCAGAGATGATGCTGAAAAGCAAGAAGCATATCATTTGGCGGAGAGCTTATTAAGCCGCCTAGTTGACAATCAAAGGCTTAAAAACATACATACAGAACAACATTACATTTGTGCCACTATTCTGGATACGCGGTATAAAAAGGCAGTGGCCAGCAAAGCATTAATTCCTTTTGATGAAGCAGATGTTTCAAAGTACAAACATTGGCTAGCTGTGTCAGCCAGTCGGTTCGAAAAAGAGCGGCAGAAAATTCATGGAGACGACAGAAGTACAACTGAATCAGCAGGCCATCCGGCGTCAAGTTCCACTTCTGAATCTGCGACCGAAGGGAGTCACTTTCCCTCACAGCCGTTAACGACACCAGCAGCAACTGTATCATCGCCCTCACCTGCACCAGGACAAGCCATAAAATGGTCAGAAGAGGATTGGCTAACTCATCAAGGGTTTGCTCGTTACAGTGCTGCAAAGGCCACAGATGGTACGCAAAGTGGAGCAACCGTGGAGAAACTTGAGTCGATGGTGCAGGCCTATCTGGATGACCCAACAGAGGTCTTTGTTAATAAGAACCCATTGCTGTATTGGTACAGGAAAATGCCTCTATGGCCACTGATCACCAACCTGGCTATACATTATTTGTCTTGCCCACTCGCAAGCGTGTCTCCTGAACGAGTTTTCAGTGCTGCTGGTGCCATTGTAACTTAAAAAAGGACCCGCCTCTCGCCCAAAACTGTGGAGAGGTTAACACTGATCAAGATGAATCAGCACTTCATACCACCAGATTACAAAATACGTGAATGCACATAGGAAGAAGAGGACACTGACTTAGGTGACGGAAGTTCTTCTCTGTTACCTGACCTACTCCCGTCTCAATTCATAGAGTTTGAGGACAAGCTCTACTTCCCTGACACCAAGGCGTGAAAATGACTTCCTTTTTTCCGTCCTTATTAACTTTTATTCCTGTGTGCCTTTCTTTGTTTTGCAACTTTTACCACAACAAAACTCTAATCACCTAATCACAACAAATCCATCAGCAGCACTGTCTTCATCTCATTTTCCTTATTGATTTGAAGGTGCCGCAGTCTGCATTCCTGAGGTTCATAAGTTCACAACTCAATCATGCTCCTCTATCCTCCTCCTCCAGACTCCCCCTATCCATTTCCCTCAAGGCAGACGGATGGATTATGGAGAATAAAGAAACTTTGTCTTCGTAGACGAGTCCCCTCAAGTGGGACTGAAATTACTGACTGACAACATGCTTGCTGATTGTTGACAGACTTACTTCTGAAATTGACAGGAGAGGCAGCCCTGTGGGCCCTCACTTTCTGGAGAAGATGCAGACAAAAAGTAGAACAGGTAATGAATAATAAGAAGATGGCATGCAGTGGACAGCAATGGCTGTCTGTCTCTGTTGAAACCAATTGCTGTTTGTTTTTTGTGTTTTTTGTGAACAGCGCAATTTGCCATGTTTTGAATATACCAGTATTGCAGGTTTTTGGGGGCTCTTTGGGGGTGTTCTAGATTTGCGGTGCTGGGTCGGGGGGTCTTGGAGCACTGCTGAGAAGGTCTAATTTTGATTGCAAGTGGTTTGAAGAAAATCCATGGTGGAAAAGGGGGGCTATGGCCTAGCTGCAGAGCGCGTTTGGACAGAATTGAAGGAAGGCCGAAAATGTTCTAAGTGTGAGATTATGCATTTTTGCTTTTTGCCTGTTTGGGGGTCTTCTACTTTTTTAAGGGTGGGTTGACGGGTCTTGGGGCATTGCTGGGAAGGTCTAATATCGGGCGCAAGTGGTTTGGAAAAAATCCATGGTGAAAAAGTGTTTCCGTTATTGCTCACTTGCCTGTTTTTGGGGGGCTGTTTGGGGGGGTTCTAGCTTTTTAGGGTGGGTTTTGGGGTCTGGGAGCACTGCTGGCACAGTCTAATTTTGATTGCATTTGTTTTTAAGGAAATCCATGGTGGAAAAGGGGAGTTATGGCCTAGCTGCAGAGCGTGTTTGGATAGAATTGAAGGAAGGCCGAAAATATTCTAAGTGTGAGATTATGCATTTTTGCTTTTTGCCTGTTTGGGGGTGTTCTGCCTTTTTGCGGGTGGGTTCAGGGGCCTGGGGGCAATGCAGGGAAGGTCTAATATCAGAATCAAGTGGTTTGGACAAAATCCATGGTGAAAAAGTTTTTCACTTTTCAGACTTTTCGCTCACTTTCGTGTTTTTGGGGGGCTGTTTGGGGGTTCCTGGTGTTTGGGGGGTTAGGGGGTCTTGGAGCAATGCTGGGCATGCCTAATTTTAGTTGCAAGTGGTTTGAAGAAAATCCATGGTTGGAAAAGGGAGTTAGGGCCTAGCTGCAGAGCGCGCATGGAGTGATCTGGGAAGTAGGCATAAATTATTCTAAGTATGAGGTCCAATATCGGAATCAAGTGGTTTGTACAAAATCCATGGTGAAAAATGGGGGTTAGGGCCTAGGGTTAGAATTAGGGTTAGGGTTAGGGTTCTGAAATCGCTGTTTACACTTTACACATAGCTTGAGGGGAAAGATCCGCAAATTTCGCCCACACTTATTTATCCTTGAAAAGGAGGCTCAGAGTACGCACTTTCGAAATGAGGCTTGTATGTTTTGTAATACTGTCGACTCTTAAACTGAAAGTTTTATTTTTGCACTACACAGCGTACCTTATATTTTTTTCTCCGTGGTGTTTTAATATCACTTCCTCTTTTTCCATCAACAATTACTGGCCGGCTTTTACACTGTGCAATGAGAAAAAGGATGACCTCAGGCTTAGCGACCCGCAATTCAGCATCCACCAGGCAGGCAGTGGACGAGGTGTCTTCTGGTCCCCAACATTGATCGGCCGAGCGCCAGATGGAATAGAGGAGTACCGCGAAAGAGGAATGGCTGGATACATGCAACTTCCCAAATTCAACAGGACAACTACAACAACACATACAATTACAGTATCCATCTTCATTTCAACTTATCTTTTAAGTAATGTTATTGCTGTGAACTTCTGTGAGTGTGACACTGTGCATTTGTTTGCTCTCTGCTTCAATTCATCCCTCCAGCCATTGTATACTTTTTTCTTTGCTATTTTCTAAACTAATTTAATGTACTAAGTGGTTCTTCTCTCTGAGGGCAGATAGGCAAGTGAAATTGCATAATTACTGCAGCCCTCAACTGTCACATTGTTGTTTCTTCATAGTACATTGTAGAAAGTACTACTTACTTTACAGTAACCTATCCATTTAGCAAACAACTTCATGCATGCAGTAGTGCATGCACTTCCTTTATGTCCCTTAAAAGATTTATGAATAGCTTCGTATCCAAAGATTTGTTTATCTTCATTTGTTGTTTGTCAATGCTGTGTTTTTTTCCTCTCTCCACAAAACTTTCCCCACAAACCCCATTCCCATCCAAGTTTCAAACCCTAACCCTCTTCCACCGGGCTTTGTGGTTTTCATTGAGGTGTGAGTAAATTACAACAATAATTCCACACACTTGCTGGGGAGGATAAGGTCAAAGCAACAGAAAATCTGGTTGAAGGAATCCAAGGAGATATTCTTACTCAGCTTTACACAGACCCAAGACTATTTGAAAATCAAATCTGATTTTCATGGCCGCCATCAACTATATTGATCATCAAGAACATCCTCCTCCTACACGTCGCGAATGATTACGCTGCTGTGTCCTTCAACTTCAGTACTATTTCTTGTAGTAGCCAAAGCCAAACTCCACGCAACTAGTATACTTAGGAAACTAGCATTTGTTAGGCTAAATTATGGCACTGTTCTTGCGTACTATGCTATCTATCATACTGTTGTAATGATCCGCTCAGGCCACTCAAGGTTTCAATTTCTTTTTTTTCATATGCTGCTAAGTACTGCCACTGTGTACCACCACTACTACCACCACAACGATACCATTTCATCCGCCCAGGAGGATTGCCAACATTCATCAACAGTTGCCATGCAGCCAGCCCTGTGCCTAGCCCTATTCTCAAACACAAATCACAGGTAAGATGATCATTTGGGGGGAGGAAGAATAGTGGAGTAGTAGGAGAGAGGAGAGACTGACGGTAGTTCTACTAAAGTGGTAGGACAATAGAATTCGCTAACTCTGAGTGGCACTTACTTTTGTAAATATTTGGCCGATTAATTAGACTTTTTGATTCAAGCAGCCAGTTAAGTTTCAGGAAAACAAACAAACAGGTTACCCCCCCCCGCAAAACAGTAAAAACGTGTATGCAATGTTTAAGTTGCAAGTAAATAATCATTTAAATCCATAACAAAAATGAACTATCCCGCAATACCCGACTCACCCCTCTCCCTAACCCCAAAGAATGTCCTTGAAAAAGTCCCCATAGTCCAAGAAAAAACCCAACTCCCAATTCCCACCCCCAAAAGGGGCAAGGGACAGCCTCTCCTCCTCTACTGCCGCCGGCGGTGTCCTTTGGCCAGGTTGGCCCGTTGCTCCCTGCGGAGGTTCTTGAGCAGGCTCTTCATTCTCTCTATCTCCTGCTCAAGGTTGGACACCCTGAGGGTTAGGCGGTGGATGCGGGCCTTGCTCCTGCTGTGGGGGGCAGCTGATTTTTTGGCTGCTTGGCGGTGGCGGGTGGCTGCGGTACCATGGCTCCATACCACTGGAGGCTTGCGCTGACTGGCTGACCCAGGGAGCGAGGAGGAGGATGCAGCTGTTGTGGTGGATGTTGTTGTGGACTGCGTGTCCTCCTCCTCCTGCGCCTCCAGCTTCCTTTGCCGGGGCCCGTCTAGCCAGCTCCTTCCGAGTCAGTTTGGAAGGAGCGTCTATATGAAGAAACCAATGCTCTATAAGATTAACACAAAATAATTCAGCAGAAAGTTGTGTCACAGTAGAACTAGCAACTTGCAAGCACAGTACATAACATTTGTGGCCTGTATCTATCTAACCTCCCACTTTGTCAGCCTCTACTCTAACATTAGTGGGAGTTTCAGGAATCAATTCTACGAGCACTATATGAACTCACTACATTCGACTATGACAGTACACCAGTCTTATTCTTCTTCTTCTCTCTTGTTTAGCGAAATTGGTACGTAAACTTCTGGAAGCCGGCATAATGCAAGCGCAGTCAACTTGCACCCGAGAAAAACAGACGCAAGCCATGATGACACAGACTTGCAATACTGTACCAGTCCAGTACATGCAGGTGGTGAAGCTCTTACTTTTCTATTACGGGTGGCACTGAGAATACTCTGTTACATGGGCAACTGCTTAATGAATTTAACTATCACCCTACAGTGCCAATGACTACTAGAAAAGGAAAATGACGAAGATAAATAATATGATTATCTATCCCTTCCCAGGATATTTGCTTACATATGGGAGACCTTTAGGTGCTTTGTTTTTTATTGAGTGAACACTGATAGGCCACACATGAATGACAGAGTTGTACTAAAATTATTAACAGAGGTAGTGAGTGGCCCCCGTAATCGCCGTATATATGCTGTGCTTGCAATACAATTACTGCTACTATTCTTGGTAGGATTCAGAAAAATTAGAACTTCTTTTTCTTGCCTTTGCTACATTGGAACGGACGTGCAGGTGCGGTGTTACATGCTCTTCAAAGTAACACTTACTTCATCCAGTGACCGTCTACTCTGTCTACATCCACATATGCTATCTATGAGTCAGATAGTACCATGATCCAGGCATCCATCCATTCAAACAAAATGTCAATCATTCTTCTTAATGTCTCAACTGGACAAACCTTTGTTTTTCTCACGGAAAAACAACATTTTCATTTTATTTTGGAAACCTCAAGCCATGCATCCGTGCTTGACTTGCATTTGAATTTGAACCAAAGGATATATTGCGCACACATACAGTTTCTGTTTCACCCACCCAGGCAGTCCTCTTCCCTTTCTCCTTCCACCCATCCTTGCTTCATCCTTCAACCGGTCATGCATCATATTCCCAGCCACCTCGGGCAGCATTCAAAAACACGTATCATTCTTTGCCAGTCATCATTACTTGTAACTCGCGCGTCCTTCCACACTTACTTACACCCTTCTTTCCCTTTCCGTTCATCCCATCCATCAAGTTCATCTCTGATCTGACTTGGCTACTCGATAAAACTTTCACAGCTGAGTTGAAATCAATTTAGAGGAGGCTACTACCTGGTTGATAAAAACGTAGTTCTAAATTTGTAAGTCTTCTTAACAGTAAAGTATACTTGTACTGTACAACATATACATATACACCCGTGTAGAGAGCACACTCTGCAGCCTGCAATCTCAATAAGTAAGGAATATAGTAGCTTACCACTGCCCGCCACTACCGTGGCATCCCCCACTGCAGTTCCGGATGGCTGTTCCACCGCCTCTTGCCCACCTCCGCGCTGGCCCCGGCACCGGTGGATGGCTGTGCCGAGGTTCCGCATAGAAAATACATTTCAGATTCTTAGATGCCATATACACAACTCCCTAGTATTTGTCTAGGAATGAAAAAATGTTAATACGACTACACAAACAAATTTTATATTTTGTGACTCTCTAGTCTAAACTACAAATGGCCCTTTTTTCAGGGAAGGGTGTTTTTTAGTTATGCTTAGCCGTAACATGTCTTGCTACACATTTTGGCACAACTGATGAATGCTTGCTTTTTAACACGCACCATTTTTCTCATAACAGACTTCCCTTTTAAGAACAAGAGCAAGATCAGATCCTCATCACTTGGACGGAGTCAGCAACGATTCAGCACCACAAAGAAGACTTGAAGTTGCAACCTGGTGAGGGCTCGCCCACAATTAATGTGTGAAATCACTAAGCACTTTTCATTTTTCAATCTACCGTTTATGTTGTATGATGAACTTGATTTTAATACATGTTTTTACTTTTAATAAAGCTTTAAAACTTACATAGTCTCTGTGGATTTTGGTCATGAGTCAGTCAGCGAAAGGGTTTGCAATTTGCAAGCATGAGGCGTGGCTCTGAGAGGTCGGGACTCTGACTCCGTACTCTTATGTCCTGGGTTGTATAATCATTGGGGATCAATCATCGATGAATTTGGGAGCTAAATGACTCTGACACACTAGCTAGTCATTAAGGAGATTGGGGGTTTAAATTATGTTATGACTGAGGTATGTGGAAAGTCTAACTGCGCCTATTATAATTGATAAACAATGCACTATTTTGTGTCCATAGTTCTGTTTGTGCAGAATAGTCCCTGCAACAGTAGTAGTATGGATTGTTCTCCTATCTAATCAAAAAGTAAACTAGTACCTTATTTTTTCTTGGTGGCCATTGACATTTTATAGTTGGGAATTGTCAAAGCATAAACATTTAGAAGACTTCCAAAGACATTATGGACAACCCAGAGGACTGCACTCAGTGCATAGAGCTATTGCTGAATAGAATGGGAGTTTTGGTTAACACCTTTTGCCAACTGTGCAAGCTTAGTTAGCTACACAGAAAGACTAATAATAATCTAGTAGTACCACAGGGAGTCATAGTAGAGGCAGGATAAGAATTTAGAAACAGTCTACAAGAAGATCAAAGACGATTTAGAAAAAATCGAATGAGGAACGTTAGGAAAAAATAGGTGCTGTAAAAGATAGGGAAGTATAATTATTAATATTAACAGGAAAACTTACTGGGGCAAGCAGAGGAGCCCTCGCCGGACCGATCCTGGCCTTCCTGATCTTGTCCCTTCTCCGCCGGCACCGCTTCCTCTTCCTGTGTCCCCTTGCCCCTGGGGGGTGCTGATGTACAACATGAAAGAAAGACACAAACATGGATGATAGTTGTGAACCAAATCAAACAGTTCAAAAAAACAATAACAAATTATTTCGGGGAAATAGACAACAATTGCACTGAATGTATTGACCTATCTGATGTGGTCCACTAGGATATTAGTATTGCTGGATTCGCGGACCGTCTACTTGGAAAGTTATGTAACTCACTAAACCAACTACAAAAAGGTTCGACTAGGACTGGCAGGCAGCACTCCGCAGCACGCGAAGTGACAGACACAGTCCATCATGATTGCAGACCAGTGAGAACACTAAAAAGTTTCCTACTAAATAACCATTCATAATATACTCAAACTTTCAATCCACCACCACTATCTATTCTTAGTGGCAGGAGTACAAAGGAAGGAATGGACTTGAGTCTCTAGGGGCAGATTTACAAGCCCCTTGCGGCTCTTTTGCTCCGTGGGTGCATGACTTTTGTGACGCAGCGGCAGCGCAAAAAAGGGGCCATGGTGCGGGTATATTAACAACGTGACGCATCTGGGAAATGCATCACGTTGTAAAACTCTGCGCCATCAGGGGGCGTTCCGGCGCAAGGGAGGGCACCTCCTAAAAGTGGCTGAGTGAAATCTACAAAATGTCACTCAGTCACTTTTAGGCCAATGCTGCGTCAAAACCCTGCGCCTGCTTGAAGCAGACGTACGGCTTGACGCAGCATTTGGGAGATAGGGCACCCCAGACCATTGCTGGAGCTGAGTCGTGCTTGCGACGCAACTCCAGCAATGCGCCGCATTTACAGCACAGATGCATGACGCATCTGTGTCATTTTTATCCCATGGTTCGCCGCATTGTAAATGTGGCGCACCATGGGTGGTGGAGGCGTGGCGCACAATTACTGGCGCATCCCAGCTACTTTGCAGGGATGCGCCAATAATTGTAAATCTGCCCCCTAGTGTCTAGCATTACGTAGTTCTGTAAAGTACACTCATACATAATCACTCAGGCCAATGAAATGAGCACAAGATCGAAAACAAGTAAGCATAGTAGCTCCGCCACTGAGCAGGCGAGCAGTGCACCTGCAATGCAATCACAGAAGATTTTGAAACATCATTTACCTACAATGTAATCGGCAGCATTATTGCTCTTCGGAAAAAACAAACATTTGCAATATGATAACATAGAGCAGTAGAAAACAGAGTAGTGATTAAATAGCTACTACTACTCACCAAGCCCAGGAATCTCGACGCCTAGCAGGTCGAGCAGGTTGTGTTCACGGTCCAGGATATCGGACCACCGGTGCGTGGCCTGGCTGTAGGTGCGCCGGACCCGAGACTGCCGGTACATGGCCCGGCACACCTTCTCCCACAGCTGCCGACGCTCCCGGAGCCCTACCCACCAGCGATCCTGCCGCCTGCCACGATGGTCTTGGGGAAGTGGCGCTGGACATATAAAACCAGTGCAGCCACCTCCTCCGCGCTAAAGATCTCCCGGGCCACGACTTGCTCCCCCCTCAATCGCCCGCATGGGAGCCGGGTGCAGGGTGCGGGACCCTTCCCCTTGCTCTTCCCGGCTCCCTTTGGCATGGTCCTGGACAGCTGAAGAAAAAATAATAGAAAAGAATAGGGAAAAAGTAAAGAAAAGAAAAGAGTTTGAAAAAGTAGCTTTAAAAGTAACGAAAAGTTGAAAAAACACAACATATAGATGGAGAAAAATAGAGGGATAGATAATGAGTACAAAAGATCAAAAACAAGTTCAAAGAAGCAAAGGATTGGAGAGATTGGGAGAGGATAGGAAAAGCATGCCCAGAACCATACCAATGAATGAAAAACAAGATGGCCGTGCCCGTTGAGGACCGCGTGGGTAAGTTTGCGCGATATTTCCCCCGCGAGCACGAACAAACACACGCGAACTCGTAATAGCGCGCCGCACACAACGCGAGATTGCCAATAGCACCCGGTACCGGAAATACGCAACGTGCACAAGATGGCGCGCCCATTTACGACCACATGGGTCTCTTCGCGGTCGGTGCGCTGCAAGCGGCCCGCGAATACGCAAAAAACCTGGCGAACTCGCAAAAAAAAATCAGCAAATACGCACGAATTCGCGAATTTTGCGGTTAGCAAATTCGATTTTTGCGCGAATTCGCGGACCGCGAATTCCCAAATTTCACCCATACTTATACTTATAGCTCAAGACCATCAACTTAATTGGGGTAGCTGTACAGTGTTAACATATCTTATGTTTTTATCTACATGACATAGTTACCTCTGTATGGTATGATTGTGATTGATAAGTAAACACACTAGGGGGCTTGAGGAGATTTAAGGACCTGCGTGGGCCAACTCCCCACTAATTTACTCGTATCACAAACAAGGCCATGGGTCCAGAATAAAGATGAGGTCAAACACTTGACTAGGTGTACTCAGCTTAGAAAACAGGAGAGGTTTCCCTTTTCAGGACGGTTTCCCTCACACACCAGAGGTGTCATGCTGCATCCTAGGGGTGCTTCCATGTGGGCTACAACCCCCTCGCTACAAGGGAGGAGCTCAGGGCGGGTATACTAAAACCCTATGTGAGCCTGGTGTGTTCAACAATGGTGCAGTGCTATAGAGTGAATGGTTAAAACTGGCTACGGAGTTAGCTATGCTGCAACTTTATTCAGCTACCCGGTGTCAGGATTAACCACTTGGCTGCTAAGGCACATGATGCACTTCCATTGACTTTCCATTGAAATCAATGGAAACTCCATGACGAGTTACCCTTGTCATTAGCACTGAAGGGGTTAAAAACAGTGAATAGCTGGTAACGCAGGTGCCGTCATTAAGGCATCTGCGTAAATACTACACCAACATGTTTCGGCCAATGGACCTAGAGTAGTGTCACGGCCTTCTTCAGGGTCAATAGTTTATCTACGGACCAGTTGATCCGGGTGCCACATAACTTAATTGGGATAATGGTTGATGGTGGAGTGGCTAAGAAACCTAGGTGTTATGCAATACACTTGTAATGATGCTATCTGTCTGTGTAAGAGGGGGGTACATTGTGGGGGGAGTGCCAGTTGGCTGGATGCTTGTCATGTGTCCTCTGAATTCTCCTGGTGTACTGTATGTACTGTGCTGATTAATGCCAATAAACAGATTTAAAAAGAAAACAAATCTAGCTTTTTGTTTACTCACATCCCAAATTGTCCTTACCATTCACTCCATTCCAGTTCTAATTATTTCTGCTGTGTTCTAAATATTTCCATTTATGTATACACATTGACCCTCTCTTCAATCATTTAATTACATTTAGTACCTTCATCAAATTATCAGAATTCCGAGTTTGGCATAGTTTATTTTAATAAGGATGGAACTGGGCATAGAATAGTATACATTGCTTTCATCGTGTCTGAAATGTTCCATGTCACACTTTAACTAGGATATGTAGATCTTCGTATATCAGGTAATGAAATCTTCCGTAATGAAATCTACAGTTGCCAGCAGAAAAATAGCTCACTAGCTGGCAACTGTGAAAAATTACAAAGTTATTTTAGAGATGTGCAAAATTTGCATAATTATGCAAAATGTCTACAAAATTATGCATATTTAAGCAAAATGCAAAACTGCCATTTGTAGCTATGTTTTACCATGAACTGCGAGGATACATTTCACATTTAAAAAAATTGCCCAAAAACAGAAGTGCTTTTCCCGGTCAGCCGCCTTACTATACTATACCTTTCTAAGCAGCTACTTGCATTCTGGTCATTCACATTGTTCCTATGTATTCGCTACATTCTTGCCGTGAACGGCTTGTAATTAAGTGGCAGTGAAATTTTAGGAATTTCGTGTAACCGACATAACGTGCTGTTGAAATTCCAAAAGACTATTTCACCATAACGAAATTCCACCCAAGTTTGTCATTGATATATGTAAAGGGCCGTACAAAAGTGAAACGACCAATTAACGTATAGTGTTAAACAGCCACTAGTCCAACAATATTTCACCTACATCCATAGGCTTTATCATGTGACATCATTGTCGCTGTATACAATGGATAATTAACATAATCACCCAGCCACCCAAAAAGTACCTGCCTTCTTTACTGGTACCTTCTGTCCGCACATATCGCACAATCAAGGCAATTTAGAAACACCCGCAGAAATAAATTGGTCATATAAAATATCATGTGTAAATAGGTGTTAAAATACATCAACTATCTGTATGAATACAGTGATGTTTGGTGTTAATAACCCCCCAAAAAGCTAAAAGTAAATTCCTAATCTTCATAAAAACAGGGCAATGTAGAACCAGCCAGGGCAATGTAGAACCAGCCAGTGATTGTACTGATGCAACTGAAAAGGCTATAGTTATCTGTAGAAGCTCCAGCCTATGGATTTTCAAGCATAGTAGAAGTGTGTCCTTTTAGTTTTTGTCTTTTTTAACGAAAAGTAATGCAAAGCCTTTCTGAATTTACGTAAGTTGTTTGTTCTTCTTGTGTGGAATGCAATGCTTATTTATGGTAGAGTGTGTTGTTAGCATTACGATGAGTGAATGGTGTCCACCATGTTCTCACTCATGGTTTTGGCATGGAAAACAAACAAGAACACATAATCTCTCCAGGGCCGTTTCTGCCATTAGGCAGGACTAGGCGGCCGCCTAGGGCGGCAAAAGGTGGGGGGCGGCAAAAAACATGCAGGCAACAGCAGCACCTATAAGTGGAGTGCAAGGGCACCTGCTTTATAACTGTTGTACATTGCTGCGCGCACCCTAGCTTAGTGGTGCATAGCGGTGTGTGTGGAGAGGAGCGGGCGGGCGGTACACACTACCAGTGTATTGTTGTATGTGTGGGTAGCTCCCCAGGGCCGTCAATCTAGTAGTGCGGGCTAGCGCTACCAATGACGGCCCTGGGCATCATAATTTTGGCCAATCCACGAGCGGTGCTTCAGCAGCCACTGACGGTGACGGCATGACGTGCACCACCCTCTCGCTCAGGGCCGGCGCTAGGCATGGGCAGCATGGGCGGCTGCCCAGGGCCCCGAGCTCAGCCCATCAACAGGGGGCCTCGCAAAAGTGTTAACTCACCACATCTTAGGCTTCGCGCCTGTGGTGAGCACTGCGTGTCCCAGGGAAGGGCTGCCTCTCCTCTGGGCTTCACAGGCTTGTGTAGGAATAGCGGAAGAGGCCCCCCTCCCCTGTGCCTTGCAGCCCTTGGCAATGTCTGTTAACCCCCAGGGAGGGGGCCCCTTTCCCCCTGGGCCTTGCAGCCCCACGTGTCGCGCGAGGCCCTTCTGAATTTTGGTTTGACCTGTGATTAAGGATGCTGTCCACTTCCCACGCCAGTGACAATTAGCACGCATTTTGGGGCCTGACAGTTTTAACATTTATAAAGACAAGCAACTCTCACTCTTTCAGATGCTGATGAGCTGCGAAAGAGATGCTTGTCAGTGGCAGAAAAGAAGGCGTTGTAGCACACGAGGGGGGCATGCACCATTAAGGATCAGGAGCACCTTCCGTAATTTAAATGCAAATAGCTTTCAATGTGTAAATGAAACCCGTTTTCTTCTGCTCTTTTTATATAGCGCAAACTTGACCCAAAGGTATTGGAGTGCTTTACGTGAGCACCAGTTACAAAACATGGACATATTCCTTTTTTTAGGCACAGTGTGATTAAGTGACTTGCGAGAATCACAGGATGAGACACGGTCAAAATTCAGCAGCCCTGAAGTAACGCCACATCTTCTCCCCACCTCTACCTCTCCGGGGAGTAATCTTTTAATGTCTATTTCTCACATGAAAGCTGTTTCAAAGTGCTGCCCTGCTGTCAAACAGTGGACGCGGCACAGGGCCAACATTATTTGCCCAGAATCAAACAGTTGGTTAAATCAGTAGAGCCAGGACTGCAGTGCACTCCTACTTGGAGCAAACCCTATATATTTTCCACTGTACTGCATTTAGGTGACATACCCCCAGATGCATCAAGAACCCATTTTGCTATTCCTTAATAGCGAAAAATAACGATTCGCTATTAAGGAATAGCAAAATGCAATGCATGAAGATATCACTAAAAAAATAGCGATTTCTTAAAATTCCTTAATTGCAACTCGCAAATTGCGAATCGCAATTAAGGAATACCTCCCCATTCATTCCTATGGGCCTAAAGGCATGGGCAAAAAGATAAATGACAAATTGAGAATGTCTTCTCATTCAATGTCTTCTCATTCATTCCTATGGGCCTAAAGGCCCATAGGAATGAATGAGAAGACATTCTCAATTTGTGAATCGCAATTCAAGGGTGCAGGGGTGTCCAAACGACACACTGTTGCACCCCTGAAATTAATCTGTGCACATAAGTTGCGCACACGCATGCCCCTAGGGGCTGAAACAGTAGGGGAAGTGCTGGATAGTGTAAGGGTACTATGCGTTGTAATGGTATGCGTTGTAATGGTATGCATTGTAATGACATGCGTTGTAATGACATGCGTTGTAGTGTCATGCATTGTAGTGTCATGCAATGTAATGGTTACTATATGTGTTGTGTTTTAAACTTAACATAATTCTGGTGAGTAAAGAGCCTACATCTCCCTATGTCTCTTAGCATGTGCCTGTGGGATACTGATGAGAGGGTTGATGTTAAAACAAATTACGAAGTATTAATGTCATCCTAAGGTAGCACAATAATGGCACGGAAAGATAAGGGGGCCTTTTGAAATTTGCAATTATATCCATGGTGCGAGAGGTTTTCTCTTGTGTCATTTTATTTTTTGAATGATCCCGCCCCTCATTACCTCACAGTATCTCCCCCCTTTCTTTATTTATTTATTTATTTATTTGCGTGTTTTTATAGCGCTGTGAATAGACTCCCGAAGGAGTATCTCCGCGCTGTTGGCAACCAGTAAAGCAACTGACAAGAAAGCAATTCAATAAAAAAGAGAGTACTGAGAAGCTCCGAGTCCAGCTAGTGTACAGTTAAAAATGAACTAAACAGAAAGGTTTTCAGATATTTTCTGAATTGAAGGTGGTTATGACACTGTCTTAGTGAAAGTGGAAGGGAGTTCCAAAGATTGGGGCCTACTACAGACAAGGCCCTGCCACCTAGTCTGGATTTGGTTATCCTAGGAACATTCAATAACAGCTGGTCACTGGATCTAAGGGATCGAATAGGGGCATAAGGAACAAACTTGCTGGCCAAATATTCTGGTCCCAATTGATTGAGTCCCTTATGGATAATGCATAATCATCTTTATGAGGCAGAACTGGAAATTGTATCATGGAGTTATCTCGAAACAATAGGTTAACGAGGAGTAAATAATATACATCTTTGTGAGACCTGCACCTAGCTTTTCCATCCAATGTGACAAATTTAATCCATTTAATACAGATTTAAAATATATGGACTTATTTAATTTGTACATTTATCTTTTTGCCCATGTTGTTACTGATATCGACGTTAGGTCTCTTCAGGGATGCCAAATAAGATCAATAGTCCCGCGATGTATCTTTCAAAGCTCCTCCACTAGGGCGGAGGAGCATTGCCCCACTGCTTTCTCGCAGTGCGAAAAGCAGAAACACAAAATGCAAAAACTACCATTTTATGTTTCTGCTACGCGCACTGCGAGAAAGCAGAAGTGTTTGGTTGGGGGCGGGCGGGTCTGCTTTAGGACAGGGGAGGAGTGCCTTGCCCACTGCTAAGGGCCCTGACTGTTTGGTCTGCCCTCCAGTCATGCACACGCTGGCCTTTCTCCATGTAGGCACCAGTGCACCCTACATGGAGAAAATGGCCTCCCAATAGGCGCCTGGCTGGTCGGCTGACATTGCAGTATTGTGATTGGCTTAGGGAAGGGAGGCTGCCTGCTTCCTGTTCCTGCTAGAGGCAGGAAAGAAGGAATGCAGGTCAGGAGCAGAGATGACGCAAGACCTGGGAAGGTAAGTTTATTTTATTTTTAAACTACTCCCCCCCCCCCGCGCGCGCGCGCGAACCCCCGCGAGACCATGGCTGCAACTGGATTTTACATGCAAATTAGAGGGGCCTCACAACTTTCCTTTCGCCCAGGGCCCCAGAAGTTCTAGGACCGGCCCTGCTCTCGCTGTCGGTGCGCAGGAGACGGCCAGACTGTGTGCGTGGCGCTGCTGGCTAATGTAGAATTGACCTGTTGACCAGTGCCCCACAACAACACAGACCTGTCCCGGTCGGCTGCCGTCCACTCCGAGTCCTCGGCTCCCGCTTGAGACCCCAGACTCTCACCCTGGTCGTAGTGCCGGTGGTGGCGCGAAGCATCTAACTGAGGCCAGCAGTGCACCACGAGCCTCGGAGCCTGCAAACTGCACATCTGATTCCGGGGTCTGTTCTGCTAGAGCGGACTTGCTTGTGGATGTGACAGTTTCACCCGAGCACAGGTGAGTAAGAAGTTAGAACATCATTATGCAGGCCTGCTGCGTGCGACTGCGAACGTGCAAAATATTTGTAATGAATCCTTACTTGTAATTTTAAAAGAGGCCTGTGAGTGAGTCTGAGCTCGTATTGGTCCTCACGGCCCCAGAGACGGGAGCACAACTGTGAGGGATAAGGATGTTGTATGCATGGGTTTCGTTTGTTTGTTATAGCAGCAGGCCCTAACCCAAAAATCATAAAATGTCGGGCATTGGGATTGGCGGCAGCGGCCCTATGTCCAGGGGCAGGCCTTGGCTCCAGTCTGTGAGGTGATAGATTTCCGCCGCCACTGTGCATGTGGGCGAGGCTGGGTCCCTTCAATGAATGATACGCTTCCTGTGGAATGTTTAGTTGATTTTTGAATGAGAGTTTTAGGGAGCTGGCTTGCACATGAGGTAAACTGAGGTACCTGGGGCTTCTGGTGGGTGGACACGGTATTGAATGGTAAATGTCAGCTCATTAGAAGCGCAAGCTGACAGCCCAACTCAAATAAATCACAATCTAATGATCTATACAGAACGTTTTACAGTGGCAAACAGCGAATGAAACTGAACTGTTTTAATAGATACAAACCCTGTTTTAGTAGTCAATTACCACCAGCTTCTAAAACGGCGTAGCATATGCCACTTAGACGCCCTCTATCTTTGAAGCAGGCTGTCTCTGGCGAGTCTTTTCTCCGTCTTTACCATTTTACCTGATATTCTCATGCCACAAGCTTTGGCAAAGCCAATAGAACTGATGTTAATGTGCAAAATATTTAAACTGTATGTGTGCAAAATATTTAAACTGTATGTGTGAGTGCTTGTGCTTCATGCAATGCCAGACCTCTTCGTTTAGCCAATGCTATTATATTTTATATTCCTGGGCTGTGTGGATAGACGTTTTTGAAAATATGTGTGTATGACTCACGCACATTTCCTGACAAAAAGGGCAAAGAAGCCTGATGCACAAAAAAACCCAAACTATTTTCTTTCTGAATGCAATGCACACATATAATGCGCAAGAATTCTCTGTGCTTTTGAGATGTACAATAATCCGTCCTGCATTGCAGTCGAAGCAGGAGTGGTACATTAAACATCCAGTAGCAAGAGTTGAGAGAGGGAAATGCTCCTCTGGGCTAATCTGTGGACATTTTGTAGACTTGGCTACAATAGGTCTTTCCGAAGCTGCTGCGTTTAGCTAGGCCTAATAAATAAAATAAGGTAGACATGGAGACATTGAACCAATAGGGCTTAGAGAGTAGTGATTGGTGCAAAGGGTTGGCAGAACTGTGTCCCTTGAGATCTCACATGATTCGACCTTCTACCAGAGCTGGGAAGGGTTCCCTCTGGCTGGTGCATCTACAATGATGCAGAGAGAGGAAATGTATGTAGTAGCGTCTGTTGCCTATACAGTGTTTTCCAGGCACATGGAATAATTCTTCTAGCCTGGATGACTGAGGTGAGAGAGATCGTAGTAAAAGGGAGGGGGCGGCATTTTTCAATTCTCGCCTAGGGCGGCAAAACACCTAGAAACGGCTGATCTCAACAGGTTTCAGGAGTGGTGTACAAACCTCTTGGTTGTCTGCTAAATCACCTTAATCAGCGTATATCAATATTCAAGAATCAAGGATTTAAATATCAGGAAGTGACACTTCCTAAGAGTCACAATTTAGTAAGTCCAGGTAGAAAATAGGGTCTAGGGATGCTTTAAATTAACTGCATTGATGTACAACAATATGACTATTGATAGACGTACTACAGAAAGTAAATGAAGCAAATATGTTAAATTATAGGGAGTTCAAATGTAGGCAGTTGTTCAAGATCACACTGCTTTCTTCCAAACCTAACGAGGAGTGTATAAAGATGCAGTGGCACAGCTAGTTTCTAGCCTTTTCATAAGGTTCTCACTCGGCAGGAAAACTGAATTCATTCTTTCTTTTAAGGAGTCACTAGCTACTGGCAAAATACTATTTACAATTTATGACACTCTGAATCATTAACAAGGTCTACTATGGTAATAGTTCACCCTGGTAAACCAACACCGAGATCCTGAGGTACAGCTTGTCCTGCTCAAAATCTATTAGACCAAGCCCCTTGTGAGCATATATTTCCACTATCAAAACACAAAGTGGTCTTTAGTTTTGGTCACAGAGTTCTTTCTTGACAAAATTGTGAAGGATCCAGAGTTGCCAGGAAAAGGAGGGATGAGAGTGGAAATTTTAGTGCAAAGTCTTGACTTTTGTATTCTCTATCCCTGAAAACCAAGTGGCTGGCTTTTACCAACTTCCTCTTCCAGGCCACCATCCGCGGAGGATGGAGAGATGAGTCTTTCTTAGCTTTACGTTTCATTCTTCCCCGGTCCTTTTTGTTGTCCTCGTTCCATACTAATGCCCCTCTTTTTTCTTTCCGGGCTTCAGATTATATTGGGAATACACAGGTGAATGAAGCCTTCAGGTAAGTACTTTACATCTTCACATTTTTTTCCCTTAGCTTCTTATGATTGGGAAGTGCTGAGGTGCATCTTGACAGGAAACTGACATTAATCTATTCTTTCCATCTCAGATGCCTGACCGCGAATTAATATGGTTGTAATGACATAAACAATCTTAACACTCTGTTTGATCATTTCACTTATTGGAACTCATCCACAGGAGTGGAGCATGGTAGTTGTTAAGATCTTCTTTTCAATAGCAGACTGATTGATCAATATTACGATTTTTTCCATTTTGTTGTTCATCTAATTGGGCAGGCCTGCCCAGATGCCTACATCGGATCCATTTGTTTGGGGTATAAATATGATATGATTGCTTTTAATTGACTTCTAGCTTGAACAACTATAGATGAGGGCTTTTGAACATCTTTATCAGAGGGTGTTTTTTTCTAAAATCTTGGAGAAGCACATACATGCCCAGCTCGCTACATTTATTGAGACACACAATCTCCTGCATGATTCCCAATCTGAATTTCGTGCAGGCTTCTCTACTCAGACTACATTACTGGGCGTTACGGATAATATCCGTCATCAGGCCGATAGAGGTGAAACCGTGGCACTTATTCTTCTTGACTTAAGTGCCGCATTTGACACTGTTTCCCACTCTATCCTCCTGAAAACACTCCAATCATGTGGTGTCACGGGCTTAGCCCTAAAGTGGCTATCTAGTTTCCTGACTAATAGGACCTTCCAGGTTTTTTCTGCCTCCTCTAAATCTGAGGTTCGAGGGTCTTAGTGTGGAGTCCCTCAGGGCTCAATACTGAGCCCCTTGCTTTTCAATATTTATGTGAGCCTTCTAGCTGTCATTGCGGAACAAGCAGGGCTCACGGTGTACTCTTACGCCGATGACACCCAGCTTATTTATTCTCTCTCAACCAATTCAAACAGTAACACCTCTTCATTGAGATCTGGGCTGATAAACATTGCAGACTGGATGCATAATAACAAACTCAACTTAAATGGTGATAAAACCGAGCTCTTGCTCTTTGGTAAAAATAAAACCTTATGGGGCCCCCAACATTGGCCCTCCCAAATGGGACTACCCCCGACTCCTGTACAATCAGCCCGGAATCTTGGCTTCATAGTTGATGACCAACTAACTATGAGGCAACAAGCTGGCAAGTTAGCCTCTGTCTGCTTTGTCATATTGAAATGGCTGAAAAAAATCCTGTGGATGCTTCCTTTGCCCACTCAAAGAACGGTAGTCCAAGCCCTCATTACATCCACTCTCGATTACGGTAACGTTCTATATTTAGGAGTGGGAAAGGAGGTATTACACAGGTTACAGGTAGTCCAAAACGCTGCCGCCAGACTGCTTTGTCATCTCCCAGTTAGAACATCTGTCTCAGCTGCACTATGTGATCTGCATTGGTGCATCAATATCACCCCTCGAGATCACTTTGGTCTGCTAATCAGCACTACTTTCAAATTCTGAGGATCAAAAGAACAAGAATGGGGGGACGTTCCTTTTCTTATTTGGCTCCAGTACTCTGGAACTCAATGCCCTTCTCATTGCGTATCGAACCACAGTATCAGAAGTTTTGTAAGGACTTAAAAACATGGCTTTTTAATCAATAGACTATGCTGCACTATATATCAGTTCCCTCTTATATATCTTTAGCGTTCTTAGCGCCGGGAAACCTTCGGGTAGCTGTTGCGCTGTATAAAAAAAATTAATTAATTAATTAATTAATGGATCAGTTAAAGCGGCTGAGATTCTAGAGTGGTCAAGAATAAACCTGATATAATAACCCAGTACCATTCTGTTGTTGGTGAAAGATAACTATATAATTGTTAGATTTTTTTACAGTTCGACAGTATATGTAGAATCTTAACATGTTTGGGTACAATTACAAATGGGGAAGACAAGTCACTAATGAAGGTTCTATCGCTCCTAACCATAATATTTATTCTACTTCTCCCTTAATGGATGTACTCCTACCCTCTGGTGTGCGATATGGGCACTTTTTTACCACTTTGCCTGGTTCTGTCTAAATGAAATGTGTAATCAAGTGAATTCTATCTTGAAGATCTGAAAAAGGTTTTTGAAATGGATGTAAGTGTTCTTCTAACACTGTTCTTTGAGTCATGGACACATAATTCCCAAAGGAGACAGCCACTTCATTATTTTTTCTTGATATCAAAAAAGTTTACTTGAATGTCCTGAGTTAGAGGCCTATACAACTTATTAAAAATATTCATGCGGACTATCTGTTCCCATCTATTATTTAAGCATACATTTGCTTATGACTTCAGTTTCTTTGGGTTCAGCTTGACAAGGTCTTTGCTTTTCAGATCTTAAGTTATTCTTTGTGGTAGGGAGCGACACTAACACTCAGTCCCACAGTTTAAAATCTTACCATTTTGTATTTCGGTTATAGTAACTGTGTTGTGTCATTGTTCCTTCTTTTTTACTTGCAGCCAGTACTTTTAATTTTCCCAAGTGGGTTTGTAAGTGCACAACATATTCTAGTAAGGGTCACTCTTCTTGGCAGTTCTCCTCCCAGTACTCACGAGTGATATCTAATGAGGTCCGTGGTTTTCATCCAAACAATAATTCAATAGAGGAACATCACTAGTCTACATTTTGCTTCGTATAACAGAAAGGACACAAAGTAATATTTGTCCAAGTCTTTTCCTTCCTCACTAAACATTTTTTGAAAGTATGTTTAAGTATGCCATTGTACCTGTCCACCAGACCGTGATATACTAAAGTACTTAAATGTTTAAAGCCTAGGCAGCCAGACACCTATTGCATTAGCTTTGACACAAAACGAGTTCCTTGAACTGTCAGTATTTCATTGAGAAAAGCTACTCATGAAAAAATTACACTGACAGCAGAGACTATGGCTTTTGTTTTTATATCACTGAGGGGAACAGCTTTAGAGTATTACTATTTGGTAATGTAGTCTACCATTACAAGGATATTCCTATATCCTCTGGCAAAAGGTATCAAGGGTCAGGCTAGGTCTAAGCCAACTCATTCAAAGGGGGTCTCAAGTTCCAGTTCAAGTTCAAAAAGCTTTATTCGAAATGTAAAAACAATTCATAAAAGCATACAGTACAATCACAATCGTTAAAATTCATTATGGTTACGTTATAAAAAACACAAAGAACCAATATTAAAATTCAAAGGGGGTCTCAATAAGTTGCATTTCTCCAGGGCCACCTTTTGGCGGCCTATACAGTTTCTACTTTTGACAGATTCAACACTCTTGGCAGTGTTTTTGTTCTATATAACCAACATTTCACGGCTAGTAAAACTGTTCTAAAGGGCTTTGTGAGGTTTCTCTCAGCCAAATAGTCAGGTACCAAGTGAAAGTGAGCTCAAAATTGAATCTGTTCCCTAAAGTGCAAGGATGCCAACAACTGAGGGTGTTTATACACTTTTAAACTTTGTAGAGTAAGCCCTTTTGGACTATAAAGGGGAAACCTACCCAAGTGCCTTTTTGTTTTTTTTCTGGGCAATTGTGTTTGTTCCTGGTTACTACAATTTTTGTCAATTATCTCCCTAATAAGGGTGGTGAAATGAACATTATCTGTCCCTAAAATAACTAACTCTGGTAGGTTTTAAAGCACCCTAAACTTAACATGTTTCTTCTGTCCAGACAAGGTCAGTAAAGGCATTATTGCCAAGGAATACTCTTTCCAATCTCCTTGGACACAATGGATTGTTATTGTTTTCTGCAAAAGAATTAGTTGGGGATGTACTAAGTATCCCCTGATTATTGACTGGAGACAGTCAGAGTCAAAAGAAGTACTGACATACTTGTTATTCACCAGAAGTGAAATATGTTAAGTGGGTTCTGGTTCTCTTGTGAAGTATATTGACTTCCTGGTCTGGCTAACTTCCATAGGTTCCTCTTCTTGTTTTCTCCTTTTATAAAATCAACCAATATGGGTCCAGTCTTAACATTTAAAGCACTAGGGTGCCAGAGGGGTTACGGAAGTAGTACCAGGGCCAGGAAAAAGAGAAGTCTCAGTTTGCCCCACTATAGTATGACAAAAACCTTATCTGTGTCCTGGTGGAGGTTTTTTCCTATTTCTCGGTATGCCAGGAACTGTTTCTGTACCTTAAACACGGGAATAAATCTCAATCAATTGCTCTATGGCAAGCCTACGATGCTGTTTTAACCAGCGTTGAGTGTTGAGTGGCTGTGCCTCTAAACATTTACAGGAATAGCTTTTCTCCATAGCTTCCTCTTTGGTAGAGTCACTAGACTTCAACCTCTGGTTGGCTGCATCTTTTAGTTTAAAAAAAGACTGAGCACTGTTACCAACTGTGTATTTTTCTTGCAGAAACTGTAACCTGTAGGTTTCTTCATTTACTCCTAACCTATCTAATAATACTTTTTTGATTTCCTGGTAGGAGGTACAAGTTGGATTAGCAGTCTGAAATGCTCCCTGTGTTTCACCAGCTACTAATGGGGACAAATTATGATGTCATCAATATTGGGGTGGTAGGGCTTGAGTGGTTCTTTAAAAAAACTGAAGAAATGAAAGTTGCCAGATCTTCCCCATGAGAGAAAGGTTTTATAGTGACAACAGGGCCTAAATGTAGCATCCCTTTCACTTTAGTTGACTGTCCAAATGTTGATTCAACTGGTCTGCATAGTTTTCTTGTAGTATCATTGAAGGTGATTTGCTTCCAACTTGCCATCTTCATATGCCTTTCTGAAGGTCCATTACAGCTTCTGCTGTCCCTCTACAAGTTGATGCATGAAAGCATTCATCTTATTTCAGATGCACATGATCCCACTTCTGACCCCACTTGTAGGCATCTGTTCCTTCTATCTAAGAATAGTGCCCTCTTTAGGTCTGGCGACAGATATATATAATCACAATTGAGTGAAGGGTCGAGGGCTGTCAGGAAAAGGAGGGATGGGGAGTGGACATTTTAGTGGAGATTCTTGTCCAGGGTTGGGCAGAATTTTTAATTCTGCCAGTAGAACTGGAGGAATTAAGTAATTACACATTACTCTGGTATCGCGGAATTACTAATACATCCCACTCCTCTGTTCCATCAGCAAAATTAATCAGCACTAGTATTTATATTTAGAAAGCAGGATGAGTCATGAACAATTAACACATGACAAATGTTGCTCTGTGTGTGGGAGTACATCACAGACAACACAGCTCCCTGGCCTGTCTTAGACGTCAATGTCTGAAGCACACGCCCCTCTCCAGCCTCGTCTGTATATACCGAAAGCTGTTCACTCAGCATGCTTCTCCTGCCCTGCTCTGTGTGCTGTTGCTTTGGTCTACTCATGTCTGGGCCAGGCTAAGAGCTAGCTCTTTATGACAGCGAGCTTGTAGCCATGTTTAGACTATGAGTCTCACAAACAACCATGTGCATGGAGGAGGCTTCCGCAAAGAGCTGCGAAATAAGGGATGAAGTTATCTCATAAGTAATACACGATATCACATACATCAGGGCTTGAGTCAGATTGGCTCCTTGGGTATACTGAGTAAACTGACTAATGACTGGTGAGTAATCTTTTTCTCATTGCTTGCTAAGGCAGGCTGTGCTCCACAGCAGCTAAGTGGTGTAGTTCTTAGCCCAGAACCAACTGGTCTTAATATGTCTCATGCCTTATTTACTGTTTTTCCCTCCTGTTTATTCATATTCAATCTTCTGCTGTCATCACTGCCCCATTGGATCAGCCTCCTCCTTTCAGAATGGGACTGAGCTGCCCTTCTTGGCCCTTTGCTTATGTCCTTCCGAGCACTCCCCAGCTCGGTCATTCCAAATAGTTGATGGAAGAAAAGTTTGGGCCACTTACTCCTAACCTTGCCGCAAACCTCACCCCCACCTCCTCGCTGCAGTTGTGCAGATATACTTGGTCTATGTGAGGCCCTAGAAGCTCCAGGCTGTCCCAATCTGCTCACATCACCTCCCCTCGAAACCCTTCCCCATCATACCAAAGACGGTGTCCCAAGGTATTCTAGGGTGGCATGAGGTGGGACAGTCCAGCACCATGGTGGCAGGAGACATTAGTTCTGCTCGAGGGATGTGAGTTGAGAGAGACCACTAACTGCCGTCTGGTGGGAGGGGCACAGCACAGGAACCTGACACCTTCCATGACCATCAGGCAGCAGATCATGGATACCACTACTAGCTGATAGGCACTCCCCCCCTTGGGTACTTGATTCCTTACTGGCGGGCCCTTGAATTGGCCGAAGTAGGAGTGGGTAGAACTCTGCGGAAAATTGCAGACTTTTTATGTAAGTCTGAAGAATTCTGCAGAGTAAACCTCTGTGAGTTCCATCAACCACTAGTCTATATATAATATTTTTCCTTTTGCTGGGAATTTTAAAGCATACGAATTTCCTGAAACTGATGTTCTTCTATATTTCTTTCTATAGCTCTTCATTCGATGGACTGAACCTCAGGTACCCCGCCCTTCAGAATAGGCAGAGGCTCAGGTAAGGGACAGTTTTTTGGACTATATATTCCTAACGTTCCCTTTCTTTCCCTTCTCTTTCACTAATTACTTTCTCAGTGTGACAACTCTCTCGCTGCTATCTTGCTTTAGAGCCAATCAGTTTTAAAGCCAGTTACCTTCTTTACGAGTAGTTGCACTTCTCGCTTTGTTTCTTTCTATCTCATCTTAGGTAAGTCCCCTTAATATCATATCAACAATATCTATAGGAAAGAATATCGAGGACAGAGTATTGAAAATGTAATCACGACACAGAAGTAAGTCTAGGTTTTCCTTACCTAGCTCCACATATTTGTACCTATGCAGTACATATATCTTCAAGTTATATGTAAACATAGATGTGGAGTTAGAAATAGTAAATCTATACTTTAGTATATGCATTTACCTTTTGATATATTGTCCATTGATATTCAGTCCTCGATATTAGTATGTTACAATGATGGTGTGGATATTTAGTAGCACAATCCACAACTTATAGTGCCAGGGTGTAAAGATAACTAGCATTCTACTTCTTAGTTAACACCACTATCTATCATGGTGGAAATAAGACGTTCTACAGCTTCCACTCTCCCTCTAGGCCGATTTGTTTCTTAATTCCAGGATTGTTTCCTCTCAGGATAGCATTTCACTCCGTAAGTTTGGAGCCCATCCCAGTGCCTTGCGGGAAGCCATGAACCCAATTCCAGAACGGCAGTGAGAGCTATTCTCCTCCTGGAGCATGGCAGGTACCTAGGGGCATATCATCAAGGGATTTAACTCCGCCTTTTTGGCTTTAAAAGCCAAGAAAGCGGAGATAAAATTATCTCCCTATTACCTAGCTGTCGCTAACACCAGTTAGCGACAGCTAGTAGGAGATAGCGACCATCTTGGGCCCCGCTTTGCATGTCAGAGATATTTATCACTAATGACATGCAAAGTGGGCGTGCCAAGATGTTAGCGACTGGAAACAGTCGCTAACATCGCTATCTCCTATTACCAACCTTTGGAGATATTGGCGCTAAGCGCCAATATCTCCAAAAGCTAACACCTGCCCTGAGCAGTTCTTAGCCATGTTATCCAATGGGAGGTGGATAACATGGCTAAGAGCATTAGCTCGGTAATGCATGAATATCGCTGACTTTACAGCGATATTCATGCATTTCGGCCGATTTTTATCGCTTAGGAGATAAACCTTGATAACAGCAAGGCTTCTAAGCGATAAAAATGGCCGCAACACGGCGATAAAATTATTGCCGCTAAGTCAACATAGCGATAATTATCGCTACTTGTTGGTAATATGCCCCCTAGAGTCTTCCATAGTCCTTTGGAGTATATGAGGCCAACTGGCTGATAGCCGGGCCTCCTTCTGTCATCTTCATCTGTTCGCTCAGTCAGCAATGCGTCCTGCAGGGGATCCAACACTTCCTTTTGCTTAGTCTTCAATCGGCGGATTCCCTGCTTGTTTCCACTCCTCCAAACACTCTTGCTCCTAGCGTTCTCCCAGAAAACAAGGCGGCTGGCTTATACCGACCTTCCACATACGGGCCACCTTCTTAGGAAGATAGAGAGAGGAGTCTTTCTTTGCTTTCGATGTTATTGTTCTGTCCATTTTGATGTTTTCTCTCTATATTAATGTTTCTCTTCTCACTCGTCCATTGCTTTGGGTGGCGTGAAAAACACATAGAAAGGAGAAGCCTTCACATAAGCCCTCGACCTCTTAACACTCCTATTAAAACTGCCCAGTTGTATTGGTGTCCAGCTACACAAATGACTGTTCTAATCATTGCCAAAAGAAAAGTACATACCGGCAATCACTGTCGAGATCATTGTTTTGGGCTTACAGATAAGGGTGCCACAGTACACTCTAAAAGTGATAATACTGGGGGGCACTAGCAGTTAATTATAAAGATTCTAGCTCTGCACGTCACTAAGCCTTATGAACCACTGAAAAGTTATGGGTGAATAATCAAGGCACTGCTTAAGTGACATGATGTAGCGTGAACTCAGCTGCAACATAACAAAATGATCACAGTTGAAACAAACATGTCATTATTCAAAAAGATTTGTGATAACGAATATATATATATATATAATATATGTGCATATATATATATAATTATACATGGTATAAAGAATACATTAGAAAAATAAAAATAAAAAATATTATTGAAAAGCTAAGATAAAGAAGCATACTACTAAAAATGATGAAATGGTGCAGCATAAAAAGTTGAACTAGACTTCGCAAACACAATATATTCACAGACAACAGTCAGCATTCAAATAATGTAACAAAGAGAATTCTCCTCCCAAGCAAATATTTACCTTGAAACAAGTTGAGACGTTTCACGACCCTAGATAAATGTGAACACCCAAATCAGCACATAAACAATAAAAAGCTTGACTAGTGGTTTACAGTGTGCATATTACCAAAATGACAAGGGGACCGTGGATTGGAATTCATTTGTTTGTTTTGTAGAACCAGGGAGGTATGCTGAGCTTCTGAGTTATGGTTGAGGGGGTTGGTGTTATAGAACATGGAAATCCTATAGCATGAAAGTGGCGCTAGCAACAGCCACTTGTGTTCTGGCTGTTCGTTGTTTTCCCCCTGCGCTCGCAAGGTACAATTTTTGCCACAAATAGCAAATAATTTCCTGGATTTTGCATAATAAGCGTAACACGACATTCCTGAAAATATTCAATTTATGCCAGTGTAAATAAAATTTTGCCTGGGCCTACTCGTCTCTCGATGGGAGGCCAGCATAGGAAAGTGTGCTAGATAGCCCCATCCATACTAATATAATAAAGAGAGAGCCCAAACCTTTGAGGCGGGTAATCTCAGGAACCACATCACCAATCACAACACCCAATACAGCGTTGGAAAGGCCAGTTGCAGCAGAAGGACATAGGCTATGCAGACGCCCACCATATACATTTAAAAGGTAAAAGAACCGTGTCAGCAAAGTAGTCCCTTGTGGGCGTGTCTGCGTTGTGGTGTAGGCGTGTGCGGGGGGCGTGATAAATGCTGGGGGCGTGTGGTACGTTCCACCCTTCATGCCATGCTCATATCGTGTGCTAATCCCACCCTGCTCCCTTTAAATACCCCTGCACCCCATAATTATAACCCACCCTTACTCCTTAAAATACCCCAACACCCTTAAACACTAACCCATCTTAACCCTATAAAAATACCCTGTACCCCAAAACCCAAACCTATCCCTAAACCCTAAAACTCCCCCTGTACCCCAAAACCCAAACCTAGCCCTGAACCCTATAAATACCACTGTACCCCAAAACCCAAACCTACCCCTGAACCCTAAAATACCCCTGCACCCGAAAACCCAAACCTAGCTCTGAACCCTTAAAATACCCCTGTACCCAAAACCCAAACCTACCCCTGAACCCTAAAAATACCCCTGTACCCCAAAACCCAAACCTAGCTCTGAACCCTAAAAATAACCCTGTACCCCAAAACCCAAACTTACCCCTGAACCCTAAAATACCTCTGTACCCCAAAACCCAAACCTAGCCCTGAACACCTTTCAGGGCTGCCCATATCTTATTTTTTAGGCTGGCTTTTCTCATTTTTATAGCGTTTTTATAAGTTTTTCTAGCTGTACGCATTAGATCAGGGTTTTTTGGAGCTATCTGCAGTGCCTTTTTGAGATGTGTAAGTGCTTTAGTGCTCTTACTATCAAACCACCTATGGGGTTTGGAAACCCCGTTCCGATGTTTTCTTGTCAATAAAGATTTGACTGTGGCTAATATTTAAAAAAAAGAATTCATGACACTGTCTGGTGCCACTTCTTGAGTTAAACAGGTCATTATGTCTTCTCTGTTAGAGGCGACTAATTTTTACAAGAAGCCCAGGAGGTCTACTTTGTCCCATTTAATTGTGTAGCCGTTTTTTAAAGCTAAACTTATCTCTGAGGAATACTGAGTATTGGCCTCGGCCCTAAGTGATCATTTTTTAACTTTCATGCTAAACACTATAGGGTAGTGATCAGAATGGGGGGCCTGGCCCATTTCCCAGGTGGCCACTAGTCCGGCATGAGATGCAGAAATTAAAGTATAATCAATTACAGTGTTGCACCCCCTCCCATTAAAGGTAGGTTGAAATGGAATGCTCGGTATACAGATCTCATTTATAAAAGTTTAATTAAAATAATAAAGTATGTTATTAAGGGTAGAACCAAGGGGCGTATGGTTAAAATGGGTGGGCAAATCTTCCCTATACTCCGATAGGCCGCACAAACCATACGAGTCATGGGGACAGATCATGCAATTAAAATCTCCTACCCAAAGCATAATATTATCACCTACCAATTGATCGTGTAAGGAGGTCGCAGTCGAGAGAAGTTTACTCAAGATTGCCTCAGTCCTGTCAGGAGGGATGTGTAGGAGAGTAGGGTCTGCTATCCTATGGTCACCCCAAATTTTTGCTTTTTGCTTCACTGGTTTATGACTTAATGTGGCTGTGGGACTGCTAATCAGACCCACAGCCTGCTGTTCTCTCTCTAAATTATTGCCAATGTACTTTAGGTGCATTACGAAATTGGAACTGGTTCACCTTATTGGCCCTGTAACAGTGTACCAAGGTACCCAGGGCATAGGTGTTTCCAAGGCCTACCAGGGGCTGCAGCACGTATTGTGCCACCCCTGGCCTGGCCTCCATATTTGACACAACTAGCTGATCACTCATCTGGGGTAAGTCGGTGTAACCACCCCTTACTTAGGTGTAGAATGCCTACGCCTAACCTAAAATGGACACATATGTTCCTATCAGCCACTCCTATGGAAGGCCTCATCAATCCTGGAGGCAGAGTGCTTGGAAATATGTGAGATGGTGCTCTGGCATGAGCTGAGCCTGTCTGCAGCTTTCGGAACCATGTCCTTTAGCTGTTTCATGATACTGCCATACCATATACTCTTAAGTGCATTATGAACCTCGCGGTTAAATGCTATCTTTGGTTTGGCTTTATCAAAACATGTCGAGTAAGGTGTCATACGAATAGGAATACTACCCCCTCACCAGTTCTGGCGGCGGGGGTAGCATTCCACCCTTCTAGAGGGATACGACATGTACCTAACCTGAACCCCGGTTAAAGTTAAACAGAGCCTCAGCATCACAAAATGGATGCTGCCACCACAGACACAAGTCTGACCTCCTGCTGCTGGGAGTCCTTCCAGCGAGGGAAGCTTGGACAAAGGGTTGGCTGCCTTGGGAGGTGCTAGCACCACCCCAGACAGGATTTTGTGTATTGGGTAGGACAGGGCTGAATAGAATCAGACATGCCTGGGGCACACAAGGTGTCCCTGTGCATATGCCAGTTCAAACCGGTGCTGGGGCTTTCCAGCCCCAGTCTTGGCGCGAAGCTGGACAAAGGAAAGGGGCTGTAACCACACCCCTTCCTGGTCCCACCCAGAGGAGGGACCTAGTAGGTGATCCGGCCCCCAGATTTGGAATAAGAGTAGGAGGTGTGTCCTTAGACTTCAGATCATCCTGAACTCGACTTGAAACTAAGAAGAAGACTGGACTTCGACATTCTGCTGCACAGAAGACTGAAGAGAATCTCCCTTGTGGCCAAGGAGTGACCACCCTGTGAATACAGGCACCAACCAGCAACTCGACATCTGCTTTGCCGCCGCCTCCCGCCAGAGCCCGAGCCCAGAGCCTGACAAGACCCAGACTCCCAGACATCTCAGAGCCCGATCCACAGTCCCTGAAAGGAAGAGACCCGTGGAGGCACCGAGAGACGTGGGACCGGACATCTTGGAAGACCCTTGAAGAGCTGACTGCGCAGCACCCGAGGCACCCTCCATGCTGTGCTTTGGGGTTTGAGAAGCCCCAACACCGAGCCGCATTTGCTCCGAAAATCAGCCCCCTAGCTTCTCCACGATCTGCGTGGGGCCCTTTTGCACTTTGCCACTTGATGCGCCATCCCGGTCACTTGCCACGCGGCTAGTGGCCATCTTGGCGATGAAAACTACAACTTACACTGCTGGTCTGGTTGCTAAAGACTGGCCCTTGCTCCCCTGAAAAGGAGCACCCGCTCTGACCTTGCTGGTCCGAGTGAAAAGCTTGAATCGATTCCTGCGTGACTTGCTTTTGCCAAGGCATGTTTGCTCCAATCAAGTTGCCGCCACCGCCATCAGCGAGAACCATCGTGGTACAGCTCGTGATTGACTCCTGGACGTCCTTGACCTCTTCGTGTCCATGTGGCTGCAGAGACAATCTTCACTTCTTCACCTGTTTGCACCCGACATTGCCTGGTTCCATCCTGGTTTCACGGTAATCACTGGCTAGTGACTTTGAACATTGTCCCCTCTGCTTTCAGGTCTTCAACTCTTCAGATCCACCCTTGGATCCACCGGAACTCTTCACGACGACCCGCCTGCAGCATCTTCAGCTCCAAGCATCATCGACCGGCGTGGCGAAACCCGACACTACTTCGCACCTGTGCACCCGCTTTCTGTGGGTGAGGTAACTCAGCAAAACCGGTGTTCCCATACTGGTGTACACCTCTAGGGCCTGTGTCTAAAGTTTTATCCTTGTAGGTCCATCAGAAGGTTCCTTAAACACTAACTTTGTAACTTTTACGCACAATTTACTTAACATTGGTGCATGCGTGCACTTTGAGCACTGCACCCGAGTCCCACGGGCCTTTCCCGACTTCATCACTGCTTGTCTCGAACAGCTCCAGCGATTCCCCAGGCCCTAGGCCTCTTCACTTTCCCCATAGTGGTTCTTATACCACTATTTTAGTATATGGTTTAGGTGGCCCCTGGGGCTCATCCATAATTGTGCAACTTTTGTATATTTAAACTGTGTTTTGTTTTAACGCATTTGCTTCTGTGCTCATAAAGAGTATAGGGGATATTTGTAGAAATAAATCTATATATATTTTCAATATATATCTGTGTGGTGTCCTTTCATTTGGTATTCAAGGGGATTGTGTATGGTAAAACAGCTTGCTTCACATGCCTTTACAGAGTTTAGCCTAAGACTGCTTAGTCCATGCTACCCCTAGGATAGCTTGTCTATAAGGTTGACTTTACAACCTCCACCATAAGGGTTGCTTGGCATGATACAAGGTGATCACTAGAACTAGTGAGCATCATATATCAGGCCAACTTCTCACAGGATGTTATTGTAAAAATTTAGTATAATAGCATTTTGCAAGGAACCCCATCTTAACCACAGTATCCGAAAATATTCAGTTGACATAAACCTTTTAACTTCAATACCCCCGGTAATGGATACAAATGTACAAAGACCCCCTTTATTGCGGCCATGTGTACTTTGAACGGCTGGAGTGTGAAAGGTTTGGTAACCATTGATATGGTGTGCCTCCAGGGACCATGTTTCCTGAAGGCAAATTACTTTGTGTTCAGTAACAACATCTAGCCAATGTTGTAGGTACACTTTATCGGCTAGGCCAGCGACATTCCAGAAAAGGAAACTATGGGTAGGAACTGTTTGTTTAAACATATTTGATCGATTGGATTCAGGGACCCTATGATGGATCAAAAGTGATTCATCTATTGCCATTGGGTTCACCGATTGTTCGTTCTGTATTAACAGGGACCCTGTAGGGATAGTTGGAATCATTTGGTCCCCTACCACGTGGTTGGAATTTGTTGTCGTTAGGCAACTTGATCTTTCCAGGGTATGTAACACAGTATTTCCCTGTTGTCAATCCAAGTCATTTAGATCCGAAAAAACATTGTATCGATTTGTTAGGGGCAATGACCAGTATGGTGGGTAACAACCTTGTTGGATGGACAAATTCCAGCATTTACGTGACCCTTCTACATTCTCAAAAACCGAATGATTAGTAGAACGTAGGGTCCTCTTCGATGGATGGAGGTTATGTTTATAATGCGTGGGCACACCACGGTGGCCACGGGGAACGATTTGTGCCTCTGTGTAAAAGTAAGTTAATGTTCGGGGCACTATACTGCTACATCCCTGGTTCTGATACCAATCCGCAATATGGGGGACCACTGTTCGATCTCTAAAATTAATAATTATTACATCCCCTGTAGTGTCTTTTGGTCTTGAACCCACCCAGGCCAGTCTTCTAACGAACACTATGTCTCCATCTATATAGGAGGGCAATGGCCTATTTTGTCTGAGCCAATGAATAGATTTATTCTTTAGCACAGAGTAGCCTTCCCTTTTTCCTTCTTTAAGCTCTGGGACACCTGTTAGGACTATGGCATATGGAACCGCCTCTGGTGGCAGATCAATATGACATCCTTTGTTCATGGCTTTGTCTGAAGGATGATGAATGCCTGTGTCAGCAGCCTTAGTGTCTGGGTGTTTAGTACCAAGTGGATAAGTATTGGATGATAGAGAATCTAATTCTCTTGATCCTGGCAGAGTGGAATGTATATGTGGATTCTCAGTTTTCCCCGGTTTCCCGCGAGAGATGTTAATAGCGGGTCGAGTATCTTTAGAGATCCTGGAGTTCCCAGCAGATATATTTGGGCCATTTGGAGTAGTTTTTGTGGCAGCATTATTTATTAATTGGTGTCGGCTAATATTAGTATTCGTATTAATGGCTACCAAGACCTTTAAAAGTCAGGAATTTAAGGTGGTTTCCACCACTAAATTGTTTAACTGTTCGCGCAGTCTTTTTACCCTTTCCAAGACAGGGAGAAGTAAGGATCTGACTAGGTGTTCTATATCTTTCAAAACTAGCTTGGAATCGGGTAATTGAATCTTTGGTGAATTTTGAGTTACCTTGGGCTTTAATTTTGTCTGATGTGTTTTTTGCGAGTATCCGTTTGGGGACCAGGGCCCAATCTGGGAGCTTTGGTTTTTCTGCCCCGGTGATCATTTCCCCCTCTCTTCCTTTTCATTAGGATTGGTTGTCTAGATGAATTTTGTGGGGGTATACTCTTTTTGATCGTAGGGGTCACATTTGGAAGCTGCAGCAAAGAGGGCTCTTCTGGGGAAAAGTCTAGGGAAAAGTCAGAAGTCGTTAAGTCGTAATTAGGACTCCTCAATGGAGTTTTAATTGGAGTTTGGAAATTGTCCTGAAAAAGCTGGGGGATACTAGTATCCATTGATGAAAGGATCCCTAAGCTCTGGGAACTGTGTATTGGTGGGGAGGGGATCTGCCTTATTGTGCCTAATGACGAGCGCTTGTTTTGTTGGAGTTCAAAAGACAAGCGCGATTCTGCAACAGATATTTCATGGTCCCGGTTCGAGACCGCCTTTAATAGAAAAGCGTCCAGGGTGCCTCGTACCTTCCCTCCAAATGCGGTTTACCGCCAATCACAGGCTTCGGTGGCATTGGCAAGGTTCCACACCCTTAGAGTAGTAATAGGTAGGAATAAAGGGACAGTGCCCAGCCCGGCCTCGTTCGTCCTCGGACGGCCTCAGACGGCCCGCCCTTTGCCCGGGCTTAGACCTGAGCTTCGTCCCGCGCGCGTCCCGCGATGCGCAGTAAGAACGTAATTTAAATAGACAAAGGAGGGCGAAGCTTGCACGGGAAGAGGCACCAGCTGTGGATGGTACAAGGTTTGCTGGTCCTTGCAGTCCCGGCGTCCCGCGCTGTGTCCTGTGATCAGGGTCCTTCACAGGCTGTGATTCCAGTCAGCCAAGTCCGGGAAATTTGCACTCAATGTCCCGGCAAGGTAGGGAAACAAACGGTGTGGCAGAAACTGCTGCGAGCGGCTCCCGCGGAGCGTGGGCCGCGAGCAGTAAAGTACTGGTGGAGAAGGGCGGGGCTTGCACAGGAAGAGGCTCCAGCTGTGGATGGTACAAGTTATGCTGGTCCTCGCAGTCCCGGCGTCCCGCGCTGTGTCCTGTGATCAGGGTCCTTCACAGGCTGTGATTCCAGTCAGCCAAGTCAGGGAAATGCGCACTCAATGTCCCGGCAAGGTAGGGAAACAAACAGTGTGGCAGAAACTGCTGCGAGCGGCTCCCGCGAGCGGGGGCTGCGAGCAGGAAAATACTGGTGGAGAAGGGCGGGGCTTGCACGGGAAGAGGCACCAGCTGTGGATGGTACAAGGTATGCTGGTCCTCGCAGTCCCGCACTGTGTCCTGTGATCAGGGTCCTTCACAGGCTTTGATTCCAGTCAGCCAAGTCAGGGAAATTCGCACTCAATGTCCCGGCAAGGTAGAGAAACAAACGGTATGGCAGAAACTGCTGCAAGCGGCACCATTTTTTTCTTCTTTTGCTGTTGTCTTCTTTTTTTGTAATATTTTTAACGATTTTTTAAAATAAAATTGTGTTTATTTTATTCAAAAACTGAAAAAAACCAGAGCCAACAACAAAAACATGGCAAGAAATATGCAATTTCACAGCATTGCATTAAAGGAAATAAAAAAAATTAACAATGGTGATTCTGGATTGCAATGAGCATTTAATGCAGACCTGCTCTACACAAGAAAAATCTCGATGGATGGTGGCAGGTGTTGTGCCACTTGAAGAAGTGCTAGGCCCATCATCTCCTTCTTTCTCCTGTTTCCGTCTCGGTTGTTCTCAGGCAAGTCATTTTGGGTGAATTGTTTGAGAATGTTTTAACATCGATGATGTGCCACATGAATATTTTTTGTGATCTACGTGAAAGGACTCATTGACAAATTGAGCAAGTGACTTTTGTTGCATTAACCTTCTTTTGTCCTTGTAGTAAAGTAAAACATGCCCATACCACACTCTCTTGTATGTTTTTTTCAATCTTCTTCCAAATCTTTTTCTTCCTCCGGTAGTAGTTGCTCAGGTGATGATGCAGCAGCCATTTTCAGAAAGAAGAAAAATAAACACCCAAAAAATGTAAACACACCTAGTAGAGAAGGGATCTGTCTCTAGAGATGGTTCTGGAAGAATGAAAGAAAAAAGGGTGGGGTACTACAACTTCTAGAACAAAAAGCCTGTAAACTAATCATAAACTTTCTTTTCAAGTCACATGGGCGCCTCTAGGGGCGCATGCTGTGGCGCGGAACGTTCCAGCACCCAACGCGGTTCCACAAAATACATTAAAAAATAATATATCTTTAAAGCACTTAGAAATATTTATTCCTCTCTTAGTGTAATATATACAATAAACCTATATAAACATACTTTTAAAGAGTAAACATTTACCTTATCATGAGTGATGTAATATCTGATGTCATCAGCAGTGCATTACGGGCATTCAAGTTATAGTTAGCTCAGAAGGCGAATATATGAGTCAAATGTCCAACTTACTATAACGCCCTTGAAACCTATGGCTTTTTTAGTAAATTTCAAAGGTTTTTTTAAATGCTAATTCCTAACTATAACGTCTGTAAAACCTATGTTTTTTTCAGTGAATTTCGAAGATTTTTTAAATGTTAATTCCATATTTTAAGATTTATGAAACCTATATTTTAAAAAAAATTTGTTGTAATATTTTGGAACTCTATTATCCTTTTTTTAACTTTAAAAATGATGTAATGTTTTATATCTTCAAAAAAATATATAAATATCTTTTTTTTTAGTTTTTGGGTGAAAACTGGAATCAGTAGTGTACCAAGCTCCATCAGCACGCGAATCCTATCCGCCATATTGATAATATCATATATGATGCGCATTTCGTATCCGACGGCTTCGTCGCACCGCGTCCCGTGTAACATCATATACGTATGAGGTCACACCAGCTGCTACTTCGGTATCCAATGGGGACGCAGTACCAAGGCGGGCATATGCGACGAGTGCTCGCTCCCAGGCCCTGTGTTACATCATAGACCTATGGTGTCGCGTCGGGTACGCCATTCCCTCATTTTGTTTTTATGTATATGAGAGCAAGCAATAATCTAAACATTTTTTGTAGACATTTATATATTTCTAACTGTAATAAACTTATATTATGGTAAAGATATTTTCTCAAAATTCCGTCGGGTGCGGCCTCCTTGCCTGCTCGGTCCGCGATTGCCATGTGACCTTAAAAAAAGCATTTGATTAGTTCTTAACATTTCCCATTGTAACAGTTGGAGGACCCCACCCATTTTAGTCATTCTCTCTACAGCATTTGATGAGAGACACCTCTTCTGCTCAGAGAGCTTTTTTGATCAATATTCATGGTCTGTACAGTAGCCTTCCTCGTGTGATGGCCATGCATCTGAAACGTTACATCAAAAAACAAATGTGTGTTACACGATGCCCCTGGTGTGTTTGTGTGTGTGTGCGCATTATTGTGCTGCCTTTCGGCCTGAGTATTGGTGGCTCGAAGGGGTATCATCCGCCACGGGCATAGTGAACATCCTAGATCACATGTGACAAACAGTAAAGACTAATGTGTAGATTTTTGTTGCAGTATGCTCTGTTGTCAGGTTTTACTAGTATAGTAGTGTGTCATATGTGAGACTTTCAGTTTCACGTTTGACATGCATTGCTTGACTGTAATGAGCATTATCACTGTGTATGACGTAGCCACACTGCTGATCCTCCCTCCATCCGAGCACATTCACATGTGTGCGCTTTACGATAGCAACACTTTCAATAATACCGCACACCATTGACATGTGTGTCTGCACATATCCACAAGCTTGACAACGGCATGTGAAGTTGGCCATTTAATTATTTTGGACAGCATCTCATTAGCATAGTTGCTGCCCTCCCAGTACATGCTACATTAATCTAAATTGTAGATTGTGCGATGTAAAAACTGTAACAGGGACACACACATAAGTACACTTTCTTGCCAGGCAGGAACTGAACAACGCCCAGGTGCCCGGAATAATTATTCACACCCCAAGGCTGGCCTAGCGTACGCAAGCCCAGCCCACTTTGCGTACGTATAAATAGGTTAACGCAGACGCCACATGTCCCTGTTCTTCTACAGTGCCTCAGGTGATATGGCCGCATCCACCTAGCATACCACAATGCGCAATAAAAAAAGGGATCCATGAGGTGTACACTATCCTCGAAATCAAAATTCGATTTGAATTGTGAACCCTGTTGGCCGTTGTGGACACACAACAATGACAGCAGGTGAGCAGTGGTGCCTGGCTGCACAGGGGCTGCAATTGAGCGCGGTGCTGCAGGAGGGGTGGGATGCATCAGCCTGGGTGAGCAGGTGCGAACAAGCGATGTTGCTGTGCATAATGGTGAGATCTCTGACCTCATTCAGTCACATTTCTGTCTCATTTTGAGGACCTGCTGGACAGTACAGTATGCCTAAGCCAGCGGGCAGCCCTGCCCTACAGAAACGTGACTTTGGCTTTTGGGGCACTGTAGTGAGCTGATTAATAAGTGTACATGCAGTGTACACTTATTAATCAGCTCACTACAGTGCCCCAAAAGCTTGTGCCACTGCATTACAGATGCACATTATGCTTCTAGCTTGCGCTTTGTTCCTTTGTATGTGAAAGTTAGCATAACATATTATTATTTAACCTTGTGTATTCTCATACACTCCAACTCCTCTTTGAGCCACGATTACCACTAACAATTGGTAAATCGTACTTCAAGAAGGAAGGATGCACTCAACTGGGGTAAACAACCTTTACAACGCAACTTTTACATCGCAGAGCCTTTACAACGCAACCATTACAACGCAAACTATTACAACGCATTGCTCTGGGGGGCGCTCTAGGATAGGGAATAGGTTCATTTACTATCCAATAACCTTCCCTAGTTTCCACGGGGACTGGAGTTGGAATAGTAAATGAAACTATTCACTATCCAGCACCCCAAAGCACTATGCGTTGTAATGGACTGCATTGTAATACTTGCATTGTAAAGGCATGCGATGTAAGAGCATGCGTTGTAATGTCATACATCCCTCAACTGGTGTTCTCTATTAAGCTTGAAATAAACCTTCATTTACCTCAAGATGTTTCCAGCATTATATTATTTCTCCCTTTTCAGGCACTGAGTTGGTTGTGCCAAAATGGGTGGAGCGGGTGCTCAGCCCTTGATGATGCCCTGGGCATTCTGACGCCTTCCATCGTGGTATCAAGACACCGTCCCTGACCGGAGACCTGCTGTGCCACCATGAGAAAGGCACCCCGGAGTCGGAGCTCGCACCGGCATGTCGTTGGACACACCGGTGGTGGCAGGTGAGCACTGAAGCCTCGGTGTGCAGGAGCTGCAGTTGAGCACAGTGCGGGGGAAGGGGCTGGGGTGCAGCAGCCTGTGTGCACAGGTGCAGGCAAGTGATGTTGCCGTAGATAATAATGTAATCTCTGGCCTTTATTCATATCTCCATTTCATTTTAAGAAATTGCTGGACCGCACTCTTTCTCGCGGACCCCAGCGTCACAGACACACTGGTGGCGGGAGGTGAACAGTGAGGGCTGGGTGCAGTAGGCCGACGCTCTGTCTCCTCCTCCCACTGTTCTTTTGACTCTCCCTCTCCTTCTCCCTTCCACCCACTCACTCTCTCTCCCATTCTCACTTTCTTCCTTTCATTCTGACTACCTTTCTTTTTCTCTTGATATGGCACACATACTTATGTTTTTTGTCTTGCAGGTTGTGTACGCTGCTTAAGTCCCACCCACTTATTTCATGTTATACTGTTGTTTCTTCAAATAAAGTTGCATTTCCATTCATTTGTGTTATTTTTAAAAAGGTTATTTTTTTACCAATAAATAAGTGAGTGTATGGGTCTTCTTTTTCTGACAACACTTGTTTGTAGTTTATTGTGAAAATCAGTGGCTGATAGGAGGTTATGAGGGAAAACATTTGTAATTTTGCAGTGCGCCTACCAAAGATAAGCCAACAGACAATTACATTAATGATGCCTGGGTAATTCTACAACTGCAAGGGTTCTATGAGTGTATCACTTTATAACACAATGAGTACTGCCCATGTGATTACAGAACCAGTAAGGCACTGCCCAGGGCCCATCACTTTACAGCAACCAGCGCGGTTTGATCCCCGAGTCTTCACACTGGTAGGCATGAGTATTTCGCTTTCCACTTCCAGTATAATATAAACGCACAGTAGGGGTCTGTAGTTCGCTTCCCACTCCCTGTATGGTATAAATGCCTACTAACACTACTTGCACAGGTATGCTACAAAGACCAGAGCACATCACTTTACAGCAATGAGCTCACGGTTTAGGCTCTCGGTTTCAAACCCGAGTGTAGCAGCATCTCATCTCAGCACCATGTCACTCTGAGCAACACCGCACTTTCAGGCCAGTTGGAGTGAGTACTTCGCTTTGCACTTCCACACAGAGGTTACAGTGCTCCTATCCTCCAGTTTCCTACTCTTTTCACCCTTTTGTCCCCTTACTTGTTTCAACGGAATCACAAAATGGCTGCCAACACTTCCTAGTTGCAACAGCTCGCAGCCAATGAGCAGCAAGCCTGTGCTCGTAAAGCCTCAGCCAATCAGATGGCAGAATTCCCAATTATCTATATCTGTAAATTTCAATATTTCTCCAAAACTACTGAATGGATTTACAGCAAATAAACATAAGCATGCTTTCTAGACCAAAGTTGGGGTAATTCCGTGCAACCTGTTGCCTTGTCTAAAGTTTCCTATGGAAACAGCATGGAGAATAAAGCCTCAGCCAATCAGATGGCAGAATTCCCAATTATCTATATCTGTAAATTTCAATATTTCTCCAAAACTACTGAATGGATTTACAGCAAATAAACATAAGCATGCTTTCTAGACCAAAGTTGGGGTAATTCCGTGCAACCTGTTGCCTTGTCTAAAGTTTCCTATGGAAACAGCATGGAGAAAACACGTTTTAGGACCCCCATTTTTTCTCGGTCTCCCCTTGATGAATCACCCCTGAACTTTTAATGTAGGAGCTGATATAAACAAAGAATTAGTTTGGAAAATTTCATAAACATTCATCAAATGACGCCAAAGTTATAAGCAAAACAAAAAATATTCTTCCTAAGGAAACTTGGTCCTAACTATAACTACCTACTGGCGACCGCCAGTAGGTAATATATATCTTAGCAGAACTAGAGCAAGCATGACCAAATGTACTATTATGCATTCACTTGGTTTTATGACAGATTTTTAAGAAGAGGCTTAATGGCCGCTAATTAATGAGAAATCGATATATATTGATGTATGATCTCTTTTATGGAATTTTTTTACCAGTGTTTTTAGTACAGTCTTTCTAATAACATTTTAACCTAATAATTTATTTATTTATTTTTATCATGCTTTTTAAATATTTATGACTTCATGATTATTTATTAAGTTGCTCATTTTACACATATTTTTTGTAATCCCACACCGGGGAATAATTTGATAAATCCTCTGAGTTACCAGGGTCACTATTTTTGCATGAAGTGTAACTTCTATGTCTATAATGCATTTTCCACGTGTGCTTGTTTGCACTGTCACTTTAAAAATTTAAAAAATGGTTCCGAAACGCGTCATGTGATCAGGGCCTCGGAGGAGGGTGAAACTCGCTATGGCGGTGGTGCGGGCATTCTGTGAATAAACCCGTTTTTGCACTGAATCTTGGTCTGCCTTCTCGTCCTTTGAAAGGTGACAGGTGGCATGAAGTGTTGTGGATATATATATATATATATATTCACTGAAAAAAACCATAGGTTATAGACCATATATAGTTAGGAATTAGCATTTAAAAAACCTTATTTTACTCACACAAAACCATTGAAATTCCATATATAGTTAGTTGCACTAACTATATATCGCGCACCCGCAATCCACTGCTGATGATGTCACATATTACATCATTCATGACATGGTCAGTGACATCACTGATGACATCACTGATGACATCTCAAATGACATCACTGATGACATCACTGATGACATCTCATTTGACATCATTCTTGTGCTAATACGATAAACCTCTTCAGACTCTAATATAACCTTAGATACACTCAGTGTATACAGACACTCACACACTGTCACTCATCCATGGAGTTACTCACACACCTAGTCAGTCATGCAAAGAAACAATCTCACCTCCATTTCCTCAACTATACAGTTATACACACCTTAGTTATTCAAACATATACTAACACATATTTACTCTCTTATACAATCCCTGATACAAGTTCACAATGATCCATACAGCCACTCACACATTCAGTGGCTCTCATGCACAGTTATTTATATATGCCAACTCTCACATGTACTGTGTTTTACATATGTACTTACTATGACATGTAGCATTGAGATATCCATTCACTCATCAATACACTCATGCACACAGTCAACCGCCCATGTAGCTGTTTCCACATGCACTCTTGAACTCATACACCTAGTGAATCAACTGCTCACACATCTATGCACAGAGTCACACACCTCCCAGCCACCTCCACACAAACTCAATCTCCCATACAAATACTTGGGCAACCAATCAATAACACATATAACCTCTTGTATAGCTAATGATCAACACATGCAGCAGTTTACATCACAACAGACATACTGATGCACACATTCAGACAGTTTAGTCACTAACCCATGCATTTAGTACAACACATTTATTCACTCACTCATACAGTCAGTCACGCACCTACTAAATCCTTCATCCAGACACATATACATCCACTCATTCTTCAATATATCAAACATATTTAAACTTTACAGAAACACACAGTCACTGGATGATGTCATCAGTGATGTCATCAGTGATGTCATTTGAGATGTCATCAGTGATGTCATCAGTGATGTCATTTGAGATGTCATCAGTGATGTCATTTGAGATGTCATCAGTGATGTCATCAGTGATGTCACTGACCATGTCATGAATGATGTAATATGTGACATCATCAGCAGTGGATTGCGGGTGCGCGATATATAGTTAGTGCAACTAACTATATATGGAATTTCAATGGTTTTGTGTGAGTAAAATAAGGTTTTTTAAATGCTAATTCCTAACTATATATGGTCTATAACCTATGGTTTTTTCAGTGAATTTTCGAGGTTTTTTAAATGCTAATTCCTAACTATATATGGTCTCTAACCTATGGTTTTTTCAGTGAATATATATATATATATATATAACATCTCTATGGCAAAATGAAACCCCTCATTTTGTTCCTTTGCAAATTAAATGTTTTAAGTGTTAACACTTTATTCCAATCAAGATGACTTCAGGTGTGCCATACTTTTGTCATAAGTAAGACTGTTAGCGCTCTAGTTGTTCTTTAGAACACTCTGGGACATTCTGTCACTGGGCTATAGTTGGGCTACATCTGGCTGATATTTGGGCTACATTTGGGCTCTTTTGTCTCTGGTGGCCATCTTTGGGCTACATTGGGCTACATTGGGCTACATTGGGCTCCAACATATATATAGCCCAATGTAGCCCAATATATATTTTTCAAAGTAAATTTTCGTAAAAACCACTGGAGCATATATCTTGAGACATAGCAAAGGCACATCGGGCTACCAGTCCCTACAATTTTGCCAAGTTTTGTGGAAATCCATTCAGCCGTTCGAGCTAAAAGTGAGTCCAACCGCCCTATGGAAAACTCAATGTTAAAAACACGTTTTGGGACCCCCCTGTTTTCTCGGCCCCCGCTTGACGAAACTCCCCCAAATTTTCAGGGGCTGCTCAGAAACAAAATGTGCCATTTTCCTGAACATTTCAGCCAATTCCATCGACAAACGCCAAAGTTATTAGACATAGAATTTTCAGAAATCCCATAGAGAAAAAATCCTAACTATATATACCTACTGGCTATCGCCAGTAGGTAATATATATAACATTTCTATGGCAAAATGAAACCCCTCATTTTGTTCCTTTGCAAATTAAATGTTTTAAGTGTTAACACTTTATTCCAATCAAGATGACTTCAGGTGTGCCATACTTTTGTCATAAGTAAGACTGTTAGCGCTCTAGTTGTTCTTTAGAACACTCTGGGACATTCTGTCACTGGGCTATAGTTGGGCTACATCTGACTGATATTTGGGCTACATTAAGGCTCTTTTGTCTCTGGTGGCCATCTTTGGGCTACATTGGGCTACATTGGGCTACTTTGGGCTACATTGGGCTCCAACATATATATAGCCCAATGTAGCCCAATATATATTTCTCAAAGTTAATTTTCGTAAAAACCACTGGAGCATATATCTTGAGACATAGCAAAGGCACATCGGGCTACCAGTCCCTACAATTTTGCCAAGTTTTGTGGAAATCCATTCAGCCGTTCGAGCTAAAAGTGAGTCCAACCGCCCTATGGAAAACTCAATGTTAAAAACACGTTTTGGGACCCCCCTTTTTTCTCGGCCCCCGCTTGACGAAACCCCCCCAAATTTTCAGGGGCTGCTCAGAAACAAAATGTGCCATTTTCCTGAAAATTTCAGCCAATTCCGTCGACAAACGCCAAAGTTATTAGACATAGAATTTTCAGAAATCCCATAGAGAAAAAATCCTAACTATATATACCTACTGGCTATCGCCAGTAGGTAATATATATAACATTTCTAAGACAAAATGAAACCCCTCATTTTGATCCTTTGCAAATTAAAGGTTTTAAGTGTTAACACTTTATTCCAATCAAGATGACTTCAGGTGTGCCATACTTTTGTCATAAGTAAGACTGTTAGCGCTCTAGTTGTTCTTTAGAACACTCTGGGACATTCTGTCACTGGGCTATAGTTGGGCTACATCTGGCTGATATTTGGGCTACATTTGGGCTCTTTTGTCTCTGGTGGCCATCTTTGGGCTACATTGGGCTACATTGGGCTACTTTGGGCTACATTGGGCTCCAACATATATATAGCCCAATGTAGCCCAATATATATTTTTCAAAGTTAATTTTCGTAAAAACCACTGGAGCATATATCTTGAGACATAGCAAAGGCACATCGGGCTACCAGTCCCTACAATTTTGCCAAGTTTTGTGGAAATCCATTCAGCCGTTCGAGCTAAAAGTGAGTCCAACCGCCCTATGGAAAACTCAATGTTAAAAACACGTTTTGGGACCCCCCTTTTTTCTCGGCCCCCGCTTGACGAAACCCCCCCAAATTTTCAGGGGCTGCTCAGAAACAAAATGTGCCATTTTCCTGGAAATTTCAGCCAATTCCGTCGACAAACGCCAAAGTTATTAGACATAGAATTTTCAGAAATCCCATAGAGAAAAAATCCTACCTATATATACCTACTGGCTATCGCCAGTAGGTAATATATATATTCACTGAAAAAAACATAGGTTTCAGGGGTGCTATAGTTAGCTGGACATTTCACTCATACAAAACCATTGAAATTCCTCTGTTATAGTTAGTTGTACTAATTATAACTCGCGCGCCCGCAATCCACTGCTGATGATGTTACATATTACATCATGACATGTCAGTGACATCACTGATAACATCTCAGATGACATCACTGATGACATCATTGATGACATCATCCAGTGAATGCGGTTTGGTTTGTTATTTATATAACTATGATATATATAGGAATCTGCAATGAAGATGGAGTGGATGTAGAAATGTCTCCATGGAGGATTTAGTACTAATGTGATTAACTGTGTAAGTGAGTAATTTAAAGGTATTTTTAAATGATAAAACATAACTATAACCTGTCTGAAACCTATGGTTTTTCAGTGAATTTCAAAGGTTTTTTTAAATGCTAATTTCTAACTACAATATCCTATAAAGTATATTTCCACATTTATTTTACTGATACATATGAACTCATGGCTGAAAGACAGACCGTTTTCACTCATGTAAACACTGTTAGATGATAAAGTATACACAACCTTCATATTAAAATGTGCAAGTTTTCTGATACCAGGATATATATTGATCTTTAAAGCTCTTTACTAAAAGTCTTTTATTGTTTTTACCCTTTTACTTTTAGAACGACAGACCTATTGGCCTACTACTCAACATTGACAGCAATTACAAACGCTCAAAAAATAACCCAATTTCCGTATTTATCCACACTTTAAAATAGATACAGAGAGGAAAATACCTTTCTGTCTGTATTTAGCTGTAAAAATCATTAAAAACATAACTCAAGGAGCCCTACTCATAGTTAAGAATATTTTCAACTTAATAAGCAGTAATTAACATATAAGTGTGGTAAAAGTATGAGGCAGCACCTATAATACCTGACTTTCAAGAACATCATTCACAGTTCATTTCCAAAGTCCATCAGCATCTTAGCCCACCACTATCTCACTGTAGGTAACACCTTGCTTAATCTTCCCAATGCCCCAAACGCTGGCACAACTTTCCGGGGGTAGCTTTCCGCTTTACAAATGCTGGCATTTTTTTTATTAAAAAGCATAGTGATAACAAATATTAATACATTCTTTTTTTCCTTCTATTGTAAATGATATTTCTTTTTTATATCTTCTATTAGATGTTTTTAATCATGAGAATGCAAAGGACACAGTTTACCGGGTAACACTTTTTAAACTTTCCAACGTATGTAAATAATAAGGACCTTATACGTGTTACTTATGGAAATCAAATCCTTTACAGCTACACAGTTTGTGACTTTACCCAACACGTGCTCAAGAAAAACAGTTAAAACGTGAGCACGTGTAAATGGTAAAACGTGACATCTACATAGGCAGAGCCAAATCTTCCTTCCATAGACTACTAAACAACCAAAAACTATATAAACCACACCTATTGTGCGATTCGTTTCGTTTACGTGAATTATTCCTGCGTCGCCAATCTGTGATGCAGGTTCCCTTTTCTAGCATCGGATTCTTGTTTTGCGTCAATAAACATATTCCGGAGTTGTAAGTTGTTTCATTATGGCATAGTATATAGTTATAATTTGTGGCTATTTGTCAATATTTAAACATTTATATCTAGAAAAAAGTGTTATTGCATGTTTCCCTTTTTCTCTGTAATGTCAGCAGCTTGTTTTCAGAAACAGATAGATTACAACAAACATTGCTCCTTTTCTGTCTCCTTTCAGCTAATGTATCGTGACTTTCTATATTATAATATTTGTACTGTACTTCGCTTCAGCGGTGTTGGTGACCCGTCGGCGCAAACCCTAAACATTTGCAATAAACGTCACCACCTTCCAGTTGTTAGTGTGTTTTCCCCTAAGGATCATATACTCCTAATATGTATATTATAATATTAACAGTTACGCTGATCTCAGTGGAGTTCATGACCCATCGTCACAAAGAGTAAAGATCTATAAACAACATCACCAGCTTCTGGTTTTTAGTCTTTTCCCCCTTTTGATAATATACTGTGAATATACATATATTATAATTTTCTCAGTCATGATCTCAGAGGAGTTTATGATCCGTCGCCACGAAGATCAAACTTTTCGACCTCGGGGAGAAAAGAAGCTCAGAAAATAATTACAGCTCAAAAGTATTTCGTTATGGATGTTCTGTTAAATAGATAACTTTATTTTCCTTTTCTTTTTACTGAAAGAATGGTATCAATCGTTATATTGTAATAGATTGTCCTATTGTTACAGAAGAGGAATAGGAGATTTTTCTGAGCCATCTGTAATACAGCTTACGAAACATTAAAACGTACTTGATCAGATATTTTTTAAGGGAGCATATTTCACGAAATTGCAGAATAAAAAATAGAGCTTTCATACATACTTAGTTACTTTAAATATTTGATAAACCCTACATTTCTGAATGTTATTTGCTAATTTCTATTCTTCTCATTTGCGGTTCCTATTCACCTTCTCCCTAAAGAATATATAGGACCAGTTCTGTATATTATAATAGTACTATCCTATATATTCTTAAGTGAGTATGTGATTTGTTAGCAGAACAGTGTGCGACCTCTAAGCACTACGACAGAACGTTGCTGAATTCCACAGAATACAAATTAGAAAAATAATAATGCATACATTGCTATGCAATATGAAGTCACTTGTATTGAACTGTTTTTTACCTGTTCTCTTGACCTCAGAAAATGTAGTGCGGGAGTGTTTGTTGTAGCACTTCTTTTCTACTTTATCTAAAAGTATTTGATGCCCTCTTACATTATCAAGAATGTGGGGCAACACTTTTACAAACTATAGCCGAAAAAAGGAGGGTATGGCCACGCTTGACTGATATTTTAATTGTCACCCCTTTCATATATACTGCGTCAGTTTCTGAAGAAAGTTTATTTGTATTTAATAAATAAAAACTGTTTCAAACCTAGACTGAAATTTTTGCTGTGCAACCACACCTCCCCATCAGAAAAGTAAACACCACATTATAAGTAAATAGTGCTCCAGGGAAGTATCCCACCCGCAAACTTGATAAAAAAAACACCTCAAGACACTGTTATTTTTCCACCGTGATTTGTACATCACATGGCACTTATATAAATGGCCCTTAAAACATACAAATATTTTTTTACCTTCATAATCCCTCTCCACCACCTTGTGACCACTGTACAGAGTTAATAGTGTTCCTAACCTCCCCTCGACTACTTTCTATTCCCATACTCCTTTGGAAGTGCGTCACAAAATCCCTAACAACAGTAAACCGTTCCCACCCAATAAGGAGCAAACTTGTGCTAGAAACACTTTAGCCAATAAACTGTCCATGTTGTTCCACAGAGGAGGAAGGAATGACTGCCAAAACTTCTACTTTTAATTCTTCATAGCCAATGAATATTAAGCTTCATAATGTCCCGCTTGGAATACGTTACCCAATGAAATGTCCCTAATACTCTGCGATGAGGGAAGGAATCGCTGACAACACTTCTACTTTCAACAGTTTATAGCCAATCAACATTAAGCTTGGGAAAGTCCTCCTACTCCGCAGAGCGGAAGTGAATGGCTGGCAACACTTCTACTTTCAATAGTTCGCAACCAACCAACATAAAGCTCAGGAAAGTCCTTCTTACAACATGTAAGCCAATTAGATGTCCTTGCTATTCTCCGGGGCAGAAGTGAATTGCAGAAAATACTTCTACTTTCAATACTTTGCACCCAATGAACATTGAGCTTGTTGTAGAATACCTTAGCCAATTAAATGTTAAATTTGTTCCATGCACACATACAGAATACGCCATCCTACATATTAATAAATTTGCTGTATCAAAGTGACTCTATCCATAACAAAAGTGAACATTGCCTAATAAATAAACATTATTTCACATTATATTAAAGAGAAGTCGCAATAAGCAGCATTGTTGTTTTCCCGATATAATTTCCACAGCCTACTGCACCCCCCTCCCAACATGAGTGAAGCCCCGAGACTGTGGGGGCCCTAGCAAACCCCTGCTATTATTTTTATTATATTTTCCACTGACTTCTTCTACGGCTAACGGTTTTGGGTTAGCACCATTGTGTGGTGCACTTGTGACGTGTAAGCTCACTTAAGTGTTACTATGGTAACAGGCAGTAAGCAGTTTGGAGGTAGGGTTGAAAAGTACTAGTTGTACAGAAACAGTTATATTTACCCAGGATCCTTTACATAACAGAAAGGAAAGCAAAGTAAGACAGAACACTGTGTAGCAGATTTACAAGTCCCTTGAGCCACTTTCGTGTCACTTTTTCCATCTTAAAAATAATGCAACAGTAGCACAATGAACTTGTAAATCTGCCCCATGCACATTACGAGCAAAAGAAGTACACAACTCTTTCAATTGTTTATCGATCACAAAGAGACAGTGTTGCTTCACGATTCACAATGCACTTCAATAAATACTTTGGGCCTATTCAAATGGGAGATGGGTTTGTCGACATTACAAAACTTAGGGGCATATTTACAAACATGGTATTAAAATTGGTGTTGCTTTAACGGCGGCAAACTAGAACAAAAACAGCGAAAATAGTCTTCAAAATCCTTTGTTATCTTACCGGAAGATTTTTCAACTTTGCTGTTTGCTATGCAAGAGTGAGAGCCACCCCCCCCCCGGGGCTATAAAATAAATGGTCCCTACCCCCGGGACACTGCTGTTTCCTATGAGAGGGCATGAATCTTGTGGTTCCCGCCCTCCCCTAGCAAAGTTAGTTTGGATTTTGAAAGAGAGAGCAGGAAATCTGTTCTCTCTTTCAAAATCCAAACTAGATTGCTTTTCCACATGCATGTTAGCATCTCCCCATGTGGAAAAGCAATGCCGGCTCCCGAAGTACGCGGGGGTGCCATAGGGACAGTCAGGGCATTTTGGCTCCCCCCAAGGTCCCCAACATTTTTTATAAGACCCGGGTGATGGGGTCTCCTGTGATATTAGAAATTACTGATAGGGGCTATTTGTTTATGGTGAAATTCAAAGTCCCGCATCCAGCACGGCACTCAGTGCGGCCCCCTGGTGTGCACATGCTGGATACACGACTCATAATCTGTAGGGTACACAACTCCAGCGCCTTTCATGCGCAACTTCTACGCGTTTGGGAGCCGGCATTGCTTTTACACATGGGGAGCTACTAACATGCAGCTCCCCATGTGGAAAAGTAATCTGATTTAGATTTTGAAAGAGAGAACAGAATTCCTTGCTATGGGAGGGCGGGATGTGCACCCCGGGACACTGCAGGAGCCGGCCCTCCCATAATACATAAAGCCCCAGGGAGTGGTGGTCCCTGAGGGATTGGGGACTTTGGAGGCCCCCCAACCATTATTTTTTAGCCCGGGGCCCTCAATTGTAACAATCCCCGGGGCCCTCTGGGCCCCCCATAAGATTTAATAATTTTGCCCCCGGAATTTTAGGGCAGAGTCCGTGCACCCTACGCCACTTGCCTTTTTAAAAAAGAAATAAATAAATACATTTAGTGCCTTCTGGGACCCCCTAAGCAGGTCTAGAGGGTCAAACTATTTCTACCCTGCCCGCTTTCTACGTTTTACACACTTGTTCCACTGACTTCTTCAGCCTCGCTTCTACCGAGGCACAAAATGTCTGCCACCAGTACCTGGTTTCGAATGTTGACAACCACTTGACAGCCAATTAACATTCAGGACGTGATCGGAAGGGTGCGCTTATGATACACTCACGGTGCGCTCATAGTTCGCGGATCAACCGCGCCCATATATATATATATTCACTGAAAAAACCATAGGTTATAGACCATATATAGTTAGGAATTAGCATTTACAAAACCTTGAAAATTTACTGAAAAAACCATAGGTTATAGACCATATATCGTTAGGAATTAGCATTTAAAAAACCTTATTTTACTCACACAAAACCATTGAAATTCCATATATAGTTAGTTGCACTAACTATATATCGCGCACCCGCAATCCACTGCTGATGATGTCACATATTACATCATTCATGACATGGTCAGTGACATCACTGATGACATCATCCATTGACTGTGTGTTTCTGTAAAGTTTAAATATGTTTTACATATTGAAGAATGAGTAGATGTATAAGTGTCTGGATGAAGGATTTAGGTGCGTGACTGACTGTATGAGTGAGTGATTAAATGTGTCTCACTGAGTGCATGGGTTAGTGACTAAACTGTCTTAATTTGTGCATCATTATGTCTGTTGTTCTGTAAACTGCTGCATGTGTTGATCAGTAGCTATATGAGTAACTATATGGGTTATTGATTGATTGTCCAAGTATTTGTATGGGAGACTGAGTGTGTGTGTGGCTGGCTGGGAGATGTGTGACTGTGCAGATCAATGTGTACTTGTATCAATGATTGTATAAGAGAGTAAGTATGTGTTAGTATATGTTTGAAAATGTAAGGTACTCTATGTTTAAATGGAAAATGGAAAAAATAGAAAATGGAAGGGTGATTGATTCTTTACAGGACTGACTAGGTGTGTGAGTAACTCCATGGATGAGTGGCAGAGTGTGAGTGTCTGTATAGGTGTATGAGTGCATATGATAGTGTTGTAAAGATGAGTGATTGTATGTATGAATGATTGTATGGGTGAATGAGTGAATGTGTGTGTAGACGTAGGAATCAGTGAGTGCGTATGTAGTAACTAGTATTGGTGTGTCAATGGTTTCAAAAATTATACTCTGTATTTAACACTGGGTGTAACAGAGGTTATATTAAAGTGTGAGGAGATGCATTGTATTGTCACATGAATGATATCATCAGTGATGTGGTCATTGATGTCAAATGAGATGTCATCAGTGATGTCATTTGAGATGTCATCAGTAATGTCATCAGTGATGTCACTGACCATGTCATGAATGATGTAATATGTGACATCATCAGCAGTGGATTGCGGGTGCACGATATATAGTTAGTGCAACTAACTATATATGGAATTTCAATGGTTTTGTGTGAGTAAAATAAGGTTTTTTAAATGCTAATTCCTAACGATATATGGTCTATAACCTATGGTTTTTTCAGTGAATTTTCAAGGTTTTGTAAATGCTAATTCCTAACTATATATGGTCTATAACCTATGGTTTTTTCAGTGAATTTCAATGGTTTTTTAATAGCAAATATCATAAGCTGTCGAATGTCAAGTACGTGGTAAGTAAAAACATTTTCGTGTTTATGCACACTGATCTGCTTTGAATGCTGGCCCCCCCCCCTCATTTCTATTAGGAGTACTCTCTCTTTGCAGATAGTGAAGGGTAGTTAACGCAGGCCTTTGCCCCCGTTGTAATCCGTCGTGCCTGCTTCTCTCTCCATTTGATTGATTGTTCTCTTTGGTTCATTCTCTATTTACAAACAAGCACAGAGTCGCAATACTCTGTTTAGTCTTTGCAGATAGCGAAAAATCGTGTAAAAAAACAAAAGGAATCGAGCAAAATCAGTAGGCCACTAATGGGATCTCTTTTTGACCTCGCTAAAATAGAAACATTAAGAACAACCCCTCATGACAAATACGAAACTAGTGAGATGAACTGAACTCCACACCATGATGGCTGCAATACAGCTCGGCTCCGCCACCCACCCCGCCCAAAATAACGATAAAGAGCGGCTGCCATGATTGCTCGCGGAATGGCCACGACGGAGCTACGAAATGGTGGTGCTCTCATGCTAACGCCAGCTTCAGTCTGAAACATCCAGAAACACTGTAGACTACCAATTCGATCAGTTCCGGTAGCGCCCCAATGTAACCCGGTAGAGAAGAACTAGCCCTCCCCTCTTTGACTGATGGTTCTTGTTGCCTGTCCCTTCTGTTGTCATTTAACAGAACTATTTAGCCTGCTGAAAGGGGTTGTGTTCCGACCGCTGGTTGGTGGAGACTTTTTGACTATATTCTGGACCTGCGTTGTCGCGTAATGCGTCATATGACGCGCCGCGTTAGCGCATCCGGAAGTCATCCGGGGCGTGACGCGCAGCGCGTAACGTAAGCATAACAGGTCATGTGACTTGTTAATAAAACTTTTCATTGGTTCATTTTACTTTTCTTATTCTAATGATGAAAGGCTTGGTCATATGACCTAAAAATTACGCTTTTTATTACTTCCGAACATTATTTTTTCTTAAATATATGTTATAATGTTCCAGGCTAATGTACTTTCCCGGAAAATTTACAACTGTCCTGCAAGTAAAATATATTCTTTTTTCGAGAAAAAGGGCGTTTCTTCGTCCCATGACGGAGTCGTTGAGCAAAAGAGGGTCGACCTGCTGTCTTAGTCGCCGATACGCCTGAATATGAGATTCTTATCGATCACTTTATGTTGCAGGAGTAGAAAACACAACAGCCCTTGACCATTTATCTTTACTGCGTTCCTGCATATTATACCTTTTACCCTTCATGTAATTGGTCTGCTTTATTTCACTTGCCTTTTAATGATTCTAAAACAGTGACTATTATTAAAAACTTTACCAATGTATATACTACTACCATGTTTTCTTTTAAAAACCTTTATTGTGAAAATTTCATTATACAAATACGAGCCTATAACCACGTGGGCCGGCCACGGAGCAAACTGTAATCGTATATGATGAGTAGACATTTACACTGTAGAGGAACGTAACGGGCGGGCCATTAGGTTGCAAGAACTAAGGTGTCTAACAGTTGCGGAATCGGTGGACGTACATTTTATAATTAAAATACGACAGGGCCAGTTACAATAACATTATCTAGATATACATTTGCGGGCAAGTACCATGCGCGACGTTAATTCGAACTTTCAATAGTACAGTAATCAATAACACATCAGAACTTAATATCAATAGGGATGTCGAAATACTCAATCAATTCTCGTCCCCGCCCGCCATGTGCTTCAAAACTGCATACGTATCTCGTGATTTCAAGGTTCTGCAACCAGTACACAACAAGGAGTTACGAGTCCCATTTATTCCGGCGCCATTTTGGGCGAGGACGGGCAGGTCCAGGATATAGTCAAAATGTCTGTACCAACCATCGACTATGATGATGTTCATATGCTGTATTTATAGAGTAACACTCATCTGTCCACATGAAATTAATTTGCCACAATCTAAACATGTCATTTTAATCTTTCCAAAGTTCTTCTAAATATTTGGGACCGTTTCCCTTACCTCTGATGCTGTCAGTGCCACTTCTTTGATGAATGTACTGGCAGGTCGGGGGTTCTCCTCCAAATCTCTCTTTTATGCAGCACTATAAATAATTGGTGCCACCTCTCCATATGACGATGCATGGTATAGTTACCATAACTATATTTTTTTTCGGTTCCTCTGGAGAGTACATCGTGGCAGATGAAGCGTATAACGTACCGGGCATTTACCTTTTTTTGCATGTAGAGGAAAGGAAAAAAAAATCGAGCGTCCGAGTTCTAAGGTGTCCCAGGGCCATTGTAGTGGACCAGGCCCAAATCCAAAGAACAGGCCGCCATTTTGAGAGTCCTGTTGCAGCCGCCTGTCGCTGTAGCATCAAGAGCGGCCAAAACTCAGCTGAATGGCAACTGAAACGGTAAAGGGGCGCCCCACTACAGCAGACGAGCCTCCACCTAGGAAGGCCCGTTCACGCCGCCCCCCCCCCCCTTCGGGCACCCCACGCCGTTATTCGGAGCAGTATTGTAGGATGGCCACACCAGTGCAGCAACTTGCTAGACACCACCTCGGTGGTAACCGAATCTCAGCGCCTTGTGGTGTCTTCTATTCAGAAAACATTGTTGTGCTGCCTTCGACCTATTCGCCGCAAGTGCGCACGCAACTCAGCTGCATAGCTTGCTAGACACCACCTCGGTGCTAACCGAATCTCAGCGCCTTGTGGTGTCTTCTATTCCAAAAATATTGTTGCGCTGCCTTTGGCCCCATTCGCACATCGGTCCGCTACTGCCGCCATCTCACAGGCCAACGGGGCGCCCCACGCCGACTTTCAGCATTGTAGGATGGCCACACCAGTGCACCTTACTAGACACCACCTCGGTGCCATCCGGATCTTGGAATCTCAGCGCCTTGTGGTGTCTTCTATTCAGAAAATATTGTTGCGCTGCCTTTGGCCCCATTCGCACATCGGTCCGCTACTGACGCCATCTCACAGGCTAATGGGGCGCCCCACGCCGAGTTTCAGCATTGTAGGATGGCCACACCAGTACAGCAACTTGCTAGACATCACCTCGGTGCCATCCGGATCTTGGCATCTCAGCGCCTTGTGGTGTCTTCTAGTCAGAAAATATTGTTGCGCTGCCTTTGGCCCCATTCGCACATCGGTCCGCTACTGACACCATCTCACAGGCCAACAGGGCGCCCCACGCCGACTTTTACCATTGTAGGATGGCCACACCAGTGCCACAACTTGCTAGACACCACCTCGGTGCCATCCGGATCTTGGCATCTCAGCGCCTTGTGGTGTCTTCTATTCCGAAAATATTGTTGCGCTGCCTTTGGCCCCATTCGCACATCGGTCCGCTACTGACGCCATCTCACAGGCCAACGGGGCGCCCCACGCCGACTTTCAACATTGTAGGATGGCCACACCAGTGCGGCAACTTACTAGACACCACCTCGGTGCCATCCGGATCTTGGCGCGTTGTGCTGCCTTCGGCCTATTCGCACATCGGTCCGCTACTGACGCGAACTCACAGGCCAACGGGGCGCCCCACGCCGACTTTCAGCATTGTAGGATGGCCACACCAGTGCTGCAACTTGCTGGACACCACCTCGGTGCCATCCGGATCTTGGCGCGTTGTGTTGCCTTCGGCCTATTCGCACATCGGTCCGCTACTGACGCCGCCTCACGTGCCAACGGATTTTCTACGCTTTTTATACCCTATGCCACATAACAGGTCATGTGACTTGTTTATAAAACTTTTCATTGGTTCATTTTACTTTTGGTTTCCTAATGATGGAAGGCTTGATCATATGACCTAAAAATAACACTTTTCATTGGATGAAAACTTTTTTTTTTCCCAAACGATGAAAGCCCCACCTTGTTTCTGGATGTTTCACACTGAAACTGGCATCACCATGAAAGCACCACCATCTCGTGGCTCCGTCGTGGTCATTCCGCGAGCAATCATGGCAGCCGCTCCCCACCAGAAGCCTGCAGGAGTCGGGGGCCCCCAAAACTTTTGTTGAATCCTCAAGGCGGAGGGGACGCTTTCGAGAATGGGGTCCAAGACCTAGCAGACAAGCGTCCGATTTGCAAGGTGTCCCAGGGCCATTTCAGTGGACCAGGCCCAAAAAGAAAAGAGCCTGCCGCCATTTTGAGAGTCCTGTGGCAGCCGCTGCACCGCAAGAGTGGGCGCAACTCAGCTGAATTGCGGCTTTTGACACAGTGGACCAAAAGCGGACAGAATGGCAACTGAAACGGTAAAGGGGCGCCCCACTACAACAGACGAGACTCCACCTGGAGAGGCCCGTTCACGCCGCCTCCCCCCCCCCCCCGGGGCGCCCCACGCCGTTCTTCGGAGCAGCATTGTAGGATACCAAAACCAGTGCGGCAACTTACTGGACATCATCTTGGTGCCATCGTTCTGCTGCCTTGGAACTATTCGCACAACAGTTTGCTACTGATGACCCACCCCCCGCGACGCCCCACGCCGGATGCCGAAATCAGTGCGGCACCCAGGCAACATCACCTGGGTGCCGTCCAGAAATCTGGACGTTGTGCTGCGTTGGGACTATTCGCACAGCCGACCGCTACTTCGTTGTTTTTCCCTAAAAATGTTTATATGTTTTTACTGTTTTTGTTTTGTTGTATATATTTATAAGTTATTAAAGTTTTATAATCTTACTACTTTGTTGGAGTGCTATATATTTTTAATGTGACACATAATTGTAAAAACTTTGATGTACAAAGAGTCATCCCTGGAATCTTCCGCTTCAGGCTCGGTCCCCTCCCCAATCACAATACAGGATGGTTTTCAGATAGTAGGAACGCGTGTGCTGTGACGGATCTCATCGAGTGTGGGCCTTGATCTACTATAACTCCTTTGAAGAGGGGTGATTCTTTACAGCTGGGGCCATAAACTACATCTGCAGGGCTAGCTGATAGCCTAGGACCGGCCTGGACAATTGGACACAGAGGAAAAGGAGTGTCAGAGGGTGCGGTAGTGAATAGGGCGAAAGGGAGGTGTCGGGCGGGCACAGGGTGTGATTCTCAGGGAAGAGCAGCGCAGATGGGGGGAGGTTTATTACCCATGCATAAGACAGAGAACGAGGGTGACCAGTGCCTGGGGGAGATGCTTGCGAGGGTGGGGAGCCATGCTAAGGATCGACAGCGTGCAGAGAGTGGGTCTGGTCAAGTCATCTAAAATGGCTGCCGTGCACAACAAAAGTGTGGCATTTGAAAAAAGGCAAGATGGCGCAGACAATGTTTTTCAACACTTCCTGATTTCCTTCGAATCGAACGTTAACAGACTTTGGGGCATATTACCAAAGTTAAGCGATATTTATCCCTAACGATGCTTAGCAACAAATTTTTTACCGCTAAGCATCGTCAGAAATTTTCGCAGATAAACCTTGCTATTATCAAGGTTTATCGCAAATGCCATAAAAAACGACCGCAATGCATTAATATCGCTGAAAAGTCAGCGATATTCATGCATTACCGAGCTAATGCTCTTAGCCATGTTATCCACCTCCCATTGGATAACATGGCTAAGAACTGCTCAGGGCAGGTGGTAGCTTTTGGAGATATTCGCGCTTAGCGCGAATATCTCCAAAAGTTGGTAATAGGAGATAGCGATGTTAGCGACTGTTTCCAGTCGCTAACATCTTGGCATGCCCACTTTGCATGTCATTAGTGATAAATAACACTGACATGCAAAGTGGGGCCCAAGATGGTCACTATCTCCTACTAGCGGTCGCTAACTGGTGTTAGCAACAGCTAGGTAATACAGAGATAATTTTATCTCCGCGAAGCGGAGCGCTGTTACAGATATATATCTTTTTTTGAACGTTAATTTCTCAAAATCCACTGAAGCACATATATTGAGACCTAGCAAAGGCACATCGAGCTACCAGTCCCTACAATTTTGCCAAGTTACGTGCAAATCCATTCAGCCGTTCGATTATTATTATTATTTTTTTTTTTTGCCCCGCGGGGCCCTTTTAAAACCTCCACATCAAACCTAGGGGGTCAGGGAGGATCTACTATGCCCCCTTATGGTCATTTGCCCCTTCGCTTTGGCCTCCTCTTGTCTCTCGATCCTACCGAGAGACAAGATGGCGGCCGCTACGGACTGTTTGGAATGTTTACAGACGCCGGAGAACCAATCAGCTTCGCAAAGCTCCGTTACGCGAAAAGTACGTGAAGCGGAGCGCTGTTACAGATATATATCTTTTTTTGAACGTTAATTTCTCAAAATCCACTGGAGCACATATATTGAGACCTAGCAAAGGCACAACGGGCTACCAGTCCCTACAATTTTGCCAAGTTTCGTGCAAATCCATTCAGCCGTTCGATTATTATTATTATTTTTTTTTTTGCCCCGCGGGGCCCTTTTAAAACCTCCACATCAAACCTAGAGGGTCAGGGAGGATCTACTATGCCCCCTTATGGTCATTTGCCCCTTCGCTTTGGCCTCCTCTTGTCTCTCGATCCTACCGAGAGACAAGATGGCGGCCGCTACGGACTGTTTGGAATGTTTACAGACGCCGGAGAACCAATCAGCTTCGCTTCACAAAGCTCCGTAACGCGTAAAGTCCGCGAACCGGAGCGCTGCCTGGTCCGCTGTTACAGATATATATCTTTTTTTGAACGTTAATTTCTCAAAATCCACTGGAGCACATATATTGAGACCTAGCAAAGGCACATCGGGCTACCAGTCCCTACAATTTTGCCAAGTTTCGTGCAAATCCATTCAGCCGTTCGGGCTAAAAGTGAGGCCAACCGCCCTATGGAAAACTCAATGTTAAAAACACGTTTTGGGACCCCCCTTTTTTCTCGGCCCCCCCTTGACGAACCCCCCCCAAATTTTCAGGGGCTGCTCAGAAACAAAATGTTCAATTTTCCTGAAAATTTCAGCCAATTCCGTCCACAAACGTTAAAGTTATTAGACATAGAATTTTCAAAAATCCCATAGAGAAAAAATCCTAACTATATATACCTACTGGCGACCCTCAGTAGGTAATATATATATATATATTCACTGAAAAAACCATAGGTTATAGACCATATATAGTTAGGAATTAGCATTTACAAAACCTTGAAAATTCACTGAAAAAACCATAGGTTATAGACCATATATAGTTAGGAATTAGCATTTAAAAAACCTTATTTTACTCACACAAAACCATTGAAATTCCATATATAGTTAGTTGCACTAACTATATATTGCGCACCCGCAATCCACTGCTGATCATGTCACATATTACATCATTCATGACATGGTCAGTGACATCACTGATGACATCACTGATGACATCTCAAATGACAGTGGAAGTATACGTGTCTGGACGAAGGATTTAGTAGGTGCATGACTGAATGTATGAGTGAGTGATTAAATGTGTCTCACTGAGTGCATGGGTTAGTGACTAAACTGTCTTAATTTGTGCATCATTATGTCTGTTGTTCTGTAAACTGCTGCATGTGTTGATCATTAGCTATACGAGAGGCTATATGTGTTATTAATTGGTTGCCCAAGTATTTCTATGGGAGATTGAGTTTGTGTGGGGGTGGCTGGAAGGTGTGTGACTCTATGCATAGATGTGTGAGCAGTTTATTCACTAGGTGTATGAGTTCAAGAGTGCATGTGGAAACAGCTACATGGGCAGTTGACTGTGTGCATGAGTGTATTGATGAGTGAATGGATATCTCAATGCTACATGTCATAGTAAGTACATATGTAAAACACAGTACATGTGATAGTTGGCATATATAAATAACTGTGCATGAGAGCCACTGAATGAGTGAGTGGTTGTATCGATCATTGTGAACTTGTATCAGGGATTGTATAAGAGAGTAAATATGTGTTAGTATATGTTTCAATAAGTAAGGTGTGTTTAACTGTATAGTTGAAGAAATGGAGGTGAGATTGTTTCTTTGCATGACTGACTGGGTGTGTGAGTAACTCCATGGATGAGTGGCAGTGTGTGAGTGTCTGTATACACTGAGTGTATCTAAGGTTATATTAGAGTCTGAAGAGATTTATCGTATTAGCACAAGAATGATGTCAAATGAGATGTCATCAGTGATGTCATCAGTGATGTCATTTGAGATGTCATCAGTGATGTCATCAGTGATGTCACTGACCATGTCATGAATGATGTAATATGTGACATGATCAGCAGTGGATTGCGGGTGCGCAATATATAGTTAGTGCAACTAACTATATATGGAATTTCAATGGTTTTGTGTGAGTAAAATAAGGTTTTTTAAATGCTAATTCCTAACTATATATGGTCTATAACCTATGGTTTTTTCAGTGAATTTTCAAGGTTTTGTAAATGCTAATTCCTAACTATATATGGTCTATAACCTATGGTTTTTTCAGTGAATTTCAATGGTTTTTTAATAGCAAATATCATAAGCTGTCGAATGTCAAGTACGTGGTAAGTGAAAACATTTTCGTGTTTATGCACACTGATCTGCTTTGAATGGTGCCCCCCCCCCTCATTTCTATTAGGAGTACTCTCTCTTTGCAGATAGTGAAAGGTAGTTAACGCAGGCCTTTGCCCCCGTTGTAATCCGTCGTGCCTGCTTCTCTCTCCATTTGATTGATTGTTATCCAAGTATTTACTGTTTTAGAATTAGTTCTCTTTGGTTCATTCTCTATTTACAAACAAACACAGAGTCGCAATACTCTGTTTAGTCTTTGCAGATAACGAAAAATCGTGTAAAAAAAAGAAAAGGAATCGAGCAAAATCAGTAGGCCACTAATGGGATCTCTTTTTGACCTCGCTAAAATAGAAACATTAGGAACAACCCCTCATGACAAATACAAAACTAGTGAGATGAACTGAACTCCACACAATGATGGCTGCAAAACAGCTCGGCTCCGCCACCCACCCCGCCCAAAATAACGATAAAGAGCGGCTGCCATGATTGGTTGCGGAATGGCCACGACGGAGCTACGAAATGATGCTGCTCTCATGCTAACCCCAGCTTCAGTCTGAAACATCCAGAAACACTGTAGACTACCAATTCGATCAGTTCCGGTAGCGCCCCAATGTAACCCGGTAGAGAAGAACTAGCCCTCCCCTCTTTGACTGATGGTTCTTGTTGCCTGTCCCTTCTGTTGTCATTTAACAGAACTATTTAGCCTGCTGAAAGGGGTTGTGTTCCGACCGCTGGTTGGTGGAGACATTTTGACTATATTCTGGACCTGCGTTGTCGCGTAATGCGTCATATGACGCGCCGCGTTAGCGCATCCGGAAGTCATCCGGGGCGCGCAGCGCGTAACGTAAGCATAACAAGTCATGTGACTTGTTAATAAAACTTTTCATTGGTTCATTTTACTTTTCTTATTGTAATGATGAAAGGCTTGGTCATATGACCTAAAAATTACGCTTTTCATTACTTCCGAACATTATTTTTTCTTAAATATATGTTATAATGTTCCAGACTAATGTACTTTCCCGGAAATTTTACAACTGTCCTGCAAGTAAAATATATTCTTTTTTCGAGAAAAAGAGCGTTTCTTCGTCCCATGATGGAGCCGTTGAGCAAAAGAGGGTCGACCTGCTGTCTTAGTCGCCGATACGCCTGAATATGAGATTCTTATCGATCACTTTATGTTGCAGGAATAGAAAACACAACAGCCCTTGACCATTTATCTTTACTGCGTTCCTTCGTATTATACCTTTTACCCTTCATGTAATTGGTCTGCTTTATTTCACTTGCCTTTTAATGATTCTAAAACAGTGACTATTATTACAAACTTTACCAATGTATATACTACTACCATGTTTTCTTTTAAAAACCTTTATTGTGAAAATTTCATTATACAAATACGAGCCTATAACCACGTGGGCCGGCCACGGAGCAAACTGTAATCGTATGTGATGAGTAGACATTTACACTGTAGAGGAACGTAACGGGCGGGCCATTAGGTTGCAAGAACTAAGGTGTCTAACAGTTACGGAATCGGTGGACGTACATTTTATAATTAAAATACGACAGGGCCAGTTACAATAAAATTATCTAGATATACATTTGCGGGCAAGTACCATGGGTGACGTTAATTCGAACTTTCAACAGTACAGTAATCAATAACACATCAGAACTTAATATCAATAGGGATGTCGAAATATTCAATCAATTCTCGTCCCCGCCCGCCATGTGCTTCAAAACTGCATACGTATCTCGTGATTTCAAGGTTCTGCAACCAGTACACAACAAGGAGTTACGAGTCCCATTTATTCCGGCGCCATTTTGGGCGAGGACGGGCAGGTCCAGGATATAGTCAAAATGTCTCTACCAACCATCGACTATGATGATGTTCATATGCTGTATTTATTAGAGTAACACTCCTCTGTCCACATGAAATTAATTTGCCACAATCTAAACATGTCATTTTAATCTTTCCAAAGTTCTTCTAAAAATTTGGGACCGTTTCCCTTGCCTCTGAAGCTCTCAGTGCCACTTCTTTGATGAATGTACTAGCAGGTCAGGGGTTCTCCTCCAAATCTCTCTTTTATGCAGCACTATAATTAATTGGTGCCACCTCTCCATATGACGATGCATGGTATAGTTACCACAACTATATTTTTTTTCGGTTCCTCTGGAGAGTTCATCGTGGCAGATGAAGCGTGTAACGTACCGGGCATTTACCTTTTTTTGCATGTACAGGAAAGGAAAAAAAAATCGAGCGTCCGAGTTCTAAGGTGTCCCAGGGCCATTTTAGTGGAGGACATGATACAGCGATAATGCCCTGGATAAGGACACTTCCTTCGGGCACCCCACGCCGTCTTTCGGCGCAGCATTGTAGGATGGCCACACCAGTGCGGCAACTTGCTAGACACCACCTCGGTGCCATCCGGATCTCGGCGCCCCACTGCAGATGAACTACCTCCACATGGAGAAGCGAGAGAGGCTCGTTTGCGCCACCTCCCCCCCCCCCTTCGGGCACCCCACGCCGACTTTCGGCGCAGCATTGTAGGATGGCCACACCAGTGCGGCAACTTGCTGGACACCACCTCGGTGCCAACCGAATCTCAGCGCCTTGTGTTGTCTTCCATTCCGAAAATATTGTTGGCAGCATTTTGAAAGGAAAGACAAACAGCCGTTTGTGGCCCTCACTACACCGTTCTCCTAGTGAGTCTCACATTGTTACATTTAGGAAGAATGTTGAAGAGTAGTATGTTGAAAATCTGAAGCCATTGTTATACAAACTCTCAACCAGCCTTGGATGGAAAAATCCTGAAGAATGTACAAACTGAAAACCAGTTTTTCTCTGTATAGCATCAGCAGCAACGCTTGAGTCAGCTTTGTGTGAAGCCGCCATTTTGATTCAATCAATAGCGTCCCCCTGCACACATTCAGGGACCTGGTCGTGTCTTCAGGTCAAACGGATTGTGGGACAAGATGCACAAAGGAAAAGGAAAAAAGTTCCGCCGGACCCCGGGAGGTGGCCGCCTATGTCATGGGCGATCTTAGGCCACACCAGGGCAATAGTGAAGCTGCAGCAGGTGCAAATAAGCTTCAGACAGTGTTACAAGCGCTGCTCAGAACTCTCAACTATGACACCACCTCGGTGCCATCCGGATCTTGGCGCCTTGTGCTGGTTCCGGCCTATTCACACATCGGTCCGCTACTGACGCCACCTCACAGGCCAACGGGGCACCCCACGCCGACTTTCGGCGCAGCATTGTAGGATGGCCACACCAGTGCGGCAAATTGCTGGACACCACCTCGGTGCCATCCAGATCTCGGCGCGTTGTGCTGCCTTCGGCCTATTCGCCACAAGTGCGCACGCAACTCAGCTGCATAGCGAGTGAAACACCAAGGGGCGCCCCACTGCAGCCGAGGAACCTCCATCTTGGGGGCGACGCACAGCATCACATTGCTTTCCAATGCAGTCAGATCCTCAAACAGCCCCCACTGACTGACGCGAACTCACAGGCCAACGGGGCGCCCCACGCCGACTTTCGGCGCAGCATTGTAGGATGGCCACACCAGTGCGGCAAGTTGGTGGACACCACCTCGGTGCCATCCGGATCTTGGCGCGTTGTGCTGCCTTTGGCCCCATTCGCACATCAGTCCGCTACTGACGCCATCTCACAGGCTAATGGGGCGCCCCACGCCGACTTTCAGCATTGTAGGATGACCACACCAGTACAGCAACTTGCTAGACATCACCTCGGTGCCATCCGGATCTCGGCGCCCCACTGCAGATGAAGTGCCTCTCAACTATGAAACCACCACTGTGACATCCGGATCTTGGCGCGTTGTGCTGCCTTCGGCCTATTCGCACATCGGTCCGCTACTGACGCCATCTCACAGGCTAATGGGGCGACCCACGCCGAGTTTCAGCATTGTAGGATGACCACACCAGTGCAGCAACTTGCTAGACATCACCTCGGTGCCATCCGAATCTTGGCATCTCAACGCCTAGTGGTATCTTCCATACAGAAAATATTGTTACGCTACCTTTGGCCCCATTCGCACATCAGTCCGCAACTTAGACATCACCTCGGTGCCATCCGGATCTTGGCATCTCAGCGCCTTGTGGTGTCAGTCAGAAAATATTGTTGCGCTGCCTTTGGCCCCATTCGCACATCAGTCCGCTACTGACACCATCTCACAGGCCAACAGGGCGCCCCACGCCGACTTTCAGCATTGTAGGATGGCCACACCAGTGCGGCAACTTACTAGACACCACCTCGGTGCCATCCGGATCTTGGCGCGTTGTGCTGCCTTCGGCCTATTCGCACATCGGTCCGCTACTGACGCAAACTCACAGGCCAACGGGGCGCCCCACGCCGACTTTCAACATTGTAGGATGGCCACACCAGTGCTGCAACTTGCTGGACACCACCTCGGTGCCATCCGGATCTTGGCGCGCTGTGTTGCCTTCGGCCTATTCGCACATCGGTCCGCTACTGACGCCGCCTCACGTGCCAACGTATTTTCTCCGCATTTTATACCCTATGCCGCATAACAGGTCATGTGACTTGTTTATAAAACTTTTCATTGGTTCATTTTACTTTTGGTTTCCTAATGATGGAAGGCTTGATCATATGACCTAAAAATAACACTTTTCATTGGATGAAAACTTTTTTTTTTTCCAAACGATGAAAGCCCCACCTTGTTTCTGGATGTTTCAGACTGAAGCTGGCGTCAGCATGAGAGCACCACCATCTCGTAGCTCCGTCGTAGTCATTCCGCGAGCAATCATGGCAGCCGCTCCCCACCAGAAGCCTGCAGGAGTCGGGGCCCCCAAAACTTTTGATGAATTCTCAAGGCGGAGGGGACGCTTTCGAGAATGGGGTCCAAGACCTAGCAGACAAGCGTCCGATTTCCAAGGTGTCCCAGGGCCATTTCAGTGGACCAGGCCCAAAAAGGAAAGAGCCTGCCGCTATTTTGAGAGTCCTGTGACAGCCGCCTATCGCTGCACCGCAAGAGTGGGCGCAACTCAGCTGAATTGCGGCTTTTGACACAGTGGACCAAAAACGGACGGAATGGCAACTGAAACGGTAAAGGGGCGCCCCACTACAACAGATGACACTCCACCTGGAGAGGCCCGTTCACGCCGCCTCCCCCGGGGCGCCCCACGCCGTTATTCGGAGCAGCATTGTAGGATACCAAAACCAGTGCGGCAACTTACTGGACATCACCTTGGTGCCATCGTTCTGCTGCCTTGGAACTATTCGCACAACAGTTTGCTACTGAAGACCCACCCCCCGCGACGCCCCACGCCGTTATTTGCTGGGTGGCAACTTACTAGACATCACTTTCGTGTCATCTAGATTTCAGCGCGTTCTGCTGCCTTGGAACTATTCGCACAACAGTTTGCTACTGATGACCCGCCCCACGCCGGAAATCTGGACGTTGTGCTGCGTTGGGACTATTCGCACAGCCGACCGCTACTTCGTTGTTTTTCCCTAAAAATTTTTATATGTTATTACTATTTTTGTTTTCTTGTATATATTTATAAATTATTAAAGTTTTATAATCTTACTACTTTGTCGGAGTGCTATATATTTTTAATGTGACACATAATTGTAAAAACTTTCATGTACAAAGAGTCATCCCTGGAATCTTCCGCTTCACGCTCGGTCCCCTCCCCAATCACAATACAGGATGGTTTTCAGATAATAGCAACGCTTCTGCTGTGACGGATCTCATCGAGTGTGGGCCTTGATCTACTATAACTCCTTTGAAGAGGGGTGAATCTTTACAGCTGTGGCCATAAACTACATCTGCAGGGCTAGCTGATACCCTAGGACCAGCCTGGACAATCGGACACAGAGGAAAAGGAGTGTCAGAGGGTGCAGTAGTGAATAGGGCGAAAGGGAGGTGTCGGGCGGGCACAGGGTGTGATTCTCAGGAAAGAGCAGCGCAGATGGGGGGAGGTTTATTACCCATGCATAAGACAGAGAGCGGGGGTGACCACTGCCTGGGGGAGATGCTTGCGAGGGTGGGGAGCCATGCTAAGGATCGACAGCGTGCACAGAGTGGGTCTGGTCAAGGCATCTAAAATGGCTGCCGTGCACGACAAAAGTGTGGCATTTGAAAAAAGACAAGATGGCGCAGACAATGTTTTTCAACACTTCCTGATTTCCTTCGAATCGAACGTTAACAGACGTTGGGGCATATTACCAAAGTTAAGCGATATTTATCCCTAACGATGCATTGCAAAGATTTTTTTACCGTCAGAAATTATCGCAGATAAACCTTGCTATTATCAAAGTTTATCGCAAATACGATAAAAACCGACCGCAATGCATTAATATCGCTGAAAACTCAGCGATATTCATGCATTACCGAGCTAATCCTCTTAGCCATGTTATCCACCTCCCATAGGATAACATGGCTAAGAACTGCTCAGGGCAGCTGTTACTTTTTGGAGATATTCGCGCTTATCTCGAATATTTCCAAAAGTTGATAATAGGAGATAGCGATGTTAGCGACTGTTTCCAGTCGCTAACATCTTGGCATGCCCACTTTGCATGTCATTAGTGATAAATATCACTCACATGCAAAGTGGGGCCCAAGATGGTCGCTATCTCCTACTAGCCGTCGCTAACTGGTGTTAGCAACAGCTAGGTAATACAGATATAATTTTATCTCCGCGAAGCGGAGCGCTGTTACAGATATATATCTTGTTTTTGAACGTTAATTTCTCAAAATGCACTGAAGCACATATATTGAGACCTAGCAAAGGCACATCGGGCTACCAGTCCCTAATATTTTACCAAGTTTCGTGCAAATCCATTCAGCCGTTCGATTATTATTATTATTTATTTTTTTTGCCCCGCGGGGCCCTTTTAAAACCTCCACATCAAACCTAGGGGATCAGCGAGGATCTACTATGCCCCCTTATGGTCATTTGCCCCTTCGCTTTGGCCTCCTCTTGTCTCTCGATCCTACCGAGAGACAAGATGGCGGCCGCTACGGACTGTTTGGAATGTTTACAGACACCGGAGAGCCAATCAGCTTCGCTTCGCAAAGCTCCGTAACGCGAAAAGTACGCGAAGCGGTGCGCTGTTACAGATATATATCTTTTTTTGAACGTTAATTTCTCAAAATCCACTGAAGCACATATATTGAGACCTAGCAAAGGCACATCGGGCTACCAGTCCCTACAATTTTGCCAAGTTTCGTGCAAATCCATTCAGCCGTAAGATTATTATTATAATTTTTTTTTTTTGCCCCGCGGGGCCCTTTTAAAACCTCCACATCAAACCTAGGGGGTCAGCGAGGATCTACTATTCCCCCTTATGGTCATTTGCCCCTTCACTTTGGCCTCCTCTTGTCTCTCGATCCTACCGAGAGACAAGATGGCGGCCACTACGGACTGTTTGCGGCCACTACGGACTGTTTGGAATGTTGACAGACGCCGGAGAACCAATCAGCTTCGCTTCACAAAGCTCCGTTGCGCGAAAAGTACGCGTCCTAGGCCGCTGCCCGGTCCGCGCTTACAGATATATATCTTTTTTTAAACGTTAATTTCTCAAAATCCACTGGAGCACATATATTGAGACCTACAAAAGGCACATCGGGCTACCAGTCCCTACAATTTTGCCAAGTTTCGTGCAAATCCATTCAGCCGTTCGGGCTAAAAGTGAGGCCAACCGCCCTATGGAAATTAACATGGGAAAAACGCGTTTTGGGACCCCCCTTTTTTCTCGGCCCCCCCTTGACGAACCCCCCCCAAATTTTCAAAGGCTGCTCAGAAACAAAATGTGCCATTTTCCTGAAAATTTCAGCCAATTCCGTCCACAAACGGCAAAGTTATTAGACATAGAATTTTCAAAAATCCCATAGAGAAAAAATCCTAACTATATATACCTACTGGCGACCGCCAGTAGGTAATATATATATATATATATATATATATATATATATATATATATATATATATATATATATATATGTATATATATATATATGCTTTTAATTGTCATTTTCTCAGGAACTACTAAACAGATTGACACTATTTAAGAAAAAGGCACAAGTCTGAACTGAGGACTACATCTCTGCCAAATTTGGCGTAATTCCATTCAGCAGTTCAGGCTGTAGCTGTGGCTAAAGGTCCTATAGAAAATTGCATGGGGAAAACTCGTTTTGGGACCCCCCTTTTTTCTCAGCCCCCGCATCACGAATCACCCTGAAACTTTCAGAGGAGGAGCGGAACGGAGCTAGCCATTAGTTTTGAAAATTTCGAATGATTCATCAGCCAGCGCCAAAGTTATTCCAAATAGAATGTTGCTGATTTCCTATGGAAAATAGGTCCTAACTATAACTACCTACTGGCGACCGCCGGTAGGTAGTATATACATATATGGGGCAGGTCTCCTGAACTATATCAGGTGCTTGAACTGGTGCGACTGCCAAATGGATTCTACCCAAGATTAAGTGCGTGGAAGCATGGAACGCATCAGACGCAATGATCATCAGGGGAAGTGTTCTGTCTTCCATGCTGTAGCTTCTCCCTTTAAAGCGTGAAAACTCACCTCCTTGTGTGTGGCTTTCTTAAGGGGACACTCTCCTTGTTTGTGGAATATGATATGGCCAGTCCTGCCATGAGGAAGCCCTGCCATGTTGCAGCGACCTATGCTGAAGCCAGCCAGCGTGTAGCTGTTCAGGGACAGGAAGGACGTGGTGAAAGTTCTACAGTGCAGCCTTGGATTCTGACCAAGATTAAGTGCGTGGAAGCACGAAACGCATTGGGCGCAATGATCATCACGGAAAGTGTTCTGTCTTCGAGGATGTAGCTTTCTCCCATTAAAGCGTGAAAACTCACCTCCTTGTGTGTGGCTTCCTTGAGGGGACACTTTTTTTGTTTATGGAATATATATATAAATGAGAGAGTAGCACCTCACGGATCCACTAATTGGTTGCACTCACCATGTGTCTGTGACAAAGACCTGTTTAGGTTGAAACACGTTGCCTGAAATAAACCTTTATGAAAGTAGTGTGCTGAGTGAAACTAATTTGTGCCTCCTGTATCCATGAAGCACCACTCTCTCATATTTCATGGGACCCGTACCCGCTGGTTTGCATCAGCCTGATAGGTAGATGCAGCTGGGCTGTCACGGGACACACACTTTCGATATATATCTTCAAGCTATATAGATGTGGAGTTCACAGTAGTAAATCTATACTTACCCATTTGCACTTACTGTCTCGATATTTTGGTGCTCGATATGTTTTGACACAATATTCTCTCCACATGATATTTCTGTTTCAGATATTGGGTCATTGATCCAACCAGTGGGCTAATAAACAAAAGCCTCTGTCACAGATAACTGAGAAGACATTGGAATGCAGAAGCAGTATATACAAAATGCATGAGTGAGATACAGCTCAAAGTAGTATGTGAACCCGGAGCAGGTAATGATTTTCTACTTACAAATAGACACTTTCATCATGCAGTGTTAGCAATTGAATCGACTTGGGATTTTAAATATATATATATATATATATATATATATATATATATATATATATATATATATAGCGAAGCTTGTCACTAAGAAGACAAAAAATTTCGAATAGAAAGCAACAAAGAGTCGACCCAAAAGTGCTGGTGCAAGGGTGGTTTAATTCGATGAAGCCAGCGCTGCCGCCATGACGCGTTTCGCCTCCGAGAAGGCTTGATCACATGACAAACTGCATGACAGTGAGCAAGGCATTTAAAGTGACAGTGCATGGAAACGTATCATGAAAATGGAAAAAATACTTTGCATTAAAACGCTGCGTTTATACTATCATCAAGAAAAGTGCCATAATGACAAATCAAGTTTATATCCAATACTTTTTCACAATTAATAAAATCCGATATTCAATTGATAAATGAAAGAGCATATTTACAAAGTACAAACCGGTAGAAAAATAGTAATAATGTATATACACGACAAATGATTTCATCTATTTACAAGAGCATTGGCCCATAATCTGAATATCCAGTTTGTATAAAGAATCAAAGTAATATGCTCATATTCAAAACAGCAGCGTCAATCCAAATTCATGAGACAGCATGTACAAGAAATCTGAATAGAGCCCAAGTGGGCCAGTCACAATATCTGCCAAAAATACAAAAAGTGCATGTAGTGATAGTGCAAAGTTAGCAATAAAGTGCAAGTGTTATGACAAACAATTCCAGAATGAAATCCTAAACAAAGTTTTTCTCATAAAAATTCATACTAATGATGTATTTAAAAAATTATTCAATGCTATATACAAAAATGGAAACAACATACGGGGAACAAGAAAATATTCAATAAATCCAAACAGGTCTTATGGGCATACTGATTAATCCTAGAGACAAGTATAGAGATCTTCCCTGTCATTCAGGCCATTAGGATTTTTTGTATTGAGCTCCAAAATGTATCTTGTCTCAAGAAGACGGAGTTTGGCCTCACGGTCACCTCCTCTCCTTGAGACTTCGACACAGTCAATTAAAAAGAACTGGAGCATATCAGGTATGCCTTGATGTTTATCCTGGAAATGCCTGGCAACCGGATAATTCTGATCGTGCCCTGATATTGCGCGTATGTGTTGGAGTATCCATTTGTGGGCGGGCAGTTTAGTACTGCCCACATATTGGAGCCCACACGGACACTCCAACACATAAATAGCATAATCAGTTTTGCAGGTGAGCCACTTGGAAATGGCAATAGGATGTTCATGAAAGGGGCTTCTAAAGTGCATCCTATTGCTGCCAAATCGACAGGCTTTGCATTGTGGACACGCCTTGAAACCCCTCTTGAGTGCTGACCAAGTGGTTGAGGCTTGGGGTTCTAAGGTATTACTAACTAGAGCCTTGGACATCGAGGGCAATCTTCTAAATGTCAATACTAATTTGATGTCTAGTTTGTGACCAATTACTGGATCACTTCGAACCAGATTCCAATTGTTGTTAAGAATTTTCCAAAGAGCCCCATGTTGGCAATTGTATGTCAAAATGACATGTGGGGAACTGGTTTGAACCTCCCCTGCCAAGGAAACATCCAAATGGATATTTCTAGTTTTAGAAATCAATGCCTCCTGTCTGCTAACTGAGTTAGAACGCCTGATCGCTTTAGTGAGATTCTCAACAGAATAGCCCCTAGCCAGGAAACGTAACCTGCAAGCCTCCTGTGCAGCCGCACATTCGGCATCCGTACTGCAGATTCTTTTGATTAGGAGCATTTCCCCAAAAGGAATGCTCCAAATCAAGTTAGCCGGATGGTGGCTGTTGGAATGTAAAATGGTGTTCCCTGCACTGGGCTTCCTGTAGAGTCTCGTATTCAAAGTGGTGCCTTCCACAAATACCTCGACATCCAAAAAACAGATAGATTCTGAACTCATATTGGAAATAAAATTCAAATTAACATTATTCACATTAATTAAATCAACAAAAGCCTTGGCACTATCATGGCTGCCTCTCCAAATAAGAAAAATATCATCAATGTAACGCAAATACAAAACAATGTTGTTAGAAATAAAATCGTGGTGTTGGCCGACTAGGACCTGCTCCTCCCACAGCCCAACGTGTAAACACGCGTAGCTGGGTGAGAAGCAGGCCCCCATCGCCACACCTCTAACCTGATGGTAAATTACGCCATTGAAGATAAAAAAGTTTTGTTCCAGGCACATTCTGGTAATTTCCAAAAGCATCTTATTGTGTGCCATCGATTGAGGTAAATCCTTGTTTAAATAATAGTCCAAGGCCTTGAGTCCATCACAATGTCTAATCGAGGTATAAAGGGATGAAACATCGAAAGTCATTAGTACCATGTTCTCTTCCCAGACAAAATGTTCAATCTTGCCTAAAAAGTCAAAAGAATCCCTAACATAGGAATTGAGACTCTTGACAAGGCTCTGTAAAAATAAGTCAATGTATTTGGAAACATTTTCCAAAGAGCTATCAATGGCCGAAATGATGGGACGGCCCGGTGGTGTATCAATGTCCTTGTGGATCTTTGGGATCAGATAAAATGAGGGAATAACAGGGTGATCTTTTTTTAGGTATCTGAACTCCTCATGTGTGAGCAGTCCAGCACTTCTCCAAGCTTGAAGTTTCTGATGTTGATCATTCCACGTATTCTTGACAATCTGGATGTTACTTCTGAGGTAACACGAAGTATCATTAAGTTGTAGTTCCGCCTGTTGGAGATACATGTTTTTGGGCCAAAGGATCACATTTCCGCCCTTATCGGCCTGTTTCACAATGATGTTGTGATCCTTCTGTAATTTTGTGATCAGTTGTTTATAACATCGATTTTGTTTGGAAATGTGAAACTTCTTTTTGTTTGTTGTGGTATATAGTTGTTTCATATCACGAACCACACTCTCCTGAAATGTATCTAAATTGTCATGGACCATAATAGGTTGAAAGGTGGATTTAGGCTTGAAAGGAGTGATTTGTTGTCCAGTTGGAATTAATGGGACTTCCCTTGTAATTTCAGAGGCTGATTCATTTTGTAGACCCCAAAGAATATTGAAAGTTGCCTGGCTCTGACTGCTGGTCATAATGGGACTTGATGTTATCTCAGTTGAATTGTTCTTTTTAGGATGTTGTTTAAAGAACTTTTTAAGTTTGTGTTTCCGTGTAAATCTATATATGTCCATGTGGGTGTCAGCATAGTTCATATTGCACGGAGGACAATACGACAATCCCAAATTGAGTACAGCAGTCTCCGCTGGAGTGAGTTTCAAATTCGAGAGGTTTACTACTGATTTTGCTTTGTTTTCCGTGTTTTCCTTTGATTGCGTTTCCAATGTCCCTGTTTGCCCGAGTTGTTGCCGTTTGAGGTTCCGGATGCGACGTTTCCGGCGTTGCCAGCGTTTGAAGTTTGCCCGCTGTTTCTTGGTGTGCGGGTTTTGTGTGATCTTAGAGTCTAGCTTCGATCCTGGCACAAGCAGTCGACCTCCTGTGCTAGGGAAAGTTTGGTAAACCCCAAGTTTGCCTCACGGCTTGGGTCTGCTTCTGGATCACTCTCCACCGCAGAACTTAGGCTAGAGAAGGAAGTTGCTGGTAATAAAGTATCTTCTCTTGTTTGTTGGGTCACGATATTGGAACGTGCTTTCGCCTTTACAGCATCATATCTTTTGGCGAAAGTGAAAACCTGTCCATTTAGGTAGTCAATTCGATCTCTCTCGAATTTAAAGGCTTTTCTTTTCTTTATGGTTTCTTCTTCCTTAGCCAAGCGAGTCATCATATCGGCTCTCATTTTGATGATTGAATCCGTGACTTCTAGTTTGGATATTTCATCCTCCAAGGCATCAATCTCAGTTTGTAATTTGATGCGATCGCTTTCAGCGTATTTCACTAAAATGCGCAAATACACACTGGAGCAGTTTAGATTTGCTTCAGCCCATTCCGCTAACATAGCCGGATCTGGATTTTCGTAGCTGGGAGCAATAGTACTTCTCAACCCCCTGGGCACACGTCCCACCTCTAAATAGCGGGAAAGAGATCGATGTTCCCACTACTTTGATTGTTCAGCGCGCATAGCGCGTTCCAATTTTTTAAATAAATCTTTTGTGGTCGTCGTTCCCATTTCCTGTAAAGAAGGCATAGTGCTCAAAGATCCCCCAGCCGGGGAATCCAAAAACATGGAATCTGCTGCCTGAGCTCTGTCGGCGGCCATTATTCAAAGCGCTTAGGTTGTGGCTAATATTGCAAATGCACTTCAACGACAAACTGATAATTCGGAATAAGTGTCCTACCAGTTGTCGCGCACACTTCCTTCTGCCGTTTCCCTAGTGTTTTCCGGGGTTCAAAAACTCAGATCCGGTCTCCGTAGCACCGAAGACGAAGGACTCTGGTTGCGGTCCCACTGAAACACATTGACGGTAAAGCAGGGGCGTTGCAGCTTTCCCCTCGCCGGAGATAGTAAATAGTCCCAGAAAAATCCGGAACAACAGCTTCCTGCCGCGTTGCCCTTGTTAGGAAGGGGTCCTACTCGTACCTGGAAAGCGTAGGTACTAGGTATATAGCGAAGCTTGTCACTAAGAAGACAAAAAATGTTGAATAGAAAGCAACAAAGAGTCGACCCAAAAGTGCTGGTGCAAGGGTGGTTTAATTCGATGAAGCCAGTGCTGCCGCCATGACGCGTTACGCCTCTGAGAAGGCTTGATCACATGACAAACTGCATGACAGTGAGCAAGGCATTTAAAGTGACAGTGCATGGAAACGTATCATGAAAATGGAAAAAATACTTTGCATTAAAACGCTGCGTTTATACTATCAACAAGAAAAGTGCCATAATGACATATCAAGTTTATATCCAATACTTTTTCACAATTAATAAAATCCGATATTCAATTGATAAATGAAAGAGCATATTTACAAAGTACAAACCGGTAGAAAAAATAGTAATAATGTATATACACGACAAATGATTTCATCTATGTACAAGAGCATTGGCCCATAATCTGAATATCCAGTTTGTATAAAGAATCAAAGTAATATGCTCATATTCAAAACAGCAGCGTCAATCCAAATTCATGAGCCAGCATGTACAAGAAATCGGAATATATATATATATATTACCTACTGGCGGTCGCCAGTAGGTAGTTATAGTTAGGATTGATTTCCATAGGGAAATCGTAACATTCTATTTGGAATAACTTTGGCGCCGGTGGAGGAATCTGCCTGAAATTTTCCTCAACTGTGCCTCGCGGCGCTCCGCTCCTTCCCTAAAAGTTTGGGGGGCATTTGTCAAGCGGGAGCTGAGATAAAAGGGGGTCCCAAAACGTGTTTTCCCCATGTTAATTTCCATAGGGCGGTCGAACACACTTTCAGCTCAAACGGCTGAATGGATTTTCACAAAACTTGGCAAAATTGTAGGGACTGGTAGCCCGATGTGCCTTTGCTATGTCTCAAGATATGTGCTCCAGAGGATTTTGAGTAATTTAGGTTAAAAAAAATTATATATCTATAGCTGCGCCCCGGTACGCGCACCGGGGAGCGCTCTGGGCGCGCCACGCGACTTGCGCACGGAAAGCTGATTGGCTCTCGGGTGTCTGTAAACATTCAAAACAGTCCGCAGTGGCCGCCATCTTGTGTCTCGGTAGGATCGAGACACAAGAGGTGGCAAAAACAAAGGGGGAAATGACCATAAGGGGGCAGGGTAGACCCCCCCTGACCCCGTAGGTTTGATGTGGGGGCCATAAAAGGATCCCGCGGGTGAAAACAAAAAGCGTACCGGGGAGCGTACTTTGGTGAAAAATAGTGAAAATAATAGTGTAAAATAATCATTTTGAGTGATTACAGGTAGGGTAGCTCTGAAAAGAGCTTTTGGGTTCGTGGCTGTTTTAGGTACCTACAAGTACGTCCCACACACACTCACACACACACAACCCCACAACCCCACACACTCCCCACACACACCTCACACACGCACACCTCCACCCACACCCAAACACCCCACACCCCCACACCGACACCTTACACATCCACACCCACACCCACATCCCACACACCCACACTCACACACACACCTCACCCCCCAACACACACACGCACACGCACACACAGATACCTCACAGACACACCCCACACATCCCACACACACACACCTCCCACACACACACCTCCCCCCCCACACACACACACCTCACAGACACATCCACACATCCCACACATACACAAACATTCTACACACACCTCACACACTAACACCCCCACCTACACCCAAACACCCCACACACCCACACCCACACACACCTTACACACCCACATCCCCACCCACATACCCCACACACCTACACACACCTATACACCTCATCCCCCCCCAGACACACACACACACACACACACACACCTCACAGACACACCCCACACATCCCCCACACACACCTCCCCCCCCACACATGGGGAAAACTCAGTGAAACACTAAAATAATAATTTAAAGTTCTTAGAGGTAGGGTAGCTCTGAATAGAGTTGCTGTGTTGTGTGGGTGATTTAAGTACCAACATGTAGGTACCAATGCAGAGTCTTAAATTCAATGTAGACTGTCTCATCTGTAGATAATTTGCATGTTGTTACAGAAGTTATTGTGGTATATGGAATCTATACTAGAGTCTGTCAGGAAAGCAGAAACAACATGGAGGCAGGAGATGAAGAAGCGATGTCAAATACACATTGGAGAAAATAAAGTGGGAGAAAGGAAGTAACTATGAGCAAAATTACTATGTAACACAAAAAAAATTGCACAGTATACTATAAGTCTCACATTATATTATATTCATTTTGGTACTATTTCATTGATTACATATAAAAAAGAATATTGTCTGGAACAATTTTTAATTATTAAATATAAATTTATTGCTCTGATTTTTCAAAATTTAATAAGACTTCCAACATTATGTCGTCGGGAATGTCCTCATTTGGATTACATGATTCCATTTCTTCCACATATTTCAGAAACTCTTCATTAAGAGACTGATCCAAAAAATCTGAATCGTTATTCTCTTCCTCTGGGTTGTCCTGAAGATCAAGTTCGAATGAAATATTACATTTATTTTGATCTCCTTCCATTATGTTGCTGTAAATTGCATAAAAAATAAATATATCAGTAGAGATAGGGCACTGTTGGGTTTAAGTTCAGATAGGTAGTTTTGATTTTTTAACAGTGAAGTTATCTTTGGGCAGTGTATGGTATCAGGCTGGAAGTAGAAATATAAAAAAGTGTATATCATAAAGACTAAGTAAATTGATAAATATACAAGACAAGCCTAACTCCATCCATATCTATAATAGAGAAGCCTATCTCAATCTATAACTATTACAGAGGGATAGTATATAATTATCAGAAAATGTTTTCCAAATTAACTTAAAGTGCACAACATACTTCAGTTTTCAAAATAACATCTTACCTTTGAAAAAGAAGTTTAAGTTCTCAGTGAAAATCTTTTTGAAATGTACTTCAGGAAGTAGCAGTCAAAATGGCTGTGTTTCCCTCTCTTTCTTTATATATATTCATGTACATAACCAATCAAATGTCATGAAATAATAGTAGAAAATGAAAGTAACATTTTAATTGGTTGTAAATTCCAACACTTCAGATGTGTTTTTGTCAAGTAATTCACCTCAGGATATTTAGAGATAGCTACAGGCCAAATGGCTCAATGGAATTCCACCAAATTTGGGAAAATGGTAGGGACTGGTATGTAGTATGGCCTATTCGATATTTGGTGAAAGTGTCTCTGGTGGTTTTTATGTAAATTAACTTTTAAAAAATTTTGGGAGCGCTTCCCAGTGCGCGCCCCGGTACGTGTACCGGCAGCGCAACGGGAGTCCTCCATTTTGTGTTTCGGTAGATTTGAGACAGAAAATGGAGGACAAACAATGTTGGGAATGGGTATAAGGGGGCATCGTAGGCACTCCCTGACCCTCTAGGTTTTCTGAGGGGGTCTTAGGAGGCCCATATAGGTGAAAAAAAAAAATCTTTTTCGCGGGGGGAGCGCCCAGTACGCGCACCAGGGAGCGTACCGGGGAGCGTACTTTGGTGAAAAATAGTGAAAAAAGTTAGAAAAAGATAATCTTTTGGAGTGATCAGAGATAGGGTAGCCCTGAAAAGGGCTTTTGGGTTCTGTGGCTGATTTAGGTACCTACAAGTAGGTACCAATGCACAGTCTTAAATTCAGGAGGAATATTCTATTCCCCTCATCTGAAAAGTGCACACCATCTCCTCTGTAGATATCTTGCATGTTGTAACGCAAGTTGTTGTTGTATATTGAACCCATTCCATAGTCTCTCATGTAAGCAGAAACAGATTTATTCACATGTTTCCGTGCTTTCTCAAATTGTGGACAAAATTGGTTGGACCAGTTACATTTCTGTCTTTGGCATATATTGGAATATACCATGGCAGTTTGTGGAAAAAGTGTCATCAATTGCCCAAAGGTGTCCTTTAAAACCATCTCCAGACCTACCCCAGTCAAAGTGCCTAGGTCATTTCCACCACAGTGCAACATTATGAGGTGAGGGCGCGGCAGATGGTAAAAGGTTTTCACCAATGGTATCAATTGATGACATCCTAATCCTCTTTGGCCAATCCATTTTATGTGCACATTTGGTAAATCAAGGTTGTGAAAATTTCTGGTAGCTGCATACCTTTGAGCCCAGTGAATGTAGCTTTGTCCAATAATCCAGACAGAGTACATGGGGAGAGGAGGTTCTGGTGCAGTCAGATGAAGTGTAGGAATGAAATGGCTGTTGGAACAGTAGGAGTTTGCAACAAAAAAAACTGTGGAGTTTCAGTGCTCTTGAATCACAAGCAATGATTGGTGGATTCAGATAGTTGAAAACTAAAAGTTAGGGTGCATGGTTCTGTTGTGTGTAAGAAGTAATTTGAATGGTTAAAAAAAGTCATTTAAAGAAAGATTGCAGTGGATAAGCTGGTGTATTGAGAGGTCAAACATCCTTGCTCATTTGATTTGCAACATTGTAGAATAAACTTTTAACCCTGGGAGGTCAGTGAGGAGGGAGTTGGTATGGTAACAGATAGAAAGGGCTGAGGGGGGGAAGGTGTTGATTTGAAAATAGAGAGGGAAGAGTTTTGATTGGTTACCATGAGGAATATGTGTGTACAATTAGACGTTTTCTGTGCCATTAATGGTTGCAGTGCCTGGAGAACATAGCTTTTGCTCTGCTAAAGAAATATTGGTGTGTGTATCTGACACTGTTCTGAATCTCCCAAAGCATTTGTAAAGGTGAGTTATGATTCATTTAGATAGAGAGTTCAGATTAAGAAGCACATTGATTTTCTTTGCTGTTGGGTTTTGTGATGCTTTTTGAAAATGCATGGTTTCTATATTTGTAAAATAGAGGATTTGTATTTTGTGAAATAGTGATGTTTCAGTAGTGAAGTTGAATGGTTGTACATAGGACTTGCACTCTGTATCTAAAATGTTATTTTAAAATCAATTTTAGGGTAAATGAGTGGGTTTCAGTAGTGAAAATGAATGATTGTACAAAGGACCTGTGTTGTGTTCCTAAAATAGTAATTGAAAAACGATTTTAGTGCAAATCAATGGGTTTGAGTAGTGAAAATGAATGCTTGTATATAGGATCTGTGCAGTGTTCCTAAAATGGTAATTGAAAAACGATTTTAGGGCAAATCAATGGGTTTGAGTAGTGAAAATGAATGCTTGTATATAGGATCTGTGCAGTGTTTCTAAAATGTTAATTGAAAAACGATTTTAGTGCAAAACAATTGGTTTTAGTAGTGAAAATGAATGCTTGTAAATAGGATCTGTCCTCTGTTCATAAAATATTAAATAAAGAACGATTTTAGGGAAAATTAATGGCTTTCAGTAGTGAAAATGAATGCTTGTACATAGGACCTGTGTTCTGTTACTAAAATGGTAATTGAAAAACGATTTTAGTGCAAATCAATGGGTTTGAGTAGTGAAAATGAATGCTTGTATATAGGATCTGTGCAGTGTTTCTAAAATGTTAATTGAAAAACGATTTTAGTGCAAAACAATGGGTTTTAGTAGTGAAAATGAATGCTTGTAAATAGGATCTGTCCTCTGTTCATAAAATATTAGATAAAGAAAGATTTTAGGGCAAATTAATGGCTTTCAGTAGTGAAAATGAATGCTTGTATATAGGACCTGTGTTCTGTTCCTAAAATGGTAATTGAAAAACGATTTTAGTGCAAATCCATGGCTTTAACATTTTTAAGAAGGAATAAATAGTGTGTGCATAATTATATAAAAATATTTGAATCTTTTATAAACATGTTACCTGTTTTACATCAGATTGGGAAGCAGACTGAGTTTCTTTGCTTTTGGTTTGTTTCATTTTTTGGGTAATGCTTGGTAGGAATGTTTGCAAGAGATAGGAAATGTATTTTGTAAAATAGTGAGTTTTCAGTACTAAAATGGAATGCTTGTACTCCATCAATGCATCCTTTCACATGGGGAAAGCTCCATGTGAAAGCGTTTGCCTCAGTCTTATGTCTGCTGTGAGGCAGGCACAAGATTTTGACGTAACAGTGTCTTAAAAGTGACGCAGTGAAATCTCATAGATTTCACTGCGTTACTATTACGAGGTTTTCTGCGGAGAAATGACCCCTCTGTGTACATTACACCTGACAGAGGTATAATGTGGCGCAGAGGTTTAAAAAGTGACGCATCTACCTACATGCGTCACTTTTTAAATATGGCGCAACAAGGCACGTGTTTTATGCCGCCGATACGTCACAAAAAGTGACGCATCAGCAGTGCAAAACTGACGCAGGGCCTCATAAATGAGGTTCATCTTTTTTTGCACACTACTCCAGTTTAGTTTTGTCCACTGCACTCTTGCACACAAGCCTCACCTTTTGTGCTCCCCTGGACAGGCTTCATCTCATCTGCACTCCTGCTTAGGTGTCAGAATCCTTTGCCTTACTCTTATGCCTGCTGTGAGGCAGGTGCAAGATTTTGACGTAACAGTGTCCTAAAAGTGATGCAGTGAAATCTCATAGATTTCACTGCGTCAGTATTACGAGGCTTTTTGCGGAGAAATGACCCCTCTGTGTACATTACACCTGACAGAGGTATAATGTGGCGCAGAGGTTTAAAAAATGACGCATCTACCTACATGCGTCACTTTTTGAATATGGCGCAACAGGCACATGTTTTATGCGCCAATGCGTCACAAAAAGTGACGCATCAGTAGCGCAAAACTGACGCAGGACTTTATAAATGAGGCTCATCTTTTTTTTGCACACTACTCCAGTTTAGTCCTGTCCACTGCACTCTTGGACACAAGCCTCACCTTTTGTGCTCCCCTGGACAGGTTTCATCACATCCCCACTCCTGCTTAGGCCTCATAATCTTTTCTTAGAATAACATTTGAAAAACAGAGACAAGGTCATATGTATAAACTTTTCATTGCACTACTGAAACATTTTTGGGGCAAAATAATGTATTTTACATTTTTGAGAAAGAATAAATAGTGTGTGCATGATTACATAAAATGTTTTGACCTTTTCACAATCATGTCACCTGTGTTACCTCAGATTAGGAAGTAGATTGTACAGATGAGGTGAGGCATGTCCAGAGGGACAGAAGAGGTGAGGCCTGTGTTCAAGACTGTAGTGGGAGAGAGGCTTTTCTTGGAGAGCATAAGTGGTGATACCTGTGTTTAAGAGTGCAGTGGACTAGGCTTCATGAAGCCTATCCCCCACTGCACTCTTAGACACAGGTCTCAAGTTCTTTGCACCCGTGGACAGATCTCTCTTCTACTACACTCTTCAATAGAGGCCATACTTCTTGTGCACCCCTAGACAATCCTTACCTCATCTGGAACCCTGAATTGACTTCAACTGATTGGCATGCTTAGACAGGCCTCAGCTTATTTACACCCTTGGACATGCGTTACCTCATATGCACGTACTTACTATCAATTATACTCAATACATTGAGGCCTTTTTAGAGGACAGAGATGAGGTAAGGCTTGTCCAAGGGTAAGAGGAGGTTAGTCCTCTCCATTGTAGTCATGGACACTGATTGCTTGTACATAGGACCTGCACTGTGTGTCTAAAATGTTATTTAAAAAAGGATTTTGGTGAAAAAAAAATGACTTTTAGTTTTTTGAGAAGGAATAAATAGTGTCTGCATGATTAAATACATATATTTCATCTTTTCACAATAATGTCACATGTGTTACCTTAGATTAGGAAGTAGATTGTGTAGATTAGGTGAGGCATGTCCAGAGGGACAGACGAGGTGAGGCCTGAGTTCAAGACTGTAGTGGGAGAGAGGCCTTTCCTGGAGAACATAGGTGGTGAAGCCTGTGTGTAAGAGTGCAGTGGACTAGACTTCATGAAGCTTATCTCCTACTGCACTCTTAGACACAGGTCTCACTTTCTTTGTACCTGTGGACATACCTCTCTTCCATTACACTCTTCCATTACACTCATACAGGTCTCACCTCTTCTGCACACTTGGAGAATCCTCACTTGATCTGTAACCCTGAATAGACCGTTTGCTTTTTGTCATTGCTTTGTTGTTTGATAATAGTGGTCTATAATGTTTAAAAAGTTTGAGTTTAAAATTATTTGTAACAGCGCGCGTACACCAGCGGTTTCTTGGCGCTACAACTGACAGACTCACAAGGAAAGAAAAAAAGGGGGCAGGGGACCGTTAGAAATTACTCAAAGGACTTCTTGAATAAGTAGGCCTTGAGTTGTTTCCGGAATTGTGAGTACAAGGTGAGGGATCGAATTTCCAAAGGAAGAGAGTTCCACTGGGACGGGGCCAGAGTAGAAAATTTAGAGCCTCCCCACTTCTTTGTTCGGAAGCGTGGAACCATAAGAAGGGCCTGGGAGGAGGAGCGGAGCTCTCTACATGGAACATAAGGGGTAATCTCAGAAGAGATAAAGGCTGGGGCTGTACCTAGACGAGCAAGGAAGGCGATGGAGGCGATCTTAAATTGGACCCGAGCTCGTACAGGCAGCCAGTGTAGGGACTTCAGGAGGGGGGTAGAGTGATGAAATTTCGGGAGGTTAAAGACCAGGCGGGCCGCCTGGTTCTGTATGAGTTGGAGACGCCGTAAACTATATGCAGGGATCCCCGCATATAGGGCGTTACCATAGTCCAGGCGGGACACCACCATGGCGAGAATAATAAGTTTGAGGGCAGAAAAGGAAAAGAAACGGGACACCCTGCGTATGGTACGCAGTGCAAGAAAAGAAGCAGAAACCACAGAACCAACCTGGGAGTGAAGGGACAGTTGGGAATTAATTTTTATGCCAAGGGTTTTAACTGAGGTAGCAGGAGACGGGGAGGGACCAAGAGAAGAGGGCCAAAACATGGGAGTCCAGGGGCTGGATGAACCACCTGTCAACACCAACTCTGTCTTGTCAGGGTTGAGTTTAAGGTGGTTGTGGCTCATCCAGTCCCGGATATAAAGCATAATAGATTGAAAGTTAGAAACAGAGGAGGGAGAAAAAGACAGATCAAAAACAAGCTGGAGATCGTCCGCGTAGTTAAACACGGCGACCTCCATTTGTTGCAGGGAAAAAATAAGAGGAGCAATATAAAGATTAAATAAAAGAGGGGAAAGAGAGGAGCCCTGAGGGACCCCGCACTGAACTCTACGGACGTCCGCTGTAAAATCACCCAGGCGAACAGCCTGGGTGCGGTCACTCAGGAAGGAGGAAAGCCAGACCAGGGCCGTCCCCCCGACCCCCGCCGCCCTGACACGGGAAAGTAAGATGGAATGATCCACCGTGTCAAAAGCGGCTGAGAGGTCGAGGAGCACCAGGGCCTGGCGCTGGTTAGTGTCCATACCCTCCCTGAGGCTGTCCAAGACCGAGATAACAACGGACTCCGTAGAGTGTGCGGGGCGAAAGCCGGCCTGACGGGGGGCAAGGGCTCCATGCCTCTCCACAAAGGAGCTCAGGGCGCAGGTGACGTGGCGCTCGAGCACCTTTGCCAGAAATGGCAAGAGGGAGATGGGGCGGAAATTAGCAGGCACAGAAGGGTCCGAGCCGGGTTTTTTCAAGATAGGTACAATGACCGCCGATTTCAACGGGTCGGGTACCACACCTTGAGCAAGTGAACTGTTTAGGAGGTGAAGTGGAGGGTCAGGGCAGGAAGTGAAGATGTAACGGAGAACATGGGCGGGACAAGGATCCAGTGGAGAACCGGACTTAACCAAGGGGACTATGGTGGACAAGGTTTCCCTAGTCATGAGGGGAAAGGAAGTGAGTTCGCCCTTGGGAAGGGGACACCGGGGATCCACAAAGGAGGGGGAAGGGGGGGGGGATATTGGCCTTGATGGTCACTATTTTATGGATAAAGTAGTCGTTTAAGGAGCAACAGAGTTCCTCAGACGGGGCAGGCTTAAGGGTGGATCTGTCCGAGAACGCCAGGTTGTGAACAATTGCGAATATTTCTTTAGACTGGTTTTCAGCAGCCAGTATTTTGGAGGAGAAATAGATGGTTTTAGCCTCCAAGATGTCTTTTTTGTACTGGGTCAAGATGGTAACATACTCCAGTCGCGCAGTGGGGCTATAGTTTCTCCTCCAGGCCCGCTCGGCGCGCCGTACCGCTAACTTCGTGGCCTTAAGCTCTTTACTGAACCAGCGGTTAGCGTCTTTGTCGCGCTTAGAAGTGATACGCTTGAGCGGAGCCACCGAGTCACAACCTGAAGACAGCCACTGTTCTATGGCCATAGCCTGGGAGAGGGTAGATAAGCCCTGTAATGAGGGGAGGGAGGCGGTGAGCGAAGAGGAAAAATCTTGCAGATTGACTCGGCCCCAAGCTCGAACCCAGATGTTTTTAGGGCGAGGGGGTTTGGCAGGGGAGTGCACAGGGAGGGAAAATGAAATGATATAGTGGTCAGACCAAGTGCAAGGAGAAATTAAGAGAGATTCCACAGGACAATTCAGTGACCAGATCTGGTCGAGTGCATGACCTTTAATGTGGGTAGGGGAATGAATATGTGAAATGAAACTCAGGGAATGAAGGGTTTCGGAAAACTCTTTAGAGGAGAGACATTCAGCGGGGTCAGAGGGCCAAAAATTAAAATCACCAAGAAGCAAAATAGACGAATTGTTAACAGTAATGGTGGCCAATACTTCCAAGAAATCAGGAAGAAACAGTAACGGGGATTGGGGAGGGCGATAAGTAAGAAAACAAGTCAGAGGGGGGGTGGTGGCAGTAGTGCGAATGACCAAGTATTCGGAGGTCGAGATGCCAGGAAGAGATAAAATTTGGAAAGGGAGGTCAGTACGAGCGATGACCGCTACACCGCCCCCAGTTCTGCCCGTAGAGCGTAATGTGCTATTTTTTCTAACACAGATTGAAATCAAGATTTCAAGAGTAAGGAAAGATGTCCTCAAGGCAAAGAAGAAGGAAGAATGAAATACGGTTCCAAACAAAAACAGCAACGGAATTACAGCACTCTTCAACAACAAATACTTCAAAAAACAGGAACAAAGCTCCTGGTAAGACCACTAAGTCTTTCTTACGGAACATATGTAGATCAAGTAAAAATGTTGGACAACATGTAGAAAAAGAGAATGAGAGAGTAAATTTGAAAAGGAAGGAGAGAACCTCAAAGAATCCTACAACTGGAGCCGGAGAGAATAATATGTATAGGAATAGAAGGCAGAATCAGTTTAGAGACATTCGTAAACGTATGTTTCGCAATAGGGTGGTTTTAAATTTGTTAAAAAACATTAGGAAAGGTAAACAGAGAGCTGCTTTTTATGAGAAAAAGAAAAGTGTAGAGAAGATTGTTGATCAGGCTTTTGAAGTTAAGAAAAAATTATTTATTTTAATAATCAATAGAATTAGGACACTTAACAAGACAATTGATGTTTTCAAATCAAACAGTAGATGGAAAAGAGTAATTAATCGGACTAATTTTTGTAAAGTTTTTTCAGGAGAATGGATGCACAGTTCAAGTTGTGAGCCATTTTTTAATGAGGAGAGTTACTTCCAGGAGAATGATTTAGTGCAAGCAGTTGACACCAGTGGTCGAGCGTATGAAGTGAAAGACGGTTGTCCGATTGAAAAAGAGAAACTTGTGCCTAGAGAACCAGAAGAGGTGTTAACTGATGAAGTTTTAGGGAGACGTACTAAGGGTCCAGTGTACACTTGGAAGTGTAGTCGTATTTGTAGTGTGCGACAGGAATCAATTGATTTGTTTTGTAATTTCTTACGTACATATAGTAAGAAAAGTCTAAAGCAGAAAGTGAAGTTGTTGCAAGACTTAGATCCTTGCAGAGTGAGAGAAAACACAGGTTTGCAAGGGCATTCACTGGCTTGTCTTTCTAGAAAAGTTTGTCAGAGTGTTTTTCATCATTTTAGGATGTTAGCAGTGCATCATACCAAAATGAGGAAATTAGTGAGAATGTTGTATTATGCAAAAAGTCCAGCACTTAAGCTTAAACAATTAAACAGTGCTCTTTTGCATGGAACTGATTTAGATGTGAAGAAGATTTGTGAAGAAAGTTAGAGATTTGTTATTTTGGTGAAAAAGAGGACAGTGTAGAAATTGACACAGCATTTCAAGGTAATGTGGAAGAGAATGTACAGATTTCAAGTACAGAAAAGTTTGAGCAGGAAATTACCAGGTTTAAGGTGAAATCAAGTGAAAGGCCGAATTTTACTTGTGTGTGTTGTCGACGAAGTCATTATAAACATCAAACTAGATTAGTTGATTTATACGTAAAAAGTGAAAAGATGAATAATTATGAGTGGAAGGATTTTGCAACTTATTTGTGTGTGGAGAATTGTTTTGATTTGAGTTGTGATCAGCGTATTTGTAAATATTGTTATGATAAATTAAATCAAAACAGAATGCCTGCCAGAGCTGTTCATAATAATCTGGAGTTGGAAGACATTCCCCGTGAATTGATGGATTTAAATACATATGAGTCTATTTTGATTCAATGTGTCCATCCTTTTCAGGCAATTGTTCGCATGGAGCCTAAGATAGGGAAATTGCCTCCTACAGATTTGCAGAGAGGATTAAAGGGAAGAGTTGTTTATTTACCTCTAGATTTAAAAAAATATTGATACAATTGGTGTAGAAAATGTAGAAGAGGAACCTTTAGTTATTCTAGTTAATGGGGTTCCGACAAAGAGTAAGAAAATCTGGCAAGATTTAGTGAATGTTAGGAAAGTCAAAAAGGCAACGTTGTATTTAGTCAAAAACAATGAGTATTACAAAGATGTATGTGTTGCAGCAGAGGAAACAGCTGCAGATGAAGACAGTGATTGTTCTGGCTGCCAAATTGAAAAAGTTGATGTGTCTAGAAGTGAAGAAATATATGAACATTATACTGTTCATCCTTTGCATTCCAAAGAAGTAATGGGGAATGCAATTGAATTGTTTCAAATGAAAGCAGCAAAAGGAAGTCCCATTAGTGTATGGGAAGAAAGTTTGGAAGCTCGTTGTTTTCCACAGCTATTTCCAACAGGTCGAGGTGGACGATATGACCATCGACCACTTCAAATTCCTGCATCTGAATATCGAACTGTAAGATTATATGCTGAAGATCCAAGGTTTCGTCAATGCATTCCCTATTTGTTTCATTTACTGTAGGAAAGTGACTTGTCTGGGCTTTCTTATGCAGTAAACCATATACTGAAAAGTGGAGCACATCTGCAAAATGTTTCGGCGAGGGACTTTATGGAGAAAGTGAATCTGCAAGATAATATTTTGGAATCTCATTTAATAAATCTCATGGCATGTCAGCGTGGTACAAACGAGTATTGGTACCGTCGTCATCGGGAATTGAAATGTATGCTAAGAAACTTAGGAACTCCTACATGGTTCCTGACTCTTAGCTGTGCCGAGTATGCATGGGACGACTTACTTGAATTTCTACGCGAGGCAAATGCAAATATACAAAATATAGAATTCAAAACACCTGGAGAACTGTGTTCTTTGGATCCAGTGAATGTATGCAGATATTTCAATCATAGATTTGAAGCTATGATGTCTTTTATTACCAACAAAAAAAATCCTCCCCTTGGAGAGGTTTTGGATTTCTTTTGGAGAAAGGAGTATCAAGCAAGAGGTGCTCCTCACATACATATGTTGTTGTGAATTAAAGATGCACCCAAATTTGGAACAGATTCGGATGAGACAGTGATGAGTATTCAAAATGTGCTGTTCCGAAAACTACCGAAGAAAAAAGTTTTACGCTTTCAATCCCATCGTTGTGGAAAGTACTGTCGTCGAAAATTCAGAAACAAGGACAAGTTCTACACAAAATGTCGTTTCAGCTTTCCACGACCAGTGATTTCTAAAGGAAGAGTAAATAATTTAATGTCTTCTCTACGACATACTGTGACGAGGAAGTCACCAAAAAAGACATACAATTTAAAAAGAAACAAAGAGTCCAAGTACATCAACGACTACAACCCAGTGATTTTGTCCATGTGGAATGCTAACATGGATATTCAATTCGTTGCTGACAACTCTATTGCTGTGGCTCGATATGTGATATCTTACATCACAAAAAAAGAAAACACAGAACTGAAGGAAATGTGGGAGGACATTTCACATGAAAAGAGTCTAAGCAAGAAATTATACAGTTACAGTCTGAAGATGTTGTCGCATCGAGAAATTGGAGCATATGAATGTTCTGATCGATTGTCATCAGCAAGTCTCTATGCCAAATCTAGAACCATCATTTGGGTGAGTCTAGGTCTTGCTGCAACACGAAATCGAGTTTTCAAATCTGTACAAGAGATAGAGTATTTGGCGGAGAAAGAACCAGAAAGTAAAGATATTTTGAAGACAAACATGTTGGATACATACTATCCAAATAGAAGTCCTCACCTTGAGAACGCTTGTCTCTATGAAGTTCTTCAAAGCTATATTTATAAGAGGAACATCAGAGAAGATATCAATAATGGAATATATGCTGTCATTGGATGTGAAGGATGTCTAGTGAAACATAAAAAAGGCAATTTGATTAATTATCGAAAATTGAGTTGTGAAAATCCAGACAAAAGGGAATTTTACTATTTAGCTCTTTTGCAACTCTTTAAGCCATGGCGTACAGAAGAGGAACTACTTGGAGATTTTCTCTGTTACGAAGATTCTTTTAATGCAACCAAGGATACCATAGAATGTCCTGTTTTTCCAAATTATCTGCAAATGTTGAACGAAGAAATAGAGCAAGAAGCCACAATTGCTGCAGAGATTGCTAGAGACAGTTCTCAAGACAGTCAGAGTTCTGCTTCATTGAGTCAGGATCCACTTGGAGGACCAATTATTCAAAATGAAGCTACCACTGCCATGGATGAGGTGGAAAGAGCTATGGAACAAGCTCAAGATGATGTAGTTAACATAGAAGATTTGGTGAAACAACTAAACCTTGAGCAGAAACAGATATATGACGAAGTCACAGATCAGATTGAACATGGATTCACTCATGAGAAAAAAGAGTGCTCATGTACATCATTTAAACCAGTCCAACTGTACGTTAGTGGAGAAGCGGGAACTGGAAAAAGTTTTCTGATTAAAGCAATTGCAACTTATCTGCAGAAAAGGACTGAATCACCGCTATCTTGTGTTGTTACTGCTCCAACTGGGCTGGCAGCACATAACATTAAAGAGATTACTTTACATCGTTTACTGATGCTGCCAGTGAAGCATGATAACAAATTGCAATATCACAAGCTATCTGGAGATGCGTGTTCTGAAGTTTCGAGAGTCCTGAAGAAAATGAAACTTCTTATGGTGTCAAATATAATGCTTGCTTTTGTGTATTTGAGAATGCAAGAAATTCTTAGAACAGACTATGATGTCTTATTTGGAGGAAAACATATTATTGTTTTTGGAGATCTATTGCAGTTGACTCCAGTGAAAGGACAAACTGTGTGCAAAATGCTCACGCATGAAGATACCAGGAAGTGCCTAGAAAGCATTGGAAACGTTAATATATGGTTAAACTTCAAATATGCAGAACTGCTTCAAAATATGCGGCAGGCAAAGGATGAAGATTATAAAAATATTCTACAAGATGTAAGAATCGGAAAAGTAAGACAGCAAGGGAAAGAAGCTTTACATGGACGATTAATTTCAAATTTGTACCCAAATGTAAAACATTCTTCCAGAGTATATTTTTAAGAAAATAAACGAGAAGAAATCTGGCATATGTTTGATGCCAACTCTGAAAGAATGTTCCATGTTCAACAACAAAATGTTAAAGTTAGAAAATGAAGAGATAGTGAAACTGGAAGCTATAGATAAAATTGAACATATGGGAGCAACAATTATTTTGTCTGAAAATTTGAAATCAAAATTGGATTCATTAGAGAAGACTATATCTAAAACTGCTGGTTTTGAAAAGACTCTGAATGTGTGTTTAAATTGTCGTATCATTTTGAGAAGGAATTTAAATGTTGAAAGAGGTCTGGTAAATGGAGCAATGGGTCATGTTGTTGGTTTTGTGAATTACAAAAATAGAGATGGAATTGAAATTTTAAAAATTAAGTTTGATGGCATTGAGGAAATAGAACAAATTTGTCGTTGTTCAGCTAGATTTTTGCTTGTGAAAGACTTATATGTTCGCCGAAAACAGTTTCCTATTTGTTTGGCATATGGTGTGACAATTCATAAATCTCAAGGTTTAAGTGTAGATAGCGCTTTGGTGAACATTGTAAGTTCTGTGTTTAAAGAGGGTATGGCATATGTGGCATTATCACGAGTCAGAACTTTATCAGGATTGTACTTGATTGAGTGTGATGAAACAAAGATTTGTGCTGATCTAGATTGTGTTAAAGAATACAATAGGTTAAGAAGAGAGTATGCTCCACATTTGCCTCAATATCCTCTGTTTGAAAAACGTGTGGTAGGCCGAAAAAGAAGAAATGAGAATAATTGCAGTGAGGTAGTAGCAAAAAGACAAAAAGTAGATGAAACTGTAATTGTAAGGAGAAAGAAAAAAGATTCTGTTGAAGATGTTGTTGGATTTCAGTTTGAAAACAGTTCTGGTGTCAACTGCTATGCTAATGTAGTGGTTAATGTTGGTTTTTTTCTTCAAAATATACAAGAACAGATTGTTGAGAATCGGGATCAAAGATTCTGTTGTTTGTTGAATTCCGTGTTTGAGAAATGTAGCAGTAATAGAGCAAAAATAGAAAGTGTTTCAGAAATTCGAAATCTTCTAGACATATGTTCTGGTCAAAATAAATTTTCACAGAATATTCAGCAGGATTGTCAGGAATTTGTAATGTATATGTTTGATGTATTGGAAGATGAAGGTGTAGATATAAAAAATCTTTTTAGCCTTTCTTATCAATGGCAGCATGACTGCGACAACTGTACTTTATCAAGTACTACTAGAATAGACACTGAAAGATTTATATATTTGACTTTACCAGACTGCAAATCAGTGCCTTTTAATAATCTAGTTAAAGCAGCGTATAACAATATGGTGTGTACCCAATGTAAGTCTACAATGCTGTCCACATTATTTCTACAAAATTATGGTCAGTATGTCATTTTAATGTTCCAACGATGTAGACCTGATGGAACTAAATTGACAACTTCTATTAAAAATTTCGTTGGTTCTCAGTTATCAATATCAGGAAGAACCTTTGCAACTGTAGCTATTATTTTTCATGACGGTCCTTCTACAACATCAGGGCATTACACATGCTATTTAAAAAGTTGTAAAGGTTGGACCCACTGTAACGACATTCATTTGACTTTCAAACAACGTTTGCCTTTTGGCTTAAAAAATTCATACCTAGTGTTTTTACAACCAAAATTTAAGTAAAGGTAATTGGCCTTTGAAGACGGGAGCAGTTAATAAAGGTTATTTTGCCGTTTAAAAATATATTCTGAGTAAAAGTGATCCGGGTAATATAAAAAATTGACTTGTCATATAGGTACTGTAAGTGGATCTCATAGTAAGTGATATTAGTATTATAGAAAATGATGAACATGAGTGAGTCAGAGATGGTTTTACAAATACTTATATATTGTGAAAATGTTGTATGAGCCTTTCTTTCAGAACGTCGGAAAAAAGGTAATTTCAGAGTTTCTTAGAGTTAATTTGAAAATATACTCATACATCTGACACTATTTGGCCAAAAGGAAAGGTACAGGAATGAGTAAAGAGTCATGACTGAAAAAAAGGAGTATATGAAAATAATGAAAATATTTCAGATGTTCTTGGAGCTTTTCTTCTAGAAAGTCGATGAAATTGATTTTTTAGTGAACAGCAGAGTACTTTGCAACGAGAAAAGGACCTCCATGATATACTATTTGGCCTCAAGGAAAAGTAAGTCAATCAAATATTAGTGTACATTTGTCATGGAGAAGCGTGGCTCAGTGGTTAGAGGCGGCAAACCCGGAAGCTGAGATCGGCCGTGGACCAGGGTTCGTTTCCCTGCCTCGGTGGGTCTCGGGCTCAAAAATTCCACAGACTCGACAATTCTCGCTCCGGTGCCTACCCGACTCACGGGGTCACACTCTGCGACTCTGGGCAATAGCTTGCTTAATCTCCACTACGGCCCCTCGCGGCGGGATGCCTGGCTTTCACCTTGTGGATACCCTGCCGGGGTATCTTACAGGGGAATACCAGGACGGGTTCCCTAAGCAAGCGCCTTGATACCTTCGGGTGATATGTGCGCTATATAAGTCGCAATACATTTGTCAGTATCTAAGGTTTTTTTTAAAACACAATCTTTTAGATTGTGTTTTTTTTCCCCGCTGTCATATGATGAGTAATTTGAACTCACTGTTTTAAGTGAAATTCAATATATTCTGAGAACAGCAAAAATAAACTATGTAACATGTTGTACAAGTTATTCTATACTTTGGATTGTGTTAATTAAATTGTATTCCCATTCTCTGACACTCACTTTCCTTTTTCCTCTCTCTTTCAGGTCTCTTAACTCACTCACACTGCTTTTCTCTCACTCTGTTTCACACCCATTCGTTTACTCCAGTTCTTTCACAACCCCTCATTCTCATTTCAACTGTCTGCATCCCCTCTGTCCCTTGCACCACTTTTCAGCTTTCAGTCTCTCTGCTTTACCCCCCTTTTCCGTCTTTTCCTCCTTTGCTCTTTTACTAATTCCTCTTTACTCACTGAGCAGTATTGTCGCACTGTATCACTATAGCTCACCCACTCTCCCTCGATTATCTTTGTTTGCTCCTTTCTTTTGACCTCTTTTCTCTATTTTTCGTTCACTACCTCTATGTCCTCAGTGCCTCACTCTCCTTGTGTTATGTTCACTTGTGTTTATCTACCTTCTATCATTTGTTTTACAACAACTTCACTGCTCCTCTCTCATCGTTCTTCATCCCATTTCTTTTACTCTGGTTCCATTACTATCCCTCATTTCCTTTCTTTCAATGTCTTTCTCTTTACTTTCATCGCCAAATTATTTTCTCTCAGTGCCACTCTTTTAGTCCTCTTCTCCTCTCTTTCCTTTTTTTGCTCCTTACTCATTTCCTTTTGTCACTCATTGTACTCCACCTCACTCAGTTTTTCTCTTAGTGTGTCTGTCTACTAACTTCCTGACTCCATTTCCCTCAATCGTTGTATATTATCCTCTCTCCCTTCATCCCTTCACTTTGACTGTTCTTCACTTACTCACAGTTATCTTCTATTTCTCAATCTTCTAAATGCATCCTTAATTAGACTCTTTTCTGTCTCTGTTATTATCTTTTTACTTACTACTGTTTCCTGACTTAGTTTTGCTAAGTGACATTGTTTTAGTATCTTTCTTACTTTCAGTTCATTTCTCTGTTCTTCTCTTCCTCTGTGTCAGTGAATCTATATGCCTTACTCTTAGTAATTTGCTCTCATTCTATTTCTTTTTTTCTCTTTTTATCCTTCTACCTTACTTTATTTCCCTTTCTGTGTCCTTCACTCTTACTTTATTTCTAAATACACTGTTATGATTTTTAACCTCTTCATTTGTATATTTTAATTTAAAATACACATTTTACTAATTATAACTTATTTTTTCTTCTCTCTTTCACATATACAAAGTGTAGTAACATTTTTTAATTAAAGTTACATTTATTATATGGTAAGTATGACTATAAAAATGTATTTTGTCATCACCCTTTGCTTTAAGTTCACTAATATTTTCTCAAACAACCTCACTCCTGTGTCTTTATTAAGCCTGGGCGTAGTGGGGCGTAGTGGGGCTCCGCGGAGCTATGCGGAGAGGGCGAGAAGCTACGCCCACTCCCGCACTCCGCGTAGCCCCACTACGCACCTCCCTCCCGCTCTCCCCTACATACTTTATTTAAGCAATTACACTGATTAAAACAATTTTAAAGCACTTACCTTGTCTGGGGCTCGTCCGGGGCTCCCTCTTTGAATAGCGTCCTTTTCCTGGATACCAATGCGCATGCGCGGGCGGCTGCGCATGCGCATTTCTCCCAAGAAATGTTACCTTGGCCGCATTCACTTTTTTCTTGCCCTCTGGGATTGAAAAAAACTCACATACAATGTGTGACCTGGGCTTGTATGGGGTATTTTGTTCAGGCAGCCATGTTCTCCCCTCCTCCTCTTGCTCTTCCTCCTCCTCCTCTTCTTGACCACCAATGTACCGTTGTGGTGGTCCTCTTGGTGGTGGTGGTGGTGGTGGTGGTGCAGATGCTCCAGCTGTTACAGCTACAGTAGCCATTTGAAAGTACAAAATAGTTCTCTCTCTATTGCTGAAACCGGTCTTCCTCAGTCAAAGGACAAAGTCAGAATAAGGAAAGAAGGTGGGGTCTTTCATCATTTGCAAAAAACAAAGTGTCCTGAACCAATGAGAAGTGTTATTTTCAGGTCATATGACCCGGGCTTTACTCATTTGGAAACCAAAACTGTTCTGCACCAATAGAAAGTGTTATTTTCAGGTCACATGACCCGACGCGCTTACGCTGCGCGCCCGTAGTCACGCTCCTGGGCGGGCGCGTAGTGTAAGCGCGTCAAGACGTTGCGCGATCGTATGCGCTCGCGTGCTTCCGGGTGCGCTTACGCTGTGCGTCATATACGCCAAACGTCACGATGTTGTTTTCGTTTGCGAAAATCGCGCTAACGGGACGCTCCCTGGTACGCGCCCCGGGGCGCGCCGCAACTTTGCGCTGACCGGGGTGCTCCCCGGTACGCGCCTCGGGAGCGCCCCGGGCAAAAAAATAAATAAATAAATAAATAAATTTACATAATTATACAATATAAAATTCATTATAAAAAATATTACTTTTCATACCTATAGAGATTTGCTATTAAAAAACCTATGAAATTCACTGAAAAAACCATAGGTTTCACACCAGTTATAGTTAGCTAGAAATTTTACTGGCATAAAACCAATGAAATTCCCACGTTATAGTTAGTTGGACTCACTATAACTTGCGCGTGCAATGCACTGCTGATGACGTCACATATTACATCACTCATGACATGGTCAGTGACATCACTCATGACATCACTGATGACACCATCCTTGTGACAGAGTGACAGACCTCCTTTCACTGTGATGTAACCCTTGAAACACATATTCAAAAATAGAAACTAAAATTTTCAAAAAAATGGAGATACCCATACCAGTTACAACAACCAATTCAGTAATTCCACCATCTATATACACATCCACTCATTCACTAACAGTTCTATGTAGTCACTCATACATATACTCACTCATCATATGTAGTGATACACCTATACATCCTGTTACACACCGACAGTCATCCAAAAGATACTCTCACACATACTCACACAAGCAAAAAAACTATTGAACATCCATTTATTTGCATATACAGCTATACACACACTACCACCTTACTTCTAAGGAACCTTACACATACTTACTCTCTTAAACAATCACTTATAGAAACACATACTTATTTAAACAGGAACTCTTACAATCCCTTACTCTCACATATACTCACTTATATACATCAACATTCACATATACTACATTAAAACATATGTAGTTACTGATAAAGACACTAGTGAGACAGTCATTCACTCACTAACATACACATATACACACTCATCCACCCATACAGTCCTGCACATGTGCTGTATTCAAAACACATACAAACAGAGAGTCAGTCATTCATGCATCTATGTGCTAAGTAATACCCCCACCAAACCATACAAACACTTATACTGATACTAAGAAAAACATCTAATAACCCATATACCTACACATGTAGCTACTCACCAACCCATGCAGCCACTTATACACAAAGTGAAACATTAATACTCATATTTAAATATTTAAACATTACTCACTAATATTTATTTTTCAGAAAGACACACATTCACTGGATGGTGTCATCAGTGATGTCATGAGTGATGTCACTGACCATGTCATGAGTGATGTAATATGTGACGTCATCAGCAGTGCATTGCACGCGCAAGTTATAGTGAGTCCAACTATAACGTGGGAATTTCATTGGTTTTATGCCAGTAAAATTTCCAGCTAACTATAACTGGTGTGAAACCTATGGTTTTTTCAGTGAATATATATATATATATATATATATATATATATATATATATATATATATATATATATATATATATATTCCACTCCTTCCTGCTTCTCCAGGCACGGCACGCAGGACACAAAGACCACCACACAGCTCATCCAGTACAACAGGTCAGTTTATTATCGCCTTAATTCTCCCTCTGGCATGACGCGTTTCGGGTATGGACTACCCTTGATCACATAACGGTACAATGATTTAAGAGACCTTTAAGTACTCATTTTTTCTCCCTCTTTGCTAAGCACACCACGTGGTTCATAAAAAAAGAAGATATACTTTAAGCATATAAGTCGAGTGGCTCTTTCATTTTTGTGAAAACAGCACATATGGATAATTAAGTTTTATGATCAATATACACTGGTTGTTCGCATACAATATAATTGCATAAATGCATATGCGGTAAACATGGACTGGATTTGTGCAAATTCGCAAGAATAAATTGATGTGGCATGTATTCTTTCATTATATACAATTTAAATAATTTAAATAATATACAATAAATTATTCATTATCTACACCTAACATAACTGTACAAAAATATATATACATGTATATACAACACCATAATCCATTATTTGCAATATATATCTACATATAGTAAAAAAATAGAGAATAAAACACATGTTATTGCAGCATGAATGCTGCTCATATGTTCAAATCTATGCCACTATGTAAACCTGAATACTCTCTCTTTACCAGCTCCCATGTTATTAAATACTTAGTTAAAAGCCATTGTGCAAATAATCTGCCTAAATGCAGACGCCTATGTGCAACTAAGCTTATTGTGCAAAATTGATCTATTATCATTAATCCAAGTGCAATAAACTTTACAGAATAAATTCATATTTTACTTATGAAAGCTGAGCCCAGTTGTCACAAAGAGCTCACTCAAGATTTTATATACAAACAAAGTGCTAAGTGCTGTATCAAAAAAATGAGCAAATGCAAAAAATCATGTGATAATATTTACAGTGAAGCTATGTGCAAAGTTGTCAATATCATTATAAGTAATAATGATCTATCAGTAAAACGGTATAAGACAATGTTATGTATGGATCAGTTACATTATTCGCAGGGAGTATATTTCTTCTGTTCAATTCACTCTTATATGGACAATGTCATCATTCTGTGTTGGTCCACCAAATGCACAGATTTGTCAAGTTTATCCATCCAATTGCAGGGCGTTGTGTACATCTATTTCTTCTAGATTGTTATTCCTATTTTATCATCTCTTCAGAAGTTTCTAAAACAAGGGGGAAAAAAAAGAAGAAATAGAAATATTCAGGTTGATCTAAAGAAATGAATGTAGATCCTCCGTGTTATTAAGACCTTGGGGAAACTTGCAGTTGAGATTCAGAATGTATTTAGTCTCTAACTGTCTTAACAGAGTTTCCCTATTCCCTCCCTTTTTAGGCATAGGAAAAAGATCAATCACGAAGTACCTTAAACAGTTAATGTCCTTATTGTGCACGGACTTAAAGTGCCGTGCCACCGGGTAATTTGGATCACAGTTAATGATGGCTCTTATATGCTGTAATATTCTCACGTGCACCTGTTTCTTAGTGCTGCCCACATATCTGAGCCCACAAGTACACGTGAGAACATATACAGCATACTCTGTGCGACAATCAAAATTACCCCTGATAGTTAATTCCTTTTCCCTGAACGGAGTGCTGTATTTCGAGGTATTGACCCCAAAGCTACAGGCCCGGCAGGTTGCACATTTAAAAAACCCTTGTTTTGCCGGTAACCATGTTTTAATTGAGGTCCCTTCCATCATGGATTTTGATAAATGACCTTCCATGGTTTTACTCCTTCGAAATGTCAATGTTGGTCTTTCAGGTAATCTATATTTTAAGACACCATCTGTTAGTAATATGGGCCAATTTTTAGTTAAAATAGCCTTGATCTTACGCTCCTGCATGCTATAGGTGGTTATAAGTCTGGGTGTATCAATATCACTGTCATCCTCAGTTGCAACTGGCAGATTGGTGGGGAGTAGCGATTCTCTAGATCTATCACTTGCTTTCTGCACTGCTATGTTCAGTATAGTCTCAGTATAGCCCCTTCTTCTGAAGCGATCTAGTGTTTCTTCTTTGCTTTTGTTATATTCTTCCTGCGTGCTACATATACGTTTTAACCGCAGCAATTCCCCAAAGGGAATGCTGGCAATCAGATGTTTAGGGTGGGCACTAGTGGTATGCAATAATGCATTCTCTGCAGTTGGCTTTCTAAATGCACTAGTCACTAACTTCCCATCAATTATCTGAATACGCACATCCAGGAAGTCTATGGTGGTCTGGCTACAGTGTGATGTGAAATGTAAGTTACATTCATTAACATTGATTTGGTCAATAAAATTTAGGGCACTCGTACTGTCACCTTTCCAAATCATAAAAACATCATCAATAAAACGTAACCAAACAATAACTTTGTGCTCAAAAATCTCCCTGTATTTATCCATGAGGACCTGCTTTTCCCAGAGCCCCACGTGCAAGCACGCGTAGCTCGGGGAAAAGCAAGCCCCCATGGCAACACCCTGTTTCTGTCTGTACACATCCTTGTCATAAGAGAAAAAATTCTTTTCCAAGCACCAAGCAGTCAATGACATTAACATTCTATTATGCATTGCATAATCTGCGGATCTCGCATTCAAAAAATGTGCCAACCCTTGTAGGCCGCGGTTGTGTTCAATGCTAGTGTATAGCGACTCGATGTCCAGAGTCACTAATGTTAAGCCATTGCACCATGTAAAATCATTAATTCGTCTGAGAAAGTCCCCAGTGTCTTTTATGTATGACGGCAAAGCTCTTACCAGATCTTGAAGGTAGAAGTCAATATATCTGCCGACCCTTTCTGTCATACTGTTGATGGCCGATATGATGGGACGTCCTGGGATAGGCATCACCCCCTTATGTATTTTTGGTAACAAATATATAAAGGGCATTTCAGGGTTCACATTGTACCTAAAAGTGTATTCCTCCGTGGTAATTAGACCATCATTTTTCCACTTAAGGAGTTCTTTCTTCAGATTTTCATTTGATTTGTTATAAACCTTCATGGTGGTCTTTTCATAGCAATTTGCATTAGACAACTGGCATCGTACTTCCTTATCATAGTCTATTTTGGGCCAGAGGACGATGTTACCGCCTTTGTCTGATTTTTTCACTATGACCCCCGGATTTTTTCTGATCTTGTCCATGAGTTGATTGAACTCTCTCTGTCTGTTAAGTTGTTTGATATCCTCGATTACTCGATCATGGAATACATCAATTGCATCTTTTTGCATTAGAGGCATGAAAGTCGATTTAGGCCTAAATGGGCTTTCGCCTGCTCCCTTTTGCAACAAATCTAGTTCTTTTAGTTTGTTCTGAGTGGAGATTTGGGATGTATTGAGTTCTTCGTTAATGAGCTCATGCATAGCCCACAAAGCCGGAATTTCCGCAACTGTCAATGTTTTTCCTGCTTCACTTGATTCCTTATTGTTTTTCTCTTCCCATCCACTTTTAAGTGCGAAGAACTTTTTTAATTTCAGTTTCCTGATGTAGCAGAACAAGTCTATGTGGGTTGAAGCATAATTGAAGTTAGTATTGGGGCAATAGTTAAGCCCTAAAGCTAGAAGCTGTTCCTCTGCTTTGGTGAGTGTTAGAGTTGTCAGATTTATGATTGTTTTCTCCTCCACCATTACTTCTTGCGCCAATAGTTTCGCTTATTTTTTGGCTTCCCGCTTGCGTTTCCTGCGCTGATGGTGTCGCGTTTTTTCCGGCCTGATTTCCTTTGATTCGAGGCCCTAATGTTTTCATCCGCTCCTCCACTAAAAACTCAACTTCCTCTTCCAGACTCAAGATCATTGTGTTAGTTACGCTAATGCTACTATCTCTGCTCGAACCACTTGTGAGGGAATCAGTATCAGTTCCATCAGTTGTTTCATTGACTGGATTTACTTGCAAAATGTTCGGTTTATTTAGATTCTCACTTTTTTGTTTGCGTATGCTATCATATTTTTTTGAGAATGTATATATGTGCCCCAAGCGATAATCCTCGAGATCACGAGCAAACTTTTGCACCTTTCTTATTTGAATTTTCTCTTCATGTTTTTTGAGGCGCTCTTTGATTTCCTCCTTTTTTGCTGTAATCCAGTCCTTTTTGTCAGATTTGCCGAGTTCTTCCTCTATCGCTTCTATCTCTAAAACCAATGCTAGGCGGTCGATGTCTGCGTATTTGACAAGGATTTTAACAAGATTCATAGAGGCATGGAGATTGCTTTCGCCCCATTCACGCAGCATTGCTGGATTTGGTTTTTCGAAACTTGGAGCTAACAGTATTCGTAGCCCATGTGGAACTCGACCAGCTTCTATGTATTTGCTCAGTGATTTGTATTCCCACCATTTGGTTGTTTCCGATTTCATCTTTTTTTCAAGGTTCTTCGATAGCAGGTTTACATCTTTATTAACATCCTGCGTCGGGTTTGCCCGTTGTCTAAATAAATACCGTTTGAAAGAATTGTGGCCACGGCACCAGTGAGTTTATTCTCGTGCAACTGGGGTTTGGGTTGGAATATATATATATATATATATATATATATATATATATATATATATATATATATATATATATATATATATATATATATATATATATATATTACCTACTGGCGGTCGCCAGTAGGTATATATAGTTAGGATTTTTTTCCTATGGGATTTTTGAAAATTCTATGTCGAATAACTTTGGCGTTTGAGGACGGAATTGGCAGAAATTTTCAGGAAAATGGAACATTTTGTTTCTGAGCAGCCCCTGAAAATTTGGGGGGGTTTTGTCAAGGGGGGCCGAGAAAGAAGGGGGGTCCCAAAACGCGTTTTTCCCATGCAATTTTCCATAGGGCGGTTGGACTCACTTTTAGCTCGAACGGCTGAATGGATTTCCACGAAACTTGGCAAAATTGAAGATATTGTTTGCCCGATGTGCCTTTGCTAGGTCTCAATATATGTGCTCCAGTGGATTTTGATAAATTAACGTTAAAATTGAGGCGTACCTGGCGCGTAACGGAACTTCGCGAAGCGAAGCTGATTGGCTCTCCGGTGTCTGTCAACATTCTAAACAGTCCGGAGCGGCCGCCATCTTGTCTCTCGGTAGGATCGAGAGACAAGAGGTGAAAAAAAACAAAGGGGGAAATTAATGAAAGGGGGCAAGGTAGACCCTTCCTGACCCCCTAGGATTGATGAGGGGGCTATTAAAGGGTCCCGCGGGGCAAAAAATAAAAAAATTAAAATTTCCGTTTTTTCGCGGTAGAGGCGCTACCCGGTACGCGAACCGGGTAGCTAACCGGTACGCGAACCGGGTAGCTAACCGGTAGCGTAACGGGAGTCCGCCATCTTGTGTTTCGGTCGAATTTAATCACAAGATGGAGGAAAAACAATGGGGGAAATGGGTATAAGGAGACGTATCCTGACCCCCTAGGTTTTCTAAGGGTGGCTGAGGAGGCTCATATATGTCGAAAAAGAAAAACAAATTGAATTTTTCGCGAGGTTAGCTGCCGGTACGCGAACCGGGTAGCGAACCGGGAAGCGAACACAAGTGAAAATTAGTGAAAAAAGGTACATTTTAATTTTTTAAAGAGTAATCATAGTTAAGGTAGCTCTGAAAAGAGCTTTTGGGTTCTGTGTAAGTTCTAGGTACTTATAAGTAGGTACCAATACATAGTCTTAAATTCAGGATGAAAATTCTGTTCCCCTCATCTGAGAAGTGAACTCCATCTCCTCTGTAGATATCTTGCATGTAGTAACGCAAGTTATTGTTGTAGATGGAGCCCATTCCATGGTCTCTCATGTAAGCTGAAACAGACTTATTTACATGCTTCCTCGATTTCTCAATTTGTGGACAAAATTGGTTGGACCACCTCCATTTCTGTCTTTGGCATATATTTGAATATACCAAGGCAGTTTGAGGAAAAAGTGCCATCAATTGCTCAAAGGTGTCCTTTAAAAGCATTTCCAGACCTACCCCAGTCAAAGTGCCCAAGTCATTACCTACACAGTGCACAATTAACAGGTCAGGTTTTGGCAAATGCATAAAGGTTTTCACCAATGGTATCAATTGGTGACATTTTAATCCTCTGTGGCCAAACCACTTAATTTCCACATCTTGTAAATTGAGGTTAGGTAAATTTCTGTTATCAGCATACCTCTGAGCCCAGTAGATGTAACTATGTCCAAAACTCCAGACAGAAAACATGGTGAGAGAAGGTTCTGCTGCAGTCAGATGAAGTGTGGCAATGAAATGGCAGTTGAAAAAATAAGAGTTTAAAATGAAAAAAAACTGTGGAGTTTCTGTGTTAATGAAGCAGTAACAGTGATTGGTGGATTTTGATTGCTGAAAACAGAAAGTTAGGGTGCATGGATGAGTTCTTTGAAAGATGTATTTTGAATGGTCAAGAAAAAATTATTAAATGAAAGATTGCACTGGATATGCAGGTGCACTGAGAGTTCAGAGTTCAATTGAAACATTGTTGTGTGAACTTGCAAACACCAGAGGTCTTCCAAGAGGTGGTTGCTATGCAAAAAAGGCAGAGAGGGCAGAGGGGGGAAGGGTTTTGATTTGAAAAAAGTGGGGGAAGAGTTTTGATTGGGTGACATGAGAGATATGTGTGAAGAATTACAGCATTTCTGTGCTTTTGATAGCTGCAGACTCTGGAGTGCATACCTTTTGCTCTGCTAAAGACAAAGTGGTGTGTTTCTGAGACTGTTTTGAAACTCATAAAGTATTTGCTAAGGTGAGAAAAGATGTATTTAATTTAGATAGAGAATAGTGTGCTTTAAGGCGAAAATTATGAAGAAAGTTGTGTTTTTAAAATGTTGCTTTGCCTCAAGTGTTTTACAAATAGATTTTGTTTCTTTGAGAAATTGTAATTGGAGAAAATGTGAAGTATTAGTACTGACAGGGTGTTTTTGTGCATAGGAGCTGTGCAGTGTTTTCAAATTATGACTTGAAAATCGTTTTTGAGGAAAAGGAATGCTTTTAACATTTATGACAAGGACATAATGGTGTATGCTTCTTTATAAGGCATTTGAGTGTCTCTGATGTTATTTTTCCCATTTTAATGTAAGACCTTTCCCCGTGGTGCAAATTCCTTGTAAATATGCTCCCACCTGTGCTTGGCAAATTTAGATTTTGAATGTTTGAGTTACATAGCCATGTTAAAAGTGACCCTAAAATGCTGTAAAGGCAATCAAAAAACGCTTCCATGTGTCTTAAGGACATTTTCAGTCATTTCCCCATGTGCAGTGTTTTCAAATTATGACTTGAAAATCGTTTTTGAGGTAAAGGAAGAAAACATGGTGAGAGGAGGTTCTGCTGCAGTCAGATGAAGTGTGGAAATGAAATGGCAGTTGAAACAGTAGGAGTTTGTAATGAAAAAAAATGTGGAGTTTCTGTGCTAATGATTCAATAGCAGTGATTGGTGGATTTTGATTGCTGAAAACAGAAAGCTAGGGTGCATGGATGAGTTCTTTGAAAGATGTAATTTGAATGGTCAAGAAAAAATTACGCTTACGTTACGCGCTCCGCGCCGCGCCGCGCCCCGGATCGCTTCCGGGGCGCTGCGCTTCGCGCCTCGGTTTGCGCACCGGAGCACTTCTGGTTGCGCTAACGCGGCGCGTCATAAGACGCATTACGTGACAACGCGATACGTCGCCCTTACGCGACGCGTCACGATGTTGTTTTCTAACGCGGCAGTTGCGCAAACGGAACGTTTACCGGTTCGCGGACCGGGTCGCGGCACCAAATTGAGCTAACGGGAAGCTACCCGGTGCGCGGACCGGTAGCGAAACAAAAAAAATATATATATATATACATAAAAAAATTGTATTAAAAACATATAAAATATATTTTTCAATTTAAAGAAGAATACATTTTAAAGCTTTTGATACTTGCTATTAAAAAACCATTGAAATTCACAGAAAAAACATAGGTTATAGACCATATATAGTTAGGAATTAGCATTTACAAAACCTTGAAAATTCACTGAAAAAACCATAGGTTATACACCATATATAGTTAGGAATTAGCATTTACAAAACCTTATTTTACTCACACAAAACCATTGAAATTCACATATATAGTTAGTTGCACTAACTATATATCGCGCACCCGCAATCCACTGCTGATCATGTCACATATTACATCATTCATGACATGGTCAGTGACATCACTGATGACATCACTGATGACATCTCAAATGACATCACTGATGACATCACTGATGACATCTCAAATGACATCACTAATGACATCACTGATGACAACATCCAGTGACTGTATGTTTCTGTAAAGTTAAAATATGTCTTACATATTGAAGAATGAGTGGATTAATAAGTGTCTGGATGAAGTATTTAGTAGGTGCATGACTGACTGTATGAGTGAGTGATTAAATGTGTCTCACTGAGTGCATGGGTTAGTGACTAAACTGTCTTAATTTGTGCATCATTATATCTGTTGTTCTGTAAACTGCTGCATGTGTTGATCAGTAGCTATATGAGTAACTATATGGGTTATTGATTTGTTGCCCAAGTATTTGTATGGGAGACTGAGTGTGTGTGTGTGGGTGGCTGGGAGGTGTATGACTCTGTGCATAGATGTGTGAGCAGTTGATTCACTAGATGTATGGGTTCAAAAGTGCATGTGGAAACAGCTGTATGGGCGGTTGACTGTGTGCATGAGTGTATTGGTGAGTGAATGGATATCTCAGTGCTACATGTCAAAGTAATTACATATGTAAAACACAGTACATTTGAGAGTTGACATATATAAATAAATGTGCATAAGAGCCAGTGAATGTGTGAGTGGCTGTATGGATCATTGTGAACTTGTTTTCGGGATTGTATAAGAGAGTAAATATGTGTTAGTATATGTTTGAATAAGTAAGGTGTGTATAACTGTATAGTTGAGAAAATGGAGGTGTGATTGATTCTTTGCATGACTGACTAGGTGTGTGTGTAACTCCATGGATGAGTGACAGTCTGTGAGTGTCTGTTTACACTGAGTGTATCTAAGGTTATATTAGAGTCTGAAGAGGTTCATCGTATTATCACATGAATGATGTCATCAGTGATGTGATCAGTAATGTCAAATGAGATGTCATCAGTGATGTCATCAGTGATGTCATTTGAGATGTCATCAGTGATGTCATCAGTGATGTCATTTGAGATGTCATCAGTGATGTCATCAGTGATGTCACTGACCATGTCATGAATGATGTAATATGTGACATGATCAGCAGTGCATTGCGGGTGCGCGATATATAGTTAGTGCAACTAACTATATATGCGAATTTCAATGGTTTTGTGTGAGTAAAATAAGGTTTTGTAAATGCTAATTCCTAACTATATATGGTGTATAACCTATGGTTTTTTCAGTGAATATATATATAAATATATAGCTGTAAGGTGGCAGCCAGCACTCACACTCACACACACAGTGTGAATGACACAAAAGAGCGTGCAGCATGACTAATGACCATGCCACGACTGCTAATGGTGACCAGCCATGCTGCAAATCCCTCATTCCAATCATGTGAGCAAGGGGACAGCCATGGAGCAGTGGGAGAGCATGTGCTTACAGTTCGCCATAGGAGGTTGTGACAGCACAGCTAGAGGATTCCTGTAGCAGAAGAGCTGTGTAAAGGAAAACATTCTGCAATTGTTGCTAGGGGCTTGGGTGTGGGGCATGTTATGTTTTTATGCAAATGCGTGTGAGTGCTTGTCTCTGTGGAGGCATTTCCATGTCTGTGGAACGTGTCTATGCATGTGTGTGTGTGCGTTTGTATGTGTATTTCAGTGTGTCAGCATGTTTATCTTTGTACATATGTTTGTAAGTGAGAGGGAGTGTGATTGTGCTTGGTGTGGTGTCAATATAGCACAGCAGAGTTTGATGCTGGCTACCTGGCCTCTCCAATTGTTGGCATTTTAGTATCTCGCTCCATAGCATAATAATCTCTAATGTTTGCGGCCCATGTCTTATTTTGGGCGTTACTGGCATAATGATGCTCATCCCTGGCATAACTTTGGTCAAAGTATTTGGTCCAGATAATAGTGGGTATCTGCATCATGATTATTCCCACTCAATCATAATTCTGTCCATATCATAAGAGTAGGCATCTTCTTATTATTGTGGGTATTTTTGGCGTTAAAAGATGTTACTCCAGCTGCTAAGCTGACCTTTCGTAACAGACTGAGGTTCTACTTGCATGATGTTGTCCATCATTAGCATAATGCTAACCATACTATAAAGCCTCGCATGAGGAATGCTTCTTCTTAGAACTAAAATGATAAAAGGTCAAACGTGTTGCACCCAAAAAAATATTGGTGTTAAAATAGTGTCTAAAGCACTGCCACCAAATGAGTGTTAGCTCATATAATGCATTTCAGCCTATTAGCCCTATTTTCTGATAAGGAAAGTACACAAATTAAAGTAGCAAAGTGAAGACAAACACCGTCGTTTCTTTTACAGCTTTGTAATTTATTTATTTTTAACTTCCCAATCTTCATGAACTATCTGAAGTTAGAGAACTAAAAAAAATAATGGGCGCACATTTCCCTACATATTGGATGCGAGAAAAAACACTATTAACAATAGTATTTTTGCACGGTGCTTTCGCTTACAAGATACATTTTGAATTTAAATTCGGCCACAAAATCTTAAAAAGATTACAGAAAACGTCTAATCCTAAACTAGGTAAAGTTGGGAAACTGAAATCATTGCTTTTGAACGAACCGTCTTTGAAGGAGACATTTAAATCTGTGTCCACTTCCAGTTTTGGAAAATAATCATTTTTGGGTGATGTGCTGCAATTCAATGATTCAATCATAAATGTCTGGATAGAAGAGATTGGTCTTCAGCACATTGATTTAAGGGGAACCATTCCATGGCAACAAAAGACAAATCATATTTTCGCTCACGATGCACAACCCACGTATTTATTTTATGTCAGAACATCATAACAAAAATATTTCCTTAGATAAATATTGCATCTTATATCACTCCATCAAGGTGAACACGACAGCGCAAAAATATACCTTTAGTATCTCTGTCCATCCTTTTAGGGCTGTTCTGGTCATTACGCCACTCATGCATTTCTCAGGCAGAATGATGGATCGGGGTTCAGATTTCAGAGCTGGAGGGGCTGCCATGCCTCCAAAACCTTTTTTGCTTGATTGCACATTCATACCTAGGCTTATTTTGGTTTAATTCATGGCACTGGATTAGTGCTTAATTTAAAGCAAGTGGTTTCTGGTGTTCAGCACTGGCACTTAATTGTCAACACCGGCACTTTTGGCAGTCTCCCACATTGTGCAGCTGTTTGTCTAAATTAGAGAAGACCACAATAAGAGTTGTTTATTCATTCAATATACATAAAAAATTACTAAACATGCAGCCCAAGACATTTCTATAGCTTTGGGGGCCTGAAATAGTCTGGTTAGTTACACTTGTAGGGTGTGATGGTTAGTAATTGTGTTGGTTCGATCATTGGCCGCGCTGGCAGGGAAAATGGGTGGTGCAAGCTGCAGTGGCCTCCTGACGAGGGCAATGTCACTTATGATTTTTTACAAATTAAGCACCCCACGGCATCAGCCTGATGAATATGTATTCAGTACATTGGTACAGAGCTCAAAAGCAGATTTTATGTGCAGTACGAATCGTAATATGAAATCCAGTTACTGTATCCTTTTATCTACTTTGTTTCCAGATATTTAAATATGCTTGTAATACCTAATCTATTTTAATATGAAGTGTATAATTAGTAAACAATTTAAATTACACATCCCGAAAAGCTAAACTAAACTATTAATTTACTGCATATATTTGGAGTCCCAAGAGTAGCAGGCAAAATGTATAATATCCTCATAATCAAACAGAAAAAAAACTACACTCAGACGATTTAATATGACTCAGACAGAAAACATGAATTTACCTTATTAAAATATCTTTCACATAGTTCTAAAGAAGGTATAATTCCTTCTGCGACATCAATGCACTAATAGCATTTTAACAATAACACATTTTGTGAGCAGAAAATCAATTATTCACCTGCCCTTCAGAAATCTATTTTCGACGTTCTCCTTAACATGCATCTAGTCCAAGTCTATAGATATCAACCTGGTGCACACAGGATTTTTGTCCATAAAGAGAAAGGATAGAAAGTAAGTATTAATTGTATCAGAATCAAGCTCAGCATTAGATCTTAGGTGATAGGAAAAATGTTCAACTGTAAAGTATACTGAAATACGAAGAGAATTAAACACAGAAAGAAGAGACAAGTAGAACATGAGATGGATCGATCAGAAAAGATGGGAGACTGGAAAGAAAAAAGAGAGAGACATACAAGAATAACAGCAAAAGTTAAGCCGGATAAAGCATAGGCTGGACAGAGGGAGAAAGCGAGAGACAGAGAAGGAATATTGCAATAAATATATAGAGGAAAAAGAGAGAGGGGAAAAACAAAATTAGAGCCCAAGTGAGAACGTGAAAAACACAAAAAAGGCATGAGAGAGAGAGCAACAGAGTGAATGAGAATAATGGCCATTGATAAAAATGGGGGTCTCTAGTTGTCAATGGTTTGCACCTTTATCCAAGTAGGGACCCTTCTTACTAGTCAGAGTAAGGGGGATGCACTTCTAAAATAACCCCTGCTCAACCCCCTGGTAGCTTGGCAGGAACAGATAGGCTTATATCAAAGGCAGTGTGTAAAGCATTTGTGCATGCATACAGTAACACAGTGAAAACACCACCAATGGACACCACACCAGATAAAAAACATAAGCAAATCTTCATCTAAACCAACAAGAACAAATACGACAAAAAAACAACATACAATACTGTAAAAATTAGTACCTTTTCAGATAACCTTCAAATTGCAAACATAACTTGAAAACACTGTTCTTCCAAGATGGTAGCTTTGACCAGGGCTACCGCAAGGCCGAAAACAACAGAGTCTAACAGTTGACCGAATCGGTACGGGCCAGCTAAAGCGTCAACAGACTCATAGACTGTACCTTTCTCATTGCAGCCTGTCCTGTTGTTATGAATCATTCGGGGCACCCATCATGGTTGCGTTGTGAAGTGAAGTAGTGTGGCATTCGGTGCCCTCACGGCACAGTTCAGGCAATGGCTCGGTGTCAATCGTCCAACGGCATCGGAAAGACCAAGGCTACGATGCAGAGTGAGGCGGTACTCGATGCGGTTCTGGCAGGTTCCAGTGCAGGCGACAGAGCCGGACGGTGTTCTGGTTGGGCAGCAACGGTGTCGATGATGTCTGGGTCGAGTGAAGAGAGGCAGTGTGGAGTGCAGTGCCCACAGGATGTGTGTGCAAGCTACGGCTCAGTGACGGTCGCCCAGCGGAATCAATCAGACCAGGGTTGCAGTGCGAAGTGCGCCTCTGCAGTGCCTTCAGAAAATGGAACCTGTAACGGACTCAGTGACAGAGTCAGCTGTTCTTTTCTTCTGCCGTGAATGAAACCAGGTGTTCCAGAGATGGTGCCCAGAAGGATGGTGATGTTTTTGCTGTTCCTGAGACTTTTTGAACAGGGGACAAGCTCTACCTCAAGCCCTTAGAGATACTTTGTCAAGCAGATACACACACAGTTCCTCTCCATGGCAGAAACAGCTACCACAAGCCAACCCCAGACACCACACAGCAAAGGGACAGTACTCCTCCTCTAGCTTCTTCCAGCTCTTCTCGTTAACAGAGGTTCCTCTTAAAGTCCCAAAGTGATCTAAAAGTCTGGGCCCCACGTTTTAGAGCACACATTCCTTTGTTTTCAGGTGGCAGAGAGTTCTTTGCCTATCCTAAACCAGTTCTGTCTAGTGGCCCAGCAGGAGGTGGAGACAGCATTGTACAAGGCAGAAAAGGCCCATTCAGCTGTGAAAGAAATCTCCTCCCCCTACTTTGAATGCATCCCAGGTCTATTCATCCCAGCCCTGACTCACCCTCGAAAGGCAGGACACACCTCAACTCCCCTCACCCCCCCAAGTGGGTGTCTGAACAGAATGCACATCCCTAACCCCTTTCACTCCAAAGCCGGACAGCAATACATAAACCTAGCAAATGCACACTGGATGGCTAAACAAGAAAATACCGACTTTCTAAAAGTGGTACTTTCAAGCACAGAATGTAAAAATCATCCTTACTAAAAGATGCATTTTTATATTCCAAGTTTAGGCATTCCAAACTTTACCTTTCCATCTGGTCCCCATAGAAAGTTATATTTATAAGATAAATATGCTCCTATTCTATCCTAGGGGACAGATAGCCCTTCAGTAGTGAAAAACAAATTTGGCAGTACTTCTGTATCAGGACACGCCACACTCATCAGGGCATGTCCTACCTTTCACATACATTGCACCCTGCTCACAGGGGTACCTTGGGCCTACCTTAGGGGTGACTCATGTAAGAAAAGGGAAGGTTAGGGTCTGGCAAATAGGTGCAATTGCCCGGTCGACATGGCAGTACTGAACTGCACACAGCCACTGCAATGGAAGATCTGAGACCTATTTGCAAGGCTGCATGCTTGGGTGCCACGATCAGTGCTGCAAGCAGCATTTAATTTACAGGCCCTGGGAACAGACATTGCACTGTAGTAGGGTCTTAGAAGTAAATCAAATAAGCCAATTATGGGACCATTAATCCATAGCAACAATTTACAGTGGGAGCACTTGCACTTTGGTACTGAACAGCAGTGGCAAAGTGTCCAAAGCATCTAGCATTTACTGTAAGAAACTGGGTTGTGGGCTGACGGGGCTGAAGCAACACTGAGGCAACAACCACAATTCTTTTCAGGGTCAATCACAAAAAGTCACTAAATCAACATGTGCTTAACCATCAGGTAACTTGCCACAAAGAAGTCGGTTGTAACTTAGAGGCAATGTGTAAAGTATATATGCAGCATACAAACAGTAATAAAGTAGAAATACAACACAAGAACATTACCAAACCAACTTAAACAACTAGAGTACATTTTACAAAATGAAATGATGCCAAAATGACACCAATCCAATCAGTAGAACCTGAGATATACAATTTCAAATTTTACATAGATATAGTGTCAGAAACACAAAGAGTCACTTGTAGTAGACTGGGGGAAAGTCACAAGTCCAGGCCAACCACTAAGGAATGCAGGCCAGATACAAAGAGCAGATTAGTCCCACTGAAAAAGTTACCTTTTCAAAGTCTGGCGCAAAGAGTTCAGTTTGCAGTGGAGAAGTCCTCAAGGAGTAGGGAGAGTCTCTCAGATGGCTGTCACTGTAGCCTGAAGTGCAGGCCAGGCTGCATGGACAATCTTCACTGGTGCATGAAGAGCTGGTTAGGCCTCAAGGACATTCATCGCTGAAGCTTTGCACTGTCAGTCACTGGGGGCTGTCATTCCTTTAGCACAAACTGCAGATCTTGTGTTGCTAGTCATCACTGGCGGTTGCTGTAGGGCAAAAAGCATGTCTTCACCAGAGTTTTTTCATTTTGGTTGTCAGCTTCCTGGCATGAAGGGGAGCATTCCTGGTCAAGAAGAGCCTATCTACATTCTGGATTTCACCATTTTTTCTTTTGAGGAGCTCAGATCGATGGATATCAAGGGTCCAGGATCTGGGAGGCTTAGGGATCAGGGTGCCACTCTAGCAGTGGCCAGAAAGGTTCAGTCTGGTCCAGTTGCAGCAGGTCAGCTGGGTATTTGCAGGAAGGCCTCTGGAGCTTTTTCTTTCAGTGTAGCTCAAACAGGAGTTCAGCCAACTAACCATTAGAATCACTCGGGTTAGCCAGAGATGAACAGAGCTGATCTATTCTCCCTTCTCAGAGAGCCACACAGTCCTCAAGCAGCAGGGTTGTCCTCTGTTTGTAGTGCCCTTCTTCTGCAATGTATACAGGTCCAAGAGTGTACTGATGAGTAGCTCTGAAGATCCAATAGTGATGGCTGTTTGCAGCCTTTGAAGTGGGGGGGATTCTCTATACTACCCTCGCATTTGGTTTTGCAAGTTGTCTCCCTTCTTCTGTTGAGACTCCAAGGCGTTTGAGGTGACAAACCCATGGCAGTCCTGGTGTCAAATTCCTTTGTATGTGTGGGAGGAAGAGTCCTTTGAAGCACTAGTGGAGCTAGGTGCAGCTCCCCTCACTCATCCAGCTAGGTAGCCAATTCTTCCCACAACTGAGCCCCCTTTGTGTCACTGTCAGGAAGGAATACACAAACCTGAACAGTAGAGACATTTATATTCAAGTGATGCAAGAGAGTGGCAGAAGGCACAAAGCGTTGGGACAAGAAAATGTCAACTTTCTAAAAGTGACCTTTTCTGAATTGTGACTTAAAATCTGGCTTAAATATTAAAGAGGATTTGAATTACAATGCATTTGACTGCAAGCACCATATTTTCAAAAGGTATCACTTATTAAATGTAATAATGTAACACAGTGTTAGTCAATAGAGAGATAGACTTACAACAAAGAAAAACAACTTTAGGAGGTTTCCACTGCTTGTTTAAACTTAAATCCAATGTTCAACTTTTTAAATACAATGCACCCTGTCCTATGAGCCTTTAGGGCCTACTTCAGGGGTGACTTACATGCATTGAAAAGAAAGGCTTAGGCCTGGGAAAAGGTTTATTTTGTCCGTTTGAAATGGCAGTTTAAAACTGCACTACAGGCTGCAGTGTCAGGCATGAGAAATGTTATCAAAAGACTACTTTAGTGGGTGGCACAATGGGTGAATCATGCCCAGAAGTAGTGTTTAATTTACAGTCCCTAGGTACATGTAGTACCATTTATTAGGGACTAACAAATACATTGAAGGTGCCAAGTGGGATTAAGTTAATGTTACCATGGTTGAAAGAAAGAGGACAAGCACTTCAGCACTAGTTAGCAATGGCAAAGTCCTTGAGCCAACAAAAGCGAATTCAGAAAACAAGAGGTATGAAGGCAAAACATTAGGGGAATACCATGCCAAGGATGTCAGGCCGAACATAAACACTATAACAATGCAGGCATAAAGCAGACTCTGAATTGGGAATAGGACACTAGTGAAAGGCAGGCTGGCTCTTTCAAGGCTAGAGAATGCACTTGACTGAATGTCCCCGACGACCACCACACAAGTCCCAGTCAATCACCTTCCTCTCTCCAGTTTTAAACCAGTATCCTTGGAACAGACAAGCAAGGCAATCCGCGCCTGTAAATCAGGAGCACCTACGGACTCCTGTCCTCCTATCATCCTTCATCACCTGATTGATACAGTCAATCCCCACATCAATGGAATCATTAATGAATCCCTTGCATCTGGAATTGTACCTGCCAAATGGAAGAAGGCCACTGTCAAACCCCTGTTAAAAAAACAGAATAAACCACCCACAGACCTGACTAATATGCGGCCTATCTCCCTACTTCCTTTCCTAGGCAAAGTCACGGAGCACTTAGTGCACGAGGAACTTAAAACCTTCACGGAAGCCCATAACATCCTGCATCCACAGCAATCGGGCTTCCGCTCCGGTCACTCGACAGAAACAGCTTTGATCGAGCTTACCGACTCCATTAAATTCCTACAGGATGAGGGCAAGCAAGCTGTCCTCATCCTGTTGGATCTCACAGCGGCATTCGATACCATCTCGCACGCTATTCTAATCAATCGAATGCGAGAGATCGGTGTGACAGACTTAGCCCTGGCTTGGATTTCATCATTCCTATCAAACAGGTCCCAGACTGTAGCACTTGGACCATATCTTTCCAGCGAAAAGTCAATTACATCTGGAGTGCCCCAGGGGTCCATATTGAGCCCCCTATTTTTTAATATCTACATGGCACCCCTCTTAGCTGTGATAGAGTCGCATGGTATCCTGGTTACGTCCTACGCTGACGACACACAATTGGTCGTCACCATCGACAAACAGCGTACGGACGCAGAGCTTCGCTTTAAAAACTGCCTATCCGATGTCTTTGTATGGCTAAACACTAACCATCTTAGATGCAATAGCGCAAAGACAGAGATCATTCCAATAGGCAAGAATATCTCTTTCTCCCCTAAAGATTGGTGGCCCACAGGCTCCGAGGCTCCTCCTAGTGCAGTTACAGCAGCCAGAAATCTGGGCGTACAATTTGATTCCTCCCTCACTTTTGACGACCACGTCAAGATCACTGCCGGTCGATGTTTTGGACTAATAAAATCCCTGAGGAAATTCTTTGATTTCCTCCCAATTGCAGCCAGAAAGTCAGTCGCGGTAGCTCTTCTACTCTCCCGACTTGACTACTGCAACGGCCTTATGGCTGGGGTGAAAAAATCTACCCTCAGGAAGCTGCAGAGTCTACAACATGCGGCAGCTCGACTGGTTCTACAACTCCCCAGAAGGTCATCTGCATCTGCAGCCCTGAATTCACTTCATTGGATGCCACTGCACAAAAGAATCTTCTTCAAACTGCTTCTCACAGTCTATAAGACCATGCAAAATACAGGACCCCGCTATTTTGTAAACCGCTTCAAGCGCTACAATCCTTCGCGCTGCCTGAGATCTTCTGGGACTAACCTTGTCCAAATCCCCAGATTTAAATATAAGACCAGAGGAGGAAAATCCTTTAATGTTCTGGCAGCTAAAGCCTGGAACACCTTACCCATTGACCTCAGAGTCATCAATAATGAGAACAACTTCAGGAAACTCCTTAAGACATGGGTCTACAAACTCTCAGACTCCTCTGTCCTGGCTGCCATCTAGTTCCATCTTTTATTCACCACTTATCTCAGTTATTCCTCCGTAACTCGCCCAGCGCCATGATGCTCCCCTGGGAGCGAACGCTCGCGCTTTACAAATACCCACAAATATCAAATATCAAATATCAAATATCAAATATCAAATATCAAATGTGGTGACATGGCCTCCATTTCTATAGACTGTACACGCCTGCCAGGGGGATGCATGGGGGTGCTTGGGACAATTGTACCGCCCTCACAAGAGGCACCCTGGCATTGTGAATAGACTGTATGCACCCCTATGTAGTGTGAAATGAATGCACCTCCTGATGACCTCCTTCCCTTTTCTCCCACATCTATAATATGACATGGGCAAAGTCAAAGGATTTCTCATGCATATGAGGAATTGTGTTGGTATGATCCATATTACCTCTTTGGCCCCTTCTGTAGCATGCATAAACACCCACTGTGGCTCTATAGCCCTATGTAACACACGGCCCCATTGGATCTAGCCCCGGAATGCAGGGGTTAAATCTTCCTGCATGATGAATTTGCTTCCACAAAAAAACGGAAAGTTTTGCAGACCTTAAACGGCAGGAAGACAGCTCCATAGGATGATCCTCTGCACATGCGTCATATTATTTTCTGGATATACATCTCCAGTTGTTGTATAGCGTTTTAGGACCCTAGTGTAATTTACTGATTCATGTCCTTATATAGGTATAATTCACCTTGCCCTTATATAGGCATAGAAATCCTAACCATATTTAGACATAACCCATCCAGTCCAAATACAGGCATGGCTACTTCCATTAGTTCCAAAAAGCCACAACGATTTCTTGGAAAACTCGGCTTCAGCAGTCAGGGACATCCCCTTTTTTGAATATTGATTTGTCCTAGAAATCATGGCGTTTTCAAAGAACTACCATTCCCTTGGGGTTCTTTGGTGATGTTATTATGTCCGACTTTACGTCAAACAAGGGACCTTCAAAGTATAAATATGCCCACACTTGCCCTAGCAAACACACAGTGATTTGGAGCAGTTTGACTATCTACTTGCCCGACGCAGCTCACTACAGCAAGTGCCGAAGGAAGCCGGCGCTCCAGCTGATGCACTGATAGAGAGGCTGCCTTTCTCTCTGTGAGAATCAAGCTCCAGTGTTTCTAAGCTACCCTTGCAGGGTGTTGGGAAATTGAGTCCTGAGACAGAGATACCAGACCTCCTTCATTCTATAACCAAGGTACGAGCTGATTAGACCCTAAGAGAAATCTTGGATAGATTCTTGGCAAAGAAACTAAACCCATGCTACACCACACTTAACTTCTTTCCTCATACTAGACTTAGGTTAGGTACATTGGGGTAGACGTATTTTAGAAACACCAGTTGAGTACTTTTAGTCTTTGTTATTTATGTATGTATTTTATGGCTTAGAAACCATACCATGATTTTACAGTATTATTTTATAATACTCTTCTTGCTGTACGCATTATACTTTCAGCCAGTATTACGATTGTAGCAGTTCATTTCTTCTACATGAGAAAGAAGACAGTTTAATAAATACTTTTATTGAAAACGCCCGTCTCTCTATTTCTCTGCACCTCTGATGAAACGAAGCATGCACGATTGACTGAGTGAAATATCTATCTATTGTTTGCACGACTCTGAAGATACGTTTTATCTTGGGGAAACAAAGTTGTCATGTTTATGAGGTTGTCAGAAACTAATCCCTTCTTGTTTATTCAAGAAAGTTTCTAGCGACCTCTGAACAAGCTGGCACTCACAATTAAGTCTAATATATTCGATAGAGACCTAGTCGACCTAAGTCCTACGTCACATCTATAGGATATATTATTCCAATGCGCAGAGCCTATTGGGAATATAGGAACTACACTACACAGTCTATGACTGATATACTCAGGGACTTACTGCTTCGGTATACACTAGGAGTTAGGGTGGCGCTCATATGCATCACTATTACTCTTTTATTACGCAAAATACCGGATTTCTCTGCTTGTATGTGTATTTTACCGAGGCAGTTATTTTAAGATGCCCAACGTATCACATACACTATGGTAAATGTATTCCAAGGAAATTATAAAAGAAAGCACCCTACATTGCCATTATTTCTTTGCCTGAGGTTGTCAGTGAAAGTCAGAAACAGGTCTCTGCTACAATACAACATTTAATGTGATTTGCTGTTAAGTGTGAATAATAAACTTGATAATATTGATGTAAATTTGTTAAAGACAAACATAATGTAAGCAATCTTAGGTGATTTATCCCAATTTGTGAACAATAAGAGCAAGAATCAAGAATGACTTAAGGTTTCACTTGTTATACATGAAAATGCTGCACTATTGATTATGAATAGTAATTAACTGTGAATTTCTGCATTCATGGTTGCTATCTGTAAAGCATGAGAGCAAAAAAGGCACAGAGACACCAGAAACAAGAGAACAAAGACAGGGTTTGAGAATAAGGGGGAACTATAGTGTTACAACAGACAGGAAATCAGGCAAATTTAATGAGCCTGGAAGGGTCTGCCTGCCTTAAACATCTGCAGGACGGAACTGGGAAACAAAAGCAGCCCTGGAAATTGTATTGGACTGGCTCCCACCCCCGCGGGGAGGCAAGCATAATACACTGCTGCTTAACAAAACCAGACCCCAGCACTGCTGCTTTCGTTACTGGGGCAATATTGCAGCCCCACTGCAAAACCAGCCCCCAGGAACAAAACCGACACCCACCGATCCGAAAATGGCCCCCACTGCTCCAAAACCAGTTCCCACCCTTCCAACCTCCTGGGCAAATGCCTGATGTCCGCTATGACCAGTCTAGCCCTGAACAACTGTGTATTGCCTAGTATAGCTAAAATGCAGTGTAAGAACAAAGATAGACCTCTAAACCAGTGGTTCTTAAAATTAGTGGGGTGCTCTGGTCAGCTCCTGTCTTGAAGGTTTAGGGGTGATTTGTCAAGTGGGGGCCGAGAAAAAAGGGGGGTCCCAAAACACGTTTTCTCATTGTTAATTTCCATAGGAAACTTTAGACACAGCAACAGCCTGAACTGCTGAACAGAATGACACCAAATTTGGCAAAAAGATGGGTCTTGGTTTAGAAAGTGACCTTTTTTGTAAATGGTGTAAATCCATTCAGTGGTTCCTGAGAAATTAGAAAAAGAATTGGTTTGATATCTGTCCTCCATAGGAAACTTTAGACAAAGCTACAGCCTGAACTGCTGAACAGAAATACACCAAATTTGGCAAACAGTTAGCCCTTAGATTCCGAAAGAGAGGTTATTTTTTAAATGGTGTATATCCATTCAATAGTTCCTGAGAAATTAGAAAATTAAGTTTCAATATCAGCTAAAAATATTTTAAAAAAATGTGTGCGGGGGCTAGACCACCTCCTCCCTGGGGCACATAATCATTGCAATTTGGGGGTCCGCTACGGACCCCCAGCCCCGGGGACCACCACCTCCCCAGGGCCAGCTCGTGCAGTGTCCCGGGGAGCCTACCCCCAGGACACTGCTGTTTGCTATGGTAGGACGAATGCTGTGCAGCTCCCACCCTGCCACAGCAAACTCTGCTATGGGTTTTGGAAGCGAGATCAGGTTTCCTACTCTTGCTTCCAAAATCCAAAGCAGATTGCTTTTCCAGAAGGGGCTATGCCCCCCCCCAAAAAACATTAAATTAAATAAAAAGGAAAGGTCGGCACAGGGGGATGGGGTCCCCGGGCCATAAATGGCCCCCATCCTGTATTTATTACAACATTTTACAAAATAGGTGTCAGGTTCAGGGGGATGTGGTCCCCAGGGTCCAAAAAATAGGAAAAGAAGGGGGGCTACACTGACCCCCTCTAAAAAATTGAATTAAAAACCAGCATCACGCGGGAGGCCCTTCCCCCTGTTATGCATTGTAAGTTGGATAATTAATTCCCCTTGAATACTGGGGGTCCCTGGAGGCCAACTAGCCCACCAGGTACCTCCAGTAGGTGTTACACAGCTCTGTAGCAGAGAAGCGGTCCGAGACCACACCCCTTTTTACACCTCTCTGCAACGCAGTTCTGTGGCGCTTACTGGAGGTACCTGGTGGACTAGTTGGACCCCAGGGACCCTCAGGATTCAAGGGGACTTATTCCCCCAACTTAAAATGCGCCCGGGCGCGTTTGCACAGTCATGAAGGGAGGGGGCAGGACCTGATGTGACAAGTGTGCTCTGACCTGTAGTCATATGCGTTCTCTTTCGGTGCATCTCTATATCAGCCCGCTTCAATAAATCCCACTTTACATACCAAGCAAATCAGTCCTCCTATTTAAATCCAGTACAACCAATAAGGTTATGACATTTTAAGTCTATTCAATTTGCATAACTGCAGCATGTCTCCTATCTGGTCCTCACTCATCCTTAACCGCTCGTCACTATCATCCGCCTCTTATGTTGTGAATGCACAGTTCCAAGGTAACCTATCAGAAGCTCCGAAATACAACAGATGGCCCATATCATATCAAATAACTTTATTTTGGTCATTACGTCCATAAAAGTAGCACTTACAAATTTAAAAGGCAAACATACTAAAAACTATCAAATTGAAATAATAGTCCGTACTAGTATAATGAATTTCATTCTTGAAATCAAATTTCACAAGAGACCATGGAGGAAAAAGAAAGACCACAGATGCATATACCTTCAGAATAATAGGCGAACAATCTTATCATAAAACACAATACAGAATTAACAAGATCTATCTTACCTCCTACCCCCCAATTCCTGGACTTATAAAATGCAAGTGCCAAAGATACAAAAGTTAAACAAAAGGACTAAAATTGGTATAAGATCTTATTCAGAACAATATTAGCAAACGTCTATGGCGCAAAATTTAACGACATGACTCGTCATGCAATGCAGTTTATGGTTAATAGAATACTATTGTTATATTTAAAACTTGTTTTAAAAGGATAAGTAAAAAAAAGAAAGAAAAAAGCTAAGATGATTGCATGGACACCGCTTACCTTCTACTGATTTTGCCTTAAAATGTGGCCTCCCTAGGGCATGCAAATAATATGTGGCTAATATACTCGTTTGCAAGAGAACGACCGGGGCAGATCAACGAAGCCGAAGAGTGTTGAGACCAGGCAGCTACAAAAGTATTAAGAGGGAGAGTGCCAAATCTAAATTGCATAAAAAGTTTCCTATCCTGGGCATTGGTTATAACTTCCAAAAATGGCTTGAATGTACCTTCGAGTTTAAACTCCATAAATTCGAGGGTAAATGGCCCCCAGTTGGGTGGATAATGAGGGACTGCACCACCCAGTCCCAATACTGTTTCGTGACCTGGGCTTTCATTTGAAGGGATTCTGGGGTGTCAGAGTCCCATGTGCCTTCCATCCCTATGGAGGACATCAGTAGCTTCACCTAGTCAGCCAGCCAATTTTTTTATGACAAACGAGCGCATAGACCTTGTCCAGGGCAGCAGCATATGGGTGAAATCCCAGGGTAGTTTTTAGATGCAGCCAAAAGAGTAGGGGGCTCAGCTGGGCGTTTTACAAAATCATGAACCTATCCAAATCAAATCTCAATGGTTGTAATGGTGTGCTCTGCGGAAGTGAGCAAAGAGATCTAAGTTGTGTTTTGGGTCACCAGTAGTGTGTTCAAATTTTCAAACCCCCATAGTTCTGCCACACATAAAGCTGCTCCCAATGCTTTGTGGGCAGATATGCAGATGGGGGCCGCTACTTGATTGCTCACTGACAACTTATCTTCCTTGATCAATGCCCCTGTAATACGCCTTATCTTTAAGTTCTCTCTCATAATTTGGGGTCTCCAGGTAAGATCATCAGAAAGATTCGAAGGTGCTCACTCATTGTAGTGGTTGTCCCTCTAGGAAAATTCTGCCTTTAACGGATCAGTAGGGATTAATCATTAATAACATAGTCTTTGCAGTGTTTATTTCGAGCCCTCTTAGTGCACAGAAAGACTCAAAACATTTTAGGAGAGTTTGCAGGCCACTTGGGGTCTTGGATACTAACAACTTATCGTCTGCAAAGAGTAGGGTTGTCACCTTGACCCCCCCCCCAACTTCGGAGCATCAGAGGGACTCTTTGCTAGGTACTGAACAATTCCATTTATAAAAAAGAAGAAAAGAGTGGGGGCCATTACACATCCTTCCTATACACCTCTGTCTACCCTAATTGGGTCTGTCAACTGGCCTTGGTCCGCCCATCGCACCCTTGCATAGTTGTTCGCGTTTAAACGAGTGATCAGTGATAACATTTCTAGTGGAAAGCCCATCTCCTTCAGAACATTCAACAGTTTGTGTCTGGGGATAAGGTCAAAAGCAGACCGCAAATCAATAAAGGCTACATAAAGACTTTTCCCTTGGAGAGTGTCACTGTCTTCCATGATAGAAATAGGAAGCGAAAAACCTGATCAACAGTGCTAACTTTCTGTCTGAACCCAGCTTGAAAGGGAGTTAGAATTTTATTCTCCTCTATCCAAGATTGAACTTACATAGGAAGCTCTCAAGCAAATACTTTTTCTGCACTGTCGATCAGGCTGATGGGTCTATAATTCATGGGAAGTGAGCGTTCAAACTTCTTAAAGACTGGGATAACCTCAGCCTCTTTCCAAGAAGATGGAATTTCTGAGCCAGCAGCTATTGTCAAAATGTATGTTGACCCATTCTCAACGTCACTAAGAAATAGGTCACCGGGAATTGCGTCCGGCCCGGGGGCCTTTGATCTAATGATTGCATTAATACGTGATTGTATTTCCACTAAGCTGAAAAACCTGCCAAGTGCACAGCTATCTCGAGCATCTGTTGGGTCAGCATTGGCATTGATAGACCATCCTGTGTATAGGGATGAAAAATGGGGATGCCATTCATCAGCAGAGATATTACTACTAAGTGATTGGGATCTATTTTCCTACCCCCTTGTTACTAAAAGCCAAGAGTGCTGTGTAACTTTTTGTTCACATGCTTCACTAATCAGTGACCAGCGCTCCGCTTCCCAATCCTTTTTGGCCTTAAAAGTCGCTTTTTTATATGCTCCCCTCAATTCCCTGACTTGTCTTACATTATTTAAATGAATTGCTGAGGCCAGATGGGATCTAATGATCCTGCATGCTTGTGTGAACCAAGCAAGATGCAGTTTTGCACTTGCATTCTCTTTTTTCTAAGGTACTTTAAAATAAGTGACCAATAAGTTAAAAACTTAGTATGACAGTCAGCAACCTTTGCAGGATTTCCCCTGGAGTTAGTGAGACTGGACATCAGTCTAGTAGTAGCCTCCAGGTTGGTATTAATGAGAGAGAACTTTTCGGTGTCCATTGCTATCAGCGCCCATTTAGACGCCTACTATTGTTAGTGGGGTGAACCTCCTTAGTTACAAAAGTATCAATGGAGGAATTAGGGCATCTGGCCCAAGGAGAGACTAGAGTTAACTCTATTAGGTTATGATCACTATCTGTGGTAGACCCTACCAACATATCAATAACTTTAGGCCATACTAATTAATTCGACTCATATTAGTCGTTCTGTTGAAGGTGTTTGCTCCTAATTTATCAGAATTGGTTCGGCTGTTACTAGCGCTCAGACCAAGTTTGAGTGTTATAGCATTTAACTGTAGTGCCATTTTGGGTCATTTTTTAATAGGGTAAGATCCAAGGGGGGAATATTCCATAGCTCTTCCTCTTTCCTACTTCCACACAAATCCTCCTGCCTCAAAGGTTCTAAAGTAGTATTAAAATCACAAAAGGGATGCCCCTGATGACTGATGGAGGATGTATACTATCAGCCCTCAAGATAGTATTTGTAGCTGGGTTTTTCCAAAAAAAGCTTACTCTGTATCCTGTTTTCTACTATGAACAACAGCACATCCAAGAAATCAATACAATCAGTTTTGTGACAAATAGTGAACCTAACAATGTGATCATTTATGTTAAGGAATTAAAAATACTCTGCTAGTTCATGTTTGCTTCCTCTCCATATTAACAGAATATCATCAATAACCCTTCCCCAAAAAAGGATCAGGTCCATCCATTTACTGGCCCTCTTGGACCAGGCAAGTTCCCTTTCAAACCACCCTATGAAGAGAATACCATAGGAGGGAGCAAACCTAAAACCCATTGCCATGCCCCGGATCTCGTGGAACCACTCAGCCTCAAATAGGAAAAAATTGTTCCTAAGAATCAAGTCACTAATTTCTAGAATCATATCGGAATGCTCTTGTAGGCTAACACTTCACCGTCCGAGAAAGTGACCAAGTACCAGCCTCCCCTTATCATTCTCAATGCACGTATATAGCCCTACCACATCTAGCATCACAAACCTCATTTTCTGATTCCAGATAATGTCTTTTTAATTTGTTTAGTACATCAATTGTGTCTCTAATGTAAAATGGCCAAATTAGCACTAACGGCTTCAGAAACAAATCTACAAATTCTGATAGCCACTCAGTGAAGCTCCCAATACTGGAGATGATGGGTCTGCCTGGGGGATTTTGCAAAGACTTGTGGATCTTGGGAAGCATATAAATAAAATGGAACCTGGGACTGGTGTTGTTCAAGTACTTAAATAATTGCTCATCCAGTAGTCCCTGCTCTTTCCACGTGTAAAGCTTCTCAGTGATGTATCTTTCTGCTTCCTTGGTTGGATTGTCGCTCAGCTTTCTATAAAAATTCTCATCACTGAGCTGTCTACTGATTTCACTCATATAGTCAGATCTCCTCATCACCATAATGTTTCCCTCCTCATCATCTTCCTTGATCACTATATTTGGATCTTTTCTGAGGCCAGCTAAAGCTGCGCGTGCCTCCCATGAAATGTTCGCCCACCTAGTATGGCATGTGCCTTTTCCCCAATTTTGGTCTTCCAACTTATGCAGTTCTTCCACAGTTCTCTTCAAGAACAGATCAATGGCTGCAAACTGTTGCCCTGGTGGCACAAACTTAGATCATGGCTTCAGACCAATAGTACTTCCAGAGTCAATTTGGACATATGGCATTGCTGTTAAGTCATCCACTGTATACTTGTGCCCCTAAGATAATTATAAAAGTAAATGTACATCTTTTTATTGTATCTTTCTGAACATTATCACTTTTTTCTACAGTGGGAAAAAAACCTCTTTAACTTGAGCCGCCTAGGAAACTTAAACAAATCAATAAGTAAATCAATCAAATCACACCACATGTCTGGACAAAAGTAGAGCCCTCACTTTCAAACAAATAACTCATCCTGGTTCAGTTCCCTGTCAGATAAATGTATGACTTGCAGATTACTATCATCCTATACATTTTTAATCCTCTGTGTACCATCCTTTTCTATATTCTGTTCTGGTTCTGGCTGCATGTCTCCATTCTTGTACTTTCTGTGCTGCCGCTTGCCCCCCCCCCCTTAGTTCTGTAGCAGCTCCCCCCTTCTTACCCTTTGGATTTACTTGGAAAAAGAGGAGCTAGTTGTACGCTAAGGCCCAATGGGGTCAGTCACACCCTGGTCCTCACTAGAAGAAAGGTCCGAGCTGCTAATTTACGGAGCTCAGCTCCCTTTGTGTTTCGACCCCTGCAATGGGTTTAGGTTTGCTTACTTCATCATAGCTCCAGGCAAAGTTGAACACACTTCCCATGTCATAATCCCCTAAATCCCTCCTTATCTTGCTGCATTTATCTTTAATGTGAAGTTGATGCTTACTGAATACGTCTTTCAGAATCACAACATTTTTCACCATTAATTTAGGTAACTTCATGTTTTTAATTTATTTCTCTAATTCTACATTCTGCAACTTCAATTTATGCAACTTTCAGCATTCTTTATAAGAATGTGCATCATACAGAAAGAGGAGGAGTGCAAATTCTCCTCTCACTTTTTGAGAAGGTTGTCGTCTACATCATCAAAAGTAGGGAATATTGACATTCTCTAACCTCTAGGTACACGCGTATTCAATTCTTCAATGCTATTCCGTCCAATGATTTGGACAATTCCGTTTTTTTAATTTCAAGAACCTATTTCCTAAAATGATTCCTGGAGGATTCCTGTTCACTTCCGTAGTCTTCATTTTGCTTTACTGAAACAAATCTGCTACTAATTTCTCGTGATCGTTGTCCATGGTCCCTGACATCGTGCTGCACAAGCCTGTTACAAATTCAATCAAACAACTTTCCAGTGGTGAGGGCTAAAGAACGTTGCAAAGGCATGCAATATGGTTGATTTATCAATATGCTCTAACTGCGCTCAACTAAATGTGGTGCCACTGCCACTGGGCCACTTACAATCAAACTACAACCGATACAAAAAGGAGCGCAGAATCCCTAAGCTCTCACAAGCAAGGTGCACCATAATCGTTTTTTTAGCATTACAGTTCAGAGAAAGTCTATAGGGAGTCCTTACTCATTTCCAATTTGCTATTTTGTTTCATAAATCCATTATTTAATTAGGAAAACATCACAAAAAAATTCAGCTAATGCCTTTCATCCAATATGGACATCATTAGGGCTGTAAATTAGAAGATAGGCGCATCAGTAAAAATGCATCAACCATTTATCATTCAAAGTACAGAACAAACATAGGGGCATATTATCAAGGGGGTTTATCTCCGCTTTTTTTGGCTTTAAAAGCCAAGAAAGCGGAGATAAAATGATCTCCCTATTACCTAGCTGTCGCTAACACCAGTTAGCGACAGCTAGTAGGAGATAGCGACCTTCTTGGGCCCCACTTTGCATGTCAGTGATATTTATCACTAATGACATGCAAAGTGGGCGTGCCAAGATGTTAGCGACTGGAAACGGTCGCTAACATCGCTGTCTCCCATTACCAACTTATGGAGATATTCGCGCTAAGCGCGAATATCTCCAAAAGCTAACACCTGCCCTGAGCAGTTCTTAGCCATGTTATCCAATGGGAAGTGGATAACATGGCTAAGAGCATTAGCTCGGTAATGCATGAATATCGCTGACTTTTCAGCGATATTCATGCATTGCGGCCGATTTTTATCGCATTTGCGATAAACCTTGGTAATACCAATCACCGCAGCTCAGCGGTAATATTTTGTCTCTAACCAAGCAATAGCGATAATTATCGCTATTGCTTGGTAATATGCCCCATAATTAGGTAATTCCTTCGACAAGCCCATGTGATTCCCCGCCTATATCCAATCTATCCCTTAACTAGTAGTAAAACAAAAGTATTTGCTAAAGCGGCAAAATCCTTAAAACTCATCACTGCTCAGCAAAGCAGTTTCATCCACAGAATATGTATGTTGTCAGACCCCCATACTCGAGTTAACGGTCTAATCATTACAAGGCCAGTTATTTCATGTATCCAATGCTCCCTTATATTTCACATCTACACCACCCCCACGAACTCCATTAACTCATGGTAAAAATCATGCATCAGCCATTTTTCAGTTAATCCATATTTTATTTATTTTTATTTATTTTCGGAGTTTTGTATAGCGCGAACATGATCCATAACAGATATCAGAGCGCTTTACATACATATGGAAAGAAGACAATAGGAAAGAAAACTTCGTAAGGCAATGTGTGAAATGCAAGGTAAAAAAAGTGATTGTGTGGTCGATTCAGGCAGAGTAATAACAGGGAGAGACAACAGGCAAACAGAATTTGCAGCGTTTAAGTTCATGTTAAGTACAAGTCATGCATATTGCATTTCATCCATATTTCTAATGTGCATCCCCCTGCTCATTTATGAATGCAATCATAAACATAAAGGCATTATTACCTCCGTACTTTACATAGAAGGCATGTTCTATATTGTCAATTTCGGCTTTGATCACAGGCCCTGTGTTAAGGTCCTTATCTACAAAAAATGTAGGCCGCTCTAACATCTCCCACCGAAATTTCTCATTTAGTTGGTAAACAATGTATAATTCAAGCTTCCCTTATAGCGAGCTATAGCCATCCTGTTTTATCACCGGTGATGTGTCCACTCCCAGTCTACCCTGAGTGCAAACCAGCTACTGGGAATCACCAAACACAAATACAAACGCATCTTACTGAAACTGTATTCTATACAAAAATGATCAATTTGACTTTGACAATGCTTCTTTATTGATCAGTCTTTGATCATGCAGTTGCTCCAATGAGGTAATGTATCTTCCAATGGACAAGGGGCACTGTGAGAAGCACTGAATACATGTATTGTATTTGTAAAAGGAAAGCATGGATTGGTGGCAGGGTACAGAAAAAGGCGTAACTGGCTAAACTAGTGGAAAGAGTGCAGTATCTATGGAATGATTTGTAGTGAGTGTTCATATGCTAATCAAAAAGAAGCTTTTAGGACATTTTATTTTAAAACCAGGGTACAACATTATGGAGTGGAATTTACTTTAGGCAAATAGAATGGAGTCATATGTTACACTAGTGCTTGGAACAGAATGAGTAGTAAGGGAATGATACCATTCATCACCATTCATTTTTTTGACAGGTGGGAACGCCCCCCTGGAAGTGACGTAGGAGCCGGAAGTCCCGCCCCGGATGTCCCTCCCCCGGATATCCCTCCCCCGGAAGCCCCTGGCAGGAAGTCTGGGGCCGGAAGGCCATGCCCGGAAGGTCAGGGCCGGAAGGCCAGGGCCTGAGGACGCCCCCCAGATGGCCTGTGGTCAAAGAGGGGTCCGGTGTAGACAGTGAGTGTCCTTCACATGTGAATTAATGGCTGTGTGTAAGGGCTGTAGTAGAGGTCTGATGTGGGGGTAGCTAGGGTTAGCGCCAAGGCATCCAATAGGGCCTACAGGGGTGTTTAGGGTTATGGGGTGGCTGAGCAGAGACTTAGCTGGGGCTCCGTGTTTGTTGGGGCAGCAGGGACATGGCTGTGCAAGCATGGGCATGTCTGGGCATGTCCACTGACTAGTAGAGGCTGCAGGCGGATGTTGCTTGAGCGGTGTCGTGGTCCATCTGCGGAATGGGAGCCCTAGAGTGTTGCAGGGTGTTTTTGGGGGGCAACAGGCCAGCCCCCAGGAGGCGTGCCTGTGGCCTTTGGAGTTGGTGAGTGGTGGTGTGCCATAGGTATCAGGGGTCCCGGAAAGCCCAGGGTCCTAAATGAGGCGGGTGGTAATTTTGCCGCCTAATTTCAAAAAGTCTCAGGTCGAAAATGACAGCGTTTATGAAAATAAAAACAAGTGTTATGCATTTGTCATTTCTTTTACATATATGGTAATGTATTTGGGGGATAAACATGGTGAGCTTGTAAAGCAGCAGCAGGGGCTTGACAACATGTTCAGGCAGTGTTCTGTAACACACAGTCCTGTGTAACATAAGGCACAGCCAAAGTTGAAATGCACAATGTGAGTGACAATTACTAAAAGAAAATAAAAGAAACGTTTTTAAAGTCACTGATGTAGAATGATAAGGCAAAATAAAATACATAGGGATGACAATTTTGTGTATTGTGTTTTCTTTCTAAGGGTGCGTAATGTGTTGTAGTATATTAATAGGTGTCAGTATGTAAGGGATGGCTGAGGGCTGTGAAACAGGGTAATGCCTGTTTCTTTTAATTTTGCCGCCTAACACTCAGTCCGGTGTAACATAAGGCACAGCCAAAAGTTGAAATGCACAATGTGAGTGACAATTACTAAAAGATAATAATAAAAGAAACGTTTTTAAAATCACGGATGTAGAATGATAAGGCAAAATAAAATACATAGGAATGACAATTTTGTGTATTGTGTTTTCTTTCTAAGGGGGCGTAATGTGTTGGAGTATATTAATATGGGGCAGTATGTAAGGGGTGGCTGGGGGGCTGTGAAACAGGGTGATGCATGTTTCTTTTAACAGTGTGATGTGCGGGCATAAACCTAGATTGACAGGTCCCTGGTGCAACATAATGCACAGCCTATATGAAGGTCCCTGAAGCACAGGACGCAAATGACTAAAAATAAAACTAAAAACTTGTGTTATGCAACGGAGGCCCTGCTCCACCTATGAGTGTGTGTGGCCGGCCTGATAAATATGGTATTCTTGTACAACAGGTACATTCTTCAACAATATGGTTAGGTATATTTTTTATAACAGTAACACAGGCTGATCCCCAAACCAGAAAGGCGGCAAAACGATGGAAAATGTAAGTTTTTTTTCGCGCTTAAAGACACGGAGAGACTTCTGCGTAGGGGCGACAGCTGGCATGGCCTGATAAGCACAGTTCAACAGTGAATGTGTGGCGCGAAATATTCACATGGCCTCATAGAAGCCCTGTTAGTGAAAACATGACATTTTAAAAACGCTTACTATTACATTGAATGGGGGCAGAGAAAAAATTGAAGGGTATTACCTAAACTATCTTCAACCATTTTTAGACACTTAAAATAGGACCTATCATCAGAGTGCAACAGATACTAGGGTACAGCTTTTCAAAGGCTACTCATACATGCAAACTTTCTGCTACATGTTCCCGCCAGTACGGAGGACGACCCGCCTGTGCTTTTATCAGATCCTAGCAGGTATAAAAATGAGGACCCAACTTAAGACGCACACTGGCACCCTGACAAGTCTTTTGGACCCACTACCAGCATTTGGCGAGTGAACAGGCAGCGACAGAACATTCCCGAGGAGAACATGGCACACCCTGGCAGAAGTTCTGCTGATAATACCAGCTCTATACTTAATGTAAGTAGTTATGTATATTTATAACAGTGTATAAACTATCTTATGCATTACTTAACTCTAGACATGTAATAAAATGTGAAAAAACTATACACAAATGGCAGCATATTACTATGTCAGAGAGGCTTAGCCGTTTAATGAGGGAAAACATTTTTAAAAGCAGTGACTGTTACACTTACCTTAAATGTAGATTGTCTTCAGGATGTGTACTCTTGTACTTGATGTATGGCCTGGTAAAAGGGATCCTTTAAGGCTGTGTTAGTAGAGGTAATTTGAGGCAAGACTAGGGCTTGCGTAGAGTAGGGATGTGTTATTAAAAAATATAAGCCTTTAGGGTGGGGCCCGACTACCGAGGCTGCTCCTGACGCCTCCGGAACGGCTGCATGTCAGAGGGGCTGGGACCATCCGAGTCTAACATGTGGCCTCAGCCCTGCCCCGAGACATCTGCCAGGCTATGGGGGCAGCTGGAAATGAGCGCGAGGCTCAGAGCGTCTGCAAAGCGCTCTGAGCCCCAGCGAACCGCCGCCACATGGCCAGCCATGCTGCTGGACAGAAGGGGTCCTTTTCTTTTTAAAAGTAAATTTTGCCAGGTCAGGGGCGGCGGAGGCTGCCCTTAAGGCCTCCGCCGCCGCTCGTACATCCATCGTGCTGTTGCTGACGCTGGCGCCCCAGAATCCAAACGGCAGGGAGAGCGCTGTGCATGGCGGCTGTCCACACGGGGCCACAGCGGTGAAAATGAGCGCGAGGCTCAGAGCGTCTTCAAATCGCTCTGAGCCCCGCCCGCTGGCCCCAACGTCATGATGGGGGCGGAAGTGCTTTAAGTGCTGCTTCCGCCCCTATCATGGCAGCGCTGTATGCGCAGAGGGCACCCTTTTTTATTTTTTTTATTATTTATGCATTTTATATAGCGAGGACTTTACCCGAAGGCGTCAGAGCGTTGCACATTAGGAACAGAAAAGAAACATAATGAGAAACATTACAAAAGAGCAGATTACAAAAGCATACGTTACTTACAAGAGGAAAGTGACAATTGCGAGCAAACAAAATACCTGAGGTACTAAAAATTGTGAGCAACCAAAAATACATGCTCCTATAAGCCCCAGCCAAAAATACCCTGAGCCTATAAGCCCCAGCAACATATGTTATTAAACGCAGGGGGTCCGCTCAAAGAGCGAAGCGGTCCCCCCAAGCACTTAATAACATTTTTTGCTGGTGTGAATGCTGCAGCAAGCCCAATAGTTTTAAAAAGTATATCAGGATATATTTTAACATGTACCTTTATTAGTATTTAAATATTGTATTATTTATTTATTTATTTATGTATACATATATATATATATATATATTTTTTTTTTCCCCCCTTGCGCAGGATTTTCAAGAGCTCACCCTGGCTGATGAGGAAAATGCTGCTTTTGCCCAAGGTGGGTGTATAGAGTCAGTCTTTTCTAGAAATAGTAGTAATACACTCTTTTTGCATTTTTGTAAATGTCTTTTCTATATGTTTTTCTTTTTCAGACGTGGACATGGATATGCTACTATCCTTTGACATAATTCAGCAACAACTGGATGCTGAGGAGCGGGAGAAGCAACAAGCTTATAATACGCCTATTGACGGTAAGTACATGAGTACAGGATGTGTGTGTGTGTGTGTGTGTGTGTGTGTGTGTGTGTGTGTGTGTGTGTGTGTGTGTGCGTGCGTGTGCGTGTGCGTGTGTGTGTGTGTGTGTGTATGTGTGTGTGTGTGTGTCGTGTTATATATATATATATATATATATATATATATATATTTACATATATTTTTTTTCTTTTTAGGGGATGCGTCCTATGCTGTGAATCAGTGTACCCCGGAAATCCCTGTGAAGGGAAGAGCCTTGAAAAGGTCAGCAACAGTTGTTAAAAAGGGGCCACCTCCTGAGAAGAGGGTTCGACAAACAGCACCGGTCATTAAAGGCGGATCAGCTACGGGGGGAAAAAAAGATCGGCAACCAGCACCTATGCTTAAAAAGGTGTCGCCTATGAAGAATCGGCATCCACAAAAGCGGCAAGCAGGTGAGCTTTTAACAGTAGTGACTTCTTTTTAAAAGCATGTTTTACTCTGATATAGTGTAAAGTAGAATAGTCCACCCCAGGTGTATGTAAGAAACTCCACTGTAATTATTGTTACATTTATAATATTATAGTTTTTGATATATATTATTGTTTACCCCTGTAGAAGCAGTGAACCCTTTTGCGGAAAGAAGAGATCCAGGCAATGGTGGTCATTTATCAATACAGCTAAAGGACATCACAAATGTGGGACAAAATAAAGCCAAGGAAACAGCTGTTGAGCCCGCTGAGGCCCAGAGGGACAACATATACCAAGGTATACATTTATCCAAACGTAGTTGGCATCAAATTTCTGCTAAACCTGTTGGAGAGACTGTTGAAGATGTTAAAAGATCTAAAGTAAAGCCTTCATGTGCGAAAAAGTTAAAGCTGGATCGACCATCTACGCCGGTTATTCAAAATGACCCAAGAGGTTTAGCTAAAAGAAAATCATCTACACAGTTGTCTAGGACTGCCTCTTTCTCACAGATTCCTAGGGTTCTAGCGGATGGGCAGGGACACGTGGACATTCCTGCCACAGAAAGCTCCATACAGCCTGTGACCGGTCATAAACAGAGAGTTAAAGGAGTGAGGTCTAGACAGGGCAAGAATGCCGAAACAAACAGAGTCTCTGATAATCTACAGACTGATCTTGAGAGTAATAGGGCCCCTATAGCAAATAATGACACTGTTATCAGCGTGGAGGATGCTGAAAGTAATGACCCAGAACAGGCTTTGCAAGCCTGTCTTATAAAGATTCTTCAGGATATGTCTAGATTAACAGAGAGTTCTGAATTAGCACCCACAGCAGCGTCCGAACTGCTCTCAAAAGGGAGTTATGAGGAATATAGAGTCCCACCACCCAGCCCCGCCTCACCGCAGACCCCTAAAACCCAATATCATCATGATGAAATTTCAAATTTCTTTGAGCCATGGTCGCCGACAGCCCCCAGTGCGACATTTGAGCCCACTAGCCCTCCCTCTAGCGTAATAATATTCTCCTCGCCCAGTCCAGACCATAGTATAGCTTTGGAGGGGGTTAAAAAGTTGTATTATAAATCAGCATTTAGCCCTAAGGACTCCTCTCCAGGCTGCTCGCATTGGGATACTGCTTCTTTAGAGCCCCGAGGCAATAATAGCCCTAAGGAATCCGCTCCCGGCTGCTCGCATTGGGATACTGCTTCTTTAGAGCCCAGCAGCAATAATCTTGATAAGCCACAAAGCACCCCGAGTCACTTAACAGGTGTTAATACCCCGGGGTGTCTGCATCTGGACCCAATTTTAACAGATACCGGCGCTAGTATCAATAATAAAACTGCTAATAGTGATGAGGGAACGATCCAGAGAAGGACCTGTAGTGATGTAAACCCCGCATTAGTAGATACACTGGCCTACAGCGACAATTCAGCAATAGTTTATAAAACTATTTTACTAACCAATACCAGTGAAATGCAAAAGGCTGTCAAGCAGGTAAAAGCTAAGGTAAGCTCTATAATCTCAAAACATGGGAAAGCAAAAAACAAGAGCCGGCCTATAAGCGAAGTGTTGGAGGAGATGAATCATGCTGTGAATATATGCGCAAGCTGTGTTGTGACAGCCTGTGAATCAACAGCTAAGCACCTAGCGCTCATACCATTATGACTAGACTCTGAGATAGCCCAAAGCATTTCTAATGAGGTCTTTAATCCGAAAGCTGAATATGTATCAAAATATAAAAAAGCGATCTGCAAGATACTTAATAACACACAGCTAATCTTACGAGCAGTGAAGAAGACAAAACAGTCGGAAAAGAACAACGGCTGTTTAGAGCCCTCACAGGTACCAATAAGGACGTGTAAAAAAGATCCTATCGATCCCCAATTTACAATTTTCCATAATCAATCAGGATGTGGGAGGATACCCCAAGACACAAGCGTTAAGAACAAACAGAAATGGATTAATAGGGCCATCGTTCAACGCCGCTTAACAAATAGTCTAAAGAAAGCGCGAATACATGTCAGAAGAAGACTTAAAAAACTAGCAGCTCAGTCATCCCGACAGACCCACCAAGAGTCCCTTCCTGTAATATTGCCATGGAGCAATAGCCCTCAGCCTGAAGACTTAGAGCCTGTGTATTTAGAGAGCGTCAGAAGGTACAGTCGTCAGGCCAGGAAATTTAATGCTACAGAACACTATGAGGAGTTTAGGTTTGTCAATCTTGACCGTATAGCCTCATTAACACAAGCCCTTCTAGCTATTCATCAAGCTATACAAACACTCCTAGAGCGTATGTTACAGGATACAGGACCTAATGATTTTTTGCAGCTGAGGTTTCAAGGACAAGATCTCAATAGTCCTTTATTCACAACTAGAGCAGCCCGTGATGTCTTTGATGCTGTAGTTTTTTTAGAGAACCTCACTAAGCTTTTGCAAAGCAAAAGTGAGCTAATAGCTCATGGAACCTTTAGAGTCATAGCTCTAGTTGTCCGTTTTCGGGCCGGTGGTACTTCTAGACCATTAAAGACTATTCTGTTCAGCAAAATCATAGGTAAGAAACAAAGATGGCTGATTGATTTTAACAACCCTGAAGCTAATACATGTCTAGCTGCCAGCATAGCAGGACTTTTGGCTAGCCGTGAGACTAGCGATGCTGTTATCTTGTCTAGAGCTAATGCAGCCCACACAGCTCTCAAAGTACCTACAAATCAGCCTGTTGGTTTTGGATGTCTAGGTCTTTTTGAGAACTATTTTAAAGTAACAGTAAAAATTCTGTACAACAGCGGCGGCACCTGGCGATACTTCACATCTGGCCAGCCTCTGAAAAACAAGACCATTTATGTTCTCCACCATGACAACCATTTTTATGGTATCCTGAATTTAAAAGGATTTTTAGGAGCTAGGTATGTGTGTGCCCACTGTGATCACATTTACTCCAATCAGATAACTCATGCCTGTGAAATGCATTGTAAAATGTGTCAGTCAGACGGATGCAGAGTTATTGCGGAGCAGCGGGTGCGATGCAACATCTGTAACCTATTCTGCCGCTCACAAAAATGTCTGACCACGCATAACACGTTTGTCAGATGCAAACTTAAAAAAGATTGTGCTCGATGTGGGCATTACGTCGCAGAAGACCACAACTGCCCTGGGATGCAATGTCCCCGCTGTAAAGAGTCTTTTCAGGCTGGTGCAGACCATCTGTGCTACATGCGTAAGGCACGTCAGCCACCTAAAACTGAAGATTACATCATTTTTGATATAGAGTGCACCCAAGAAACATCCGTCCATGAGCCCAATTATATCTACGCTCATCATCTAACTTCAGATGAGAACTGGGAGTTTGAAGGGCGATCCTGTGTGAGTGATTTCCTAGTCACATTCACCAAGCCCAGATATAAGGGGTATACCATGATGGCTCATAACTCAAAGGGGTATGACTCCTTTTTTATTTTACAGAAGTTGATTAGTGAAAACATGCCTGTAAAGCTCATCACCCAGGGCTCTAAGTTAATGTGTGTAACTGTTGTAACCTTACAAATACGTTTTATAGACACCTTGAATTTTCTACCCATGAAGTTAAGTAAGTTGCCAAAAGCTTTTGGCTTTCCTGGATGTAAAGGTTATTTCCCCCATTTTTTTAACACATGGGCTAATCAAAATTACGAGGGTCCTATGCCGCCTACACACAGCTACGGAGTTGAGTACATGATGCCTGATGAGAAAATTAACTTTTTACAATGGTATAGTGAAAGCAGTGGCAAAACCTTTAATTTTCAGAGCGAGTTAAAAGCCTACTGTAAGGCGGATGTTATGATCCTACGCCAGGCTTGTAACCTTTTCAGAGATGCAGTTGTTGACATGACTAAACAGGTGGTGGTGACCAACCCCAACACACCTAGGGAGAGCGAATCTATTGAGTACATTGACCCCTTTCAAAGTATCACGCTAGCTTCTATGTGCATGTCTATCTATAAGCACATGTTTTTACAGCCTCAAAGCATAGCCTTAATACCACCCGATCTCTATAATGGTAAACAAAAGCGTTACTCCACCCCATCAATACAATGGCTTATGTACATCTCTAACAAAGAAAACATCTACATTCAGCACGCCTTACAGGGCGGTGAACATCGCCTGGGCTCCTACTACTTGGATGGGTACGCAGTAGTCAATGGGAGACCAACAGCCTTTGAATACAATGGTTGCTTTTATCATGGATGCCCCAGATGTTACAAGCCCCATGAGTTTAATAAGCTGATGGGCACAAAGTTTGAGCACCTTTATAGGCGTACTCTGATGAAAGCTCAATATATTGAAAATCAGGGCTTCATTATGAGAACCATTTGGGAACACGAGTGGATTGACATGTTGGCATCAGACGCCGAGTTAGATCTTTTTCTCAAGAGGGAGCAGTTACCTGAACCTCTGGATCCCCGACAGGCCTTATTTGGGGGTCGTACAAATGCGATACAATTGTACAGAGCTGTGGGTCCGGGGGAGAAAATACACTACTATGATTTCACAAGCTTGTATCCATTTGTCAACAAAGTGAAGTTATACCCCGAAGGACACCCCACTATTATATACCGCGACTTTAAATCTTTGGACACATACTTTGGCCTAGTTAAGTGTGAAATATATCCACCCAGAGGCCTTTACTTTCCAGTGTTACCCTACAGAGTGGATAGTAAGCTCATGTTCCCCCTGTGCCGAACATGCGCTGAAAGTAAAGAGACCGACTTATGTCCCCACACTGAAGCACAGAGGATGTTGACAGGTACCTGGTGTAGCATAGAGGTTCAAGAGGCCCTAAAGAAAGGATACAGGCTAGGTAAAATATTTGAAATTTGGCACTTTGAAAGGACTACAACGCAGCTTTTTTCTGAGTATATTAATTTATTTCTCAGAGACAAGCAGGAGGCCTCTGGGTATCCAGAATGGTGCACTGATGAGGCCTCCAGGCAGCAGTACATCTCTGAATACTATGCTCATGAAGGCATAAACCTGAGACCCGATTTTATTCAAGGCAACCCCGCCAAGCGTCAGCTGGCAAAGTTATGCCTCAATTCTTTATGGGGTAAATTTGCACAACGTACCAACCTTCCAAACACAACCATCATCACCGATCCTGACGAGTTGTTTAATTACCTTTTTGCCCCTTGTTATGACATATCCACCTGTGAGTTTATTAACGATGATACAGCCATGCTGGGTTGGAAACATGCTAAAGAGTACCCCACAGCCAGTAACAATATAAACATCTTTATAGCCTGTTTTACAACAGCGCACGCTCGTTTGGAGCTTTACAAGTTGTTAGATAAACTACAGGAGAGGTGCTTGTATCATGACACAGACTCTGTTATTTTTGTGAGCAAAGCTGGGGACGAAGACCCACCTCTGGGAGACTATCTAGGGGATTTAACTAGTGAACTAGATAAGGATGAATTCATAGTTCAGTTCGCCTCAGCTGGGCCCAAGTCTTACAGTTACATCAGTTCTAACAATAAAGTCTGTATGAAAGTTAAAGGTATAACCTTAAATGTTCAGAATACCATAAAAATAAATTTCGACAGTCTAAAGAATCTAGTGCACGAGTATGCCCAAAAGACCAATCACCCCGGTGACAAAACCATTGTTGTAAGTCAACCTTCTATAGTGCGGAACAAAAAGAGATGGGAAATCACAACCCAGCTTTTGCATAAAACATTGCGGGTGGTGTTCGATAAGCAGGTCTTAAAGTCAGACTACAAAACTGTCCCTTACGGTTACTAAAGATACATTACTGCTGAGAACTTCTACCAGCATGGATACCAGGTTGCAACACCCCTTTTCGTGTGTTATAGCAGGCCCATCAAATTGCGGCAAAAGCTATTTCATAAAAAAACTATTAGAAAATGCTCGGGTCGTTTTATCCCATACGCCTGATAATATTGTCTGGCTTTATTCCTGCTGGCAAGATTTTTATAGGGAGCTCACCCACCAGTTTCCTTACATTAAATTTATAGAAGGGATACCGACTAGTCTTAACGATGATGACTTGTTACCCAAAGATCGTGTGAATATGGTAATTGTAGACGATCTTATGCGCGAAGGCGGGGACCATCCTGAAATAGAGCGAGCTTTTACTCAATATTCCCACCATCGTAATCTGAGTATATTTTACATCGTTCAGAACTTGTTTTACAAGGGTAAGAGCAGCAGGTCTATAGCCCTCAATGCTTCATACCTAGTTTTATTTAAAAATCCCAGGGATAAACAACAAATAACAGTCATAGCTAAACAAATGTATCCGGGGAACACCCAGTTTTTTATGGAAGCCTTTAACGATGCAACCACTAAACCCCACGGCTACTTATTGGTGGACTTAAAACCCAGGACTCTAGAAGACTACAGACTGAGGGCTGATATCTTCCCGCCTGAGCTACCGGTCGCCTACATCCCTAAGCCTAGACCCAAAGGTTATAAAAAGATGCACTAAAATGCCTAGATCCCATTTATCCACAAAGCGCTCCACCATAAGGTGTTAAAAAATGTCTGCCCGCCTACGACGTAATATGGCCCTCCTAAAAATGCTTGTTACAGCCAGCCCCCCTCAGAGAAAAGCCATACTATGTGCTGCTTCGGACGACTTAGTTGGTGCCATTTCAGAAATTGCTCTAAACACCCTAAAAGGTAATGTACCTATTTCAACTAGCCAGTACAAGGTGCTGAAGAAGAGGCGGCAGCTCATCAAGAAGCTTAGTAATAAAAGGGTTTCCCTTACTTCAAAGAAGAAACTAGTAAAACAGTCAGGGGGCTTTATAGGGGCTCTGTTGGGTATAGCTATACCTCTAATTACAAGCCTACTGACCCGAACCTGATGGATTACACTCAGAAAATGTATCTAGTGCCACAACAGCAGCTGGAGCAGTTGACACCCTCTACAAATGATACATGGGACATAAGGAGATCTGAAACGCTCCGGCTGGATGCTGAAATTAAAGATATTTTGGCCCGGACAGACTTAAAGCCCGAAGCTAAAGCGGGGCTCTACTCCCGAGCTCTCCAGAATTTCTTGCAATATTACAAACAGCTGCAGACTGAAAAAAACAAACTGACTTTATATACTGCTGATGATGAGCAACCCCAGGTATCCGCCCCAACCCAGCCATCGCCATCACCAATAGCTCAGCCACAGGGCTCCCCTGACTCTATGATTGAGAGCTTGCTACAGAACGTGAGTCAAAGGTACAGAGGGGCTACGCAGATGCTGTTAAGTAAAATGGCTGATTCCAAAGACCTAACATCCTGGAATGATCGCGGTGAGTTCGTCTACAAGGGGCAGTCTGTTGTTGGGTCACATATGTATGATCTGATCAAAAGTTTCACGCATCCTAAAGCCCTCACACGACAGACAGCCCCGAGAGGATGGGAACAGTTTCTAAGAGCTGCTGCGGAGCTCAACATTCCATCATCGCTCGTGGGTAACCCCGGGCATCGCCGCCAACTTGAACTTTTGAAACAACCTATGAGCTCCGGTGCGGCATCCCCGCCGCTATCATCGGCCTTTCACACCCCTTCAAATTCACCCACATCTTCAATCTTACCTCAGCTAATCCCGGCAAATAACCCTGGAGATATGTCTCTGGAGGCTAAAAAGTCTCTATTTAAAACAAAGCGATGGGTCCCATATTAGTATTTGCTTATGTCCTGTTACTGCATGATTGTATATTTTGTATAAAGAGGATGTACTGTACCAACTTTTACATGTGTGATTCCTGAATATTTCATAACGCTTGTAATAAACATTTATAACTTTTCAACACTCTACTGTCTTTGTTTTTTTTCTTATTGCGGAGTAAAAACACTGAGTCTGAGTAGTTTCTTAAATACAAACGTTTATTAATTTAATTATTTTTTATTTTTGAACATGAGCATTACACAAACATGCATTATAAAACTTTACACTTTTGGCAAATAGCGTATTCATTTGTAACAATGCTGGGAATAGGTTTCAAGCCTTCTTTCATATAGCTGGTAACAAGCCTATCATTGCTGGCTTTATCACTTGAATATAAATTTAAAAAATTTCTAAAGGTTAGACCCTCTGACATTTTACAAATAAAATATATACAATGTTCCCCACACGTTATAGATAATGAATCCTGTACAGGCAACTTGTTATATTCTACTCTAGAAGCCACTTTTTTTAAATACTTGAATATAGGTTTTGTATAGATGCTGTGCTCCGGAAACTCTGCAAGACTATCAAACACAGTTACTCTGTCATTGTCCAAAAACATAGCAGCCCAGTGAGTTCCTGGTTTATGATGAGGATCTGTGTTAAAGACCAGAGATCGTGGCCTTTCATAACTTATCTCCTTAGGCAATCCATCGCTGGGATAAACATTCAAAAAGTATTTCTTAGCGGCCCTATGTCGGCTTAAGAAGGCTCTTATCTGAACAGTGTCCATTTTGTATTATTTTCAGAGATAGTCAAACAGAATCTGCCTGGCGTGATTAACCTGTATGACACTATCAAATACAGCAAAAACGACCATGTTCACATTTGTAGTTAGGGCTGCACTGAAGCGGAATTCAGCTTTTAGATTTCCATTTTTAACCAGGCTGTAATGGTCCCCATCTTCCATGTCCGGGGTCAGATCAAAGGCAAATAGCGTGTAGCCTGCTCCTTATCCTTCACGTGATACGACAACCCCTGAATCACGCAGGTGCTTCCCAGTTATCGACACTAATCCAAGATATTCTCTAATAAAATTTCCAGTTCCAAAATTAGGCGTGTATGGCTTTGCAGGTATGACAGCTCCCTCGTGAACTAGGGCCGCATAGTTGACGCCATAGTGCTTGAAATTAAAAGGGTTGGAGTTATATGCCCCACTAAAGGCTGTATTGTCAACAAACCCAATAATGACAAGTTTTGGTAGCTGCCCCAGAAACAAATTTTGCTGCTGTGTTAATCTGGTCCCCGCAGGTATGCTGTAGACTTTCATAGAGACTCTTTCAATGGCATATTTAGCATTAGATAGTTGTAGAGCCTCCGCGTGAGCCAATCTGACTGTTGGTGATACATTCACTCTCTTTACATACAGACTTGCAGATTGTATGAGCAGTTTATAGTGTTCGGCATCCCCAGTAATGAGGCAAAAGGCATCTTTGTTACGGTTGAGTTTGATCTTGAGGTCTATGCCATTAACGATTAGTTTATCTTGGAAGAAGAGGTCTGAATGTATCCGCCCCAGGAGGTCAAACTCTTTACTCTCTGCAGCAAACCCTGCTCTTTTTACAAATCCGGTGTTGGGGCCATCCAGAGCCGTGTTTTCAAACTTAGCGTAAGTATCTTTGTAGAAAAGACCTGCTGAAAGTTGTGTGTCCAAGGCATCGCTGCTGTAGTTCAGGATACTCTCCATGTAAGCCCTGTAGGCGTACATATTGTCATTTTGCGTGATGAGTCTGTCACCCAAGGTAATATCCACCTGATTGAACATGGTTGCTATGGGGTAAGCAATGGTAGCCACTTTAGCGGTTGCAGCAATATCTGATCCATCTGCTTTTACAATTTTACACACCACATGTAGCAGAGTATTGTTGAGATCTAGATACATATCAGTGGACCCCGATACGTAAAACTCTATAGGGGCCAGTGGCGTCAGGGCCGCTAGTGGCGATACCTCCATGAAAAAACTGTTTTCAATACTGGTCTGTGTTGGTTTTAGAGAGAACAGATCTAACTCTGACTTGGCGCATTCGCCCGAAGCGCAGTGTACAAAAGCCATGTTTTAGCGTGTCACTCCTTTTAGAATATGTTAAGGTTAGAGGCTGCTCTCTTCTTCGTAGCTCTCTTCCGCCTTGGGGATCTTCTTTTGTGAGCTCTTTTTGAAGAGCGTTTCCTTTTTTTATAGGGCACCGGGGGCCCTTGACGCTTGGATGACCTCCTCTTCCTTTTAATACTGAGGCGGGGCTTGTACAGTAGTCCTGACCCTTCTTGAGGTTGTCTGTTCATACGCTCAACTACAGCAGACTTCACAGACCCAACGACATCTTGGGCTATATTCTGGGCAGCTGTCTTGACATGCGGCTTTGCAATTTCATACCCTTTTCTCAAAAAAGGCATAGCCCTTCGGAACAAACTACGGAAAAAGCCTCCTAGGCCAGCCCCGTACATAACAGGAGCTCCTTGAAAGTAGGGGGGCCCTCCATACCCCGCCTGGTGTTTGTAATACTCTCTATACATAGAAGGGTTGCCGTATGCTTTCATAGCCACCATGATGAGCTCTTAATAGTCACCACTGCGGCTTGGCCTGAAATGAAGCTTAACAATAACTTTCCCGTATTTAAAGGACACCGGCTGAGACTGATCATCAAAGATCATAATTGTTATAGTGTCAAAATGACTTTTAGAAATTGCTACATAGTCAGGTTTAATATATTGAATATTAGCTATTGTGTTGTTTTCACCCCTCACCTGAACCCATCTCAGTAGTGGCGCATAACTATCTCCAACTCTCTGCGGTTCTATTATATCTGTATAAACATAGAGTGTGTAAAAACCCCCATCAATATCTGGACATGACGGATCTGGATCCTGTTTGCTTTTTATATGTTGGACAGTTCCTAAAACTCTGCTCAACTTTCCACTGGTGGTAAACACCACATCCTGGCTGGGTGCTTTAATAAAAACCTTCCTTCTGCCGCTGTCTAACACCAGTTGAACATCGGAAAGCCCCGTAGTACCCGATAGTGTCTTGTTAATGGCATCCACCACAGCATTAACAGTAGGGTAGTACCCGAAAGGAAAATTTATGATGTAAACAGGCTCAGATGCTGCCTTCTCTATAGTAAATCTAGATTCAGACCTCTTGAAAGTATTCCAGGTACGCGGGTATTGAATTTCTGTTAGGGCAACTTCCCATTCCCCTTTCAAATCCACCGGCTTAGCCAATTTGACGGTGTAATTTGATATTTTATTATCGGGGAACATGGCTACCGATGCATTAGAGGGCAATGTAATATAAAAGGAGGATGTCTCCATTTTGCTTCCGCCTTCTTTTTGAGCTATAGGTGTTCACACGTCCTGCAGAGAGCTGGCCGACACCCAACTGTTAAATTTCTCAGGCCAACCTCGCCATTTAACAAAGGCCTGTTTTTTTGCACCCCTCCCTTTCCACTCTAGAATCTTTTCAACCCTGTAAATCCTATTTACATCATCTGGGATCTTTTGTAACTCTTCACTGTAAAAAACACCTGTCACTGGTTCACTGTCGTAGTCCTTCAACCTGTAAATGTACATGCCTTCTTTAAGCTCAACACTATCAACTATGAATATCTCATCGCTGAATGTCTGTTGATAACCTTTAGTAAAGAGCCCTTTCAATTTTGAAACCCTGACGTGATCCCCTTTTTTAAAAACAGGCTTCTTTACTACGGCGTTGAAGTAACGGCCGTATACCCTTCTCCACACATCCAGAGAATTGTCGGCTGTTACCTCTACAGGAGCCATTCTGATAGTTCTGTGATAGCTGGCATTATAAACAGCTAAAAAATCCTGTAAAACAGGTAAATATCGATATGTGTTGTATGCCGTGAAGTATCTCCACAGTTTAGATTTTAAGGTTCTGTTAAAGCGCTCTATAACAGCCGCTTTTACCTCCGTGTTGGTTACAAAATGCTGTACTCCATGTTCTTTTAATAATTTCTGGAAGGCTTTGTTTAAAAATTCTTTTCCAGCGTCTGTTTGTAGTTTTTGAGGGGTTCGGCCCTTCCTAAAGATTACTTTAAAGGCCTTGGTGACACTTGCTCCACTTTTAGAGCTTCTGCAAAGGCGTATTTAGACAATACATCTATAACTGTTAAGATGTAACTGGATCCATTATTATGTTTTGCCAGATCCTGTAAACTTATTATGTCGGCCTGCCATTGATAGTCTAATTGAGCATTAACAATAGTGGGTCTCCTCTTAAAACGTCTCCGCGCAGGCTTGTGTAGTGAATAGGCTTCTTCACCGGATAGCCACTCCTGCACTTGGGTTCTGCTGATGGGTTCCTTTTCAGCTTTAGCCCTTTTGAACAAGGCTTCACCACTGCCAAAGCTCGAGACATCCTTTGTATCATAATAGAACTTCTTTAACACACCCCCCGACATGTTAACACTTCTGAACCACAAAATGAAAGACACTTGTTTTGTGTATAGACAGTTTATTATAAGTAAATAAGATAACAAGAAATCATCACTCCAACGTTTACAAGTTTACATTGACTATGGTCCCCAACATTAAAAAGGAGTACAGCCTTGTGGCGCTTGTCTCTGTTGTCGTCGTAGAGTCACACATCTTGATATTTTTAAAGCTATATAGTCCATGGCACTGTATAGGTTAACCCTATCACCCCTCCAATAACTCTGCACTGCAAGGATACTAGCTGCTGTCAATAGTTCATACAATTCTCTCTCGCACAGCAGCAAACCTTTGCTTTTAAAATAATCATCAGTTAGGAGCTCAAAGGCTAAATTTAAGCTGACCCTCCGGGGCAGGATTAAGCCTCTCATATAGTATATATAGTTGCTCCAAAATACATCCTTCACAGGCGCCCACATACTTGCACCGCATCCGCATAAGCATCTGGGGCTCGCGTGGCTGTGGACCTCTAGCAAGCGCACCATTTTTGAAAAGCCTAAGCTTGCTGGATGTAATTCAGCGATTCTTTCTTTAAGCAAATCATATAACACCTTGGCGATACATAGGTATTCAGGCGATGACTCATAAGAATCCTGGATAGACATCTCCACTTCCATATCCTGAAAATAAGTATTAAACAGTCAAAGAGTAGCTTATACATCAGCTTTTTTTTTCAACATGTCTTAACATTCGGGCTATAATGCTATGATCCTTTGTACAACACCGGAATATAGGTTCTCTCTTTATTAAATTTTAAAATAAAACTTTTTGGACCTGTATACACCCCATCTGGCTTCTATTTTTATAATATACATCTACAGCATGTTTCTCTATAGATCGCTCCACCCTCTTTCTAATAATTGATCTGCAAAGACTCCTCATGTCAGAAAGTTTTGCGCGAATATGATATGCATTTTGGATTTCTTTGATGGCCTGCGACAAGATCCTAATGACAGCCGGTCTGCCGCTTTTTAGGGCTGCAGTCCTGTACACAGACTTAAACAGTTTATATAACTTACAGGGGTCTATCAAATGACATATATAGCGGGCTGTTTCAGCCGTGTAAGATGGATACAGGCAGTCATGAGCAGTCTGTTGTGGATCCTTAATTTTATGACCATAACATCTAGAATAAAAGTCTCTCTTGAGACAGGCATGCACAACACTGGCTGCAAAGGCCTTCACATGTTCTCTATCCAAACATGTTACACATATGGTCTCTTTTTCAAGATCTATCAAGTCCAATGCTTTTTTATAGGTCTTACACAGTTCATTATTTTGGCTGGTGGAACTTTCAATCTGTTTTGAACAGCACAAGCAGTTCATAATGAAGGTCTTAGCAGCCCCTGAAGTCTCCTCCACCTCAGTGCAATTTTCTCCTGCATTCTGCTGTTCAAAAAAGAAAGAAAAGGGGATTAGTTAACAAGAAATAAAAAATAAATAAGGCATCACAAATGTTTAAACTATCTACCTTAAGATAATACCCACCTCCACATCTGAAATGGCTTCGGCTGCCGCTCTGAAATCTTGGGAGATGTCAATGTCCATCGGCTCCTGATCGTCGCTGATTTCAGCATTGTGCTGACCACCGGCGGCACGGGCCCTTGATTCCTCCTCCAGAGATCTCATATCTTCATACATCTGGTACTGGGGCGAGATTATAGTTTCTCCCGAAACTTCCATTTCTGTGACCCTATTTTCAGAGTTTTCCTCTTGACTTGCGGTTTCGCTGGCACTTGATGACCCCTTAATAGGTGATATTAGCTGCGGTCGATCCTCAAGGCTCAGGGAGGCCATCCGCCGGCACAGGTCCTCATGATAACCTGAAACTTGGCCACTCTCCTCTTTAGGGGTCTCTTGCAGCGTTTGCTCATCTATTACCGGAGGGTTCAAGTGCCGAAAATATTTGTCCATCGGGCTCACCCCTTGTTGGCGGGGATCCCTCGGGGCTATGTAGTTGTACCGCTTCATGATGCTCGGGTTCTCGCTTGCCGAATGGTATAGCCCCAGGCGTTAAGGGCCTCCTTATATACAATGTTAGCTCATAATGGGTGTGTCCTTCTACGTCACCCTAATGGACTTTGCACTTAATTTTCATTTTAATTTTCATTTTATTTTCATAAACGCTGTCATTTTCGACCTGAGACTTTTTGAAATTAGGCGGCAAAATTACCACCCGCCTCTTTTAGGACCCTGGGCTTTCCGGGACCCCTGATACCTATGGCACACCACCACTCACCAACTCCAAAGGCCACAGGCATGCCTCCTGGGGGCTGGCCTGTTGCCCCCCAAAAACACCCTGCAACACTCTAGGGCTCCCATTCCGCAGATGGACCACGACACCGCTCAAGCAACATCCGCCTGCAGCCTCTACTAGTCAGTGGACATGCCCAGACATGCCCATGCTTGCACAGCCATGTCCCTGCTGCCCCAACAAACATGGAGCCCCAGCTAAGTCTCTGCTCAGCCACCCCATAACCCTAAACACCCCTGTAGGCCCTATTGGATGCCTTGGCGCTAACCCTAGCTACCCCCACATCAGACCTCTACTACAGCCCTTACACACAGCCATTAATTCACATGTGAAGGACACTCACTGTCTACACCGGACCCCTCTTTGACCACAGGCCATCTGGGGGGCGTCCTCAGGCCCTGGTCTTCCAGCCCTGACCTTCCGGGCATGGCCTTCCGGCCCCAGACTTCCTGCCAGGGGCTTCCGGGGGAGGGATATCCGGGGGAGGGACATCCGGGGCGGGACTTCCGGCTCCTACGTCACTTCCAGGGGGGCGTTCCCACCTGTCAAAAAATGAATGGTGATGAATGGTATCATTCCCTTACTACTAGAATGGCTAAACAAAAAAGTGATGGGTGCAATATCTGAAATAATCTCAGCCCACCATGCAACCTCTGGCAGAGAATAGTCATAAGGGAAAAAGCTAGGGTTCTTCCCCAATGGGAACAGTGCAGCCTGAGCTGCCATGCTAGAACACAATGATAGCAAACTAATTATTCAATATTTTGTAATACATTAAAGTAGATCATTACAAAATATATGAGAAAATAGATATAAACCGAAACATCTTTGGAAATGAACTCTCAGTGGGGGTAGGTAACTGCTTTTTCCAACCGGGGGATTTGGGTGCTCATGGGTGAAGTCGTGGTCCTGCATCCACCAACGACATCAGCGCAGCAGAAGGTGCATCAGGAGCATTCCCTTGAATATGCATTGATATTTTAAGGACAGCGGGCTTCATCTGTGATCTCAGGATCCGCTCTGACAATGAAGCATGTGTGCAGACCAAGGTGGGCAGCATTCACCGGGTTCATGGCTGCCGTAATAGCACGTGGCACTCACCCTGACTGGGGTAGGAGTGTGAAGGTACAAACTTTGAGGAGTCACCCCGGCGCTGGCATCTGCAGAAAAAAATGTTCATGTTACTTCCCAAGTGATAACAAGGGGAATATGTTCTCCCTCAGGCTGGGGAGGACAGATGGGACAAATGAAAGAATGGTTGCACCAGAGACAGCAATTGGCACCCAGTACCCAGAGGGTAAAAAGGAAAGCTGGCAGAGCCAATGGCAGGGCCTTCCATTGGTCTTCTTGGGAGAAAAAGAGATGAGCACAGTACGTTCGCCTTGATGTAGGGTAGCCTACTGATAGAGCAGGAAAGGAAGCCAACTCATATCCCCACTGATGCAGCAACAGTGATGGACACACCAGGCAGCCAAGAGGCAATTTGCTGGATACATGTTTCCACTTTGATGATCCACGGTGCTATAGGGCGGGGCTATGGAACAGGGGGATCCAGAGCAGCACCACAGTGGTGGTCGTGAACAAGGTGGCCAGAGCCACACACCCGGTATACAGGGATTGAGGTGCTATCCTGAGCCTGGCTGCAGCCTAGACTGGAGTTAAGTGAGATGTATGGTACTGCCAACTCCTCGGAGGCAGGTGTTTCCACTCATTCAGACTACTGGCACCAAATGAAGGCTTTTGATTAAGGCTGAATGAAGCTATGTTGAGGAACTTTGGATGGTGGAAACATGTGTGTCTATGAGTGGAAGCAGAGTGGCAGGTCTTTAAGATAGTGCCTAACAGGATTGCTTTTGTCCCACATGTTCAGTGTCGGTGCGTAGTAAGAAGAACGAAGTGTGGATTTTTGGTCATTACATTTTAGTAGGCTTCTAACCATGAAAGAAGACACTTTTCATGACAATAGTTAGGAAAGTACTTTTTATCACGTGGTGGCTTGATTATGTCGGATGAGGGGCATGAGATGGGGACAACGGATGCCAGTGGGATCTGAGAGTGAAATGGTCATGACTGGATGTGGTGGTGTTACAACTTGGGCGAACATACCTGGTTCAAGTAGCAGGGCTACAGTTGATATGAATGATGCAAAGAGACCTTAGTATATTAAAAGAAACATGAGAAGTGTCTCTGAAGAAGGGTCAAAGCAAGCCCAGCTAGGGTCATTTCAGGTCTTTCAAAGGAACTCCACACTTTCTTTTTTAACGTATATGGCTGTCTCGTAATTCATTATTTACATTGCAGGTAACACTATATTGGTAATATGAATTAAAACTTGTTTTCACTGTGAATCGAATGCACTCTGACCTTTTATCTATGATATTTGCTAAGGAACATTGGAGGTCTGTTTGATTACTGCTATTATTGTTCTTCATCTGCAGAGCTTTGCTCGGTGTTGGAGGAGGCACCAGCTACTTTTGTGCTCATGAGGAGACAGAATGAAATAATTGTAAATGTGGAAAATAAAGTGCAGTATCTGACTATACTTGAAAGAGGCTTGGGTTCAAAGCAAAGGACCTATGAACAGAGGCGAGAATATACTTATTCAATGTATTTGTTTTCTAGTAGTAGTGAATATATTTTTGTGAAACTAAATTGCTAAAAAGATTTCAAAATGCAGAAAAAACTGTCTGAAATAATTATTGAACGCTCATCAATCCAAAAAGTACTACATGATTTTCCAATGGACACATACTTCTAAAAGCAGTTGAAATAGTTAAATTTTACTCCTCTGAGGCAAGAGGCGTGACAACGCAGAGTACTGTTTCACGTATAATGACACAGAAGACATGTAGGGGCACAGTTACAAGTTGTTACCGCCACTAAAACATCACTTTTTGCGATGTTCTGGTGGTGTTAGATCTTTTGCCTTATTACAAGGCCTTGTAAATAAAGCCCAGATTCACGCAGCACTTTGCAATGAATGTTGCAGTGGGCGTTCCGCCACAACACCATTGCTTTTTGACGCTGACCCATATTTACAAGATATGGATCAGCGCCAAAAATAAGACCAGAAAATGCCTGGTCTTAAATAGGCAGTATTGCTCTTTTCATGTGCACTGCATTCTATAGCACACATAGCTAGATCAAATTGCATGTTACGATTGTGAATATGCAGGAGGGTGCCCCTTACTGCACATATTATTATGAAAGTCTCACGCACTCGACTGTTGTGCTCTGGTAAATCTTCTGTAGAATGGTCGGTGGTGCAAGTGGGTTAATCCTCCTGAGAGTGAGGATAAAAATATGAAAGAAAATAGCGCTATCCTCTGTGATAGAGGGGCGTCCCCCAATTCGCACTCATGCAATAAAGTTTATTAATGTGTAAAAAAAAAAAATTTGAAAAAAATATATTCGTCAATGGTGTTTGGCAATCATTGCTTTTATTTACATCAAGTTGAATTCCAACTATGCTTCTTCTTTGTTCTTTATAATTTCCAAATGATTCTCATAACATTTTCAAACGATATTTAGATATCTCTTGTGTTATTTCAAATTACCCAATGCATTTCGGGCCTTTGCCCTTCATCAGGGGTATTGCTACGAAAAATAAAAATATGAATGACCAATGGTCAGTTGTGGAACAGAAATATGATGCATTACATTAACGTCCCTGATGGTACCACATAGTAGAGTTCATGCGATGCATTCAGTTTTCTACATGCAAGGAAATATATTGTTGGCATGGTGATTAGTTCAATGTGACTGTGACTAAATATGTGCTGTTACAAAAAAGTGATTTGTAGTGTCAACGAGAATTTAAACCTCATGTATTGCGATCAACTGGAAAGTGTAGTTTGTTGTGCCCCAAAAAAGATTGTGATAAATAAAAAAACGAGGTGCACAAAATTGCATGGTTAGCCCGACACGGTGAAAACATAAATTGCGAATCCGCTTACTTCGAAGTAGTCACAGTCACATTGAACTAATCACCCTCCCAACGATATATTTCCTTGCATGTCGAAAACTGTATGCATCGCATGTACTCTACTATGATGTAAATAAAAGCAATGATTGCCAAACACCATTGACGAATATATTTTTGTCCTCAATTTTGTTTTACACATTAAGAAACTTTATTGCATGAGTGCGAATTGGGAGACGCACCCCTAACGCAGAGGATAGCGCTATTTTCTTCCTTACTGCACATAAACAATCCCTCCTGCAGTGCAGTCACCCTAGCAAAATGGTGCAAGAGTGCCTGCGCTGACGCTAGGACGCTTCTTTAGCGCCAGTGCTAGGTGAAATGCAGGGGTGCTCCGTAGTTTTGTAAATACTGTGCATCCCTGCATTTTGAAACTGACAGAGCATGGGGTAACCAATTTTGCTGTAACACCGCGCACCGCCGGTTTCTTGTACAGTTCTTCAATTAGGTTGATGCACACACAGTGAAATATCTAATCCCACCAATGAGAAAGCATCATGCAAACCAAACGGAAACTGTATTCAGTTAACATTCGTAGGATCCCATGATGGATTGACTCCACTAACAGTAGATTTGGTGAGAATCGCACTAAACCAAAAAAATATGATTTAGACATTATGGCTACCTCAACACCTTGCCCTCCTGCACTGAAAGAGCATCCCCTGATGATGCACTGTAGCAACATCTCTAAAGTTATCCCCATCACTGCAAGATGTTTCTCAGTAGGTTTGCTTTAGAAAGTGTTCACTCAAAACTTTGTAGATCTTAAACGTGCAATAGGCATTGGCGCGGTTTCGTTACTGAGGGAAGACAAAAATGGGAAACACATTTATTTATAGCAGTCAAACACCACATCATTCACCCAGCAGCCACCTCACAGGGCTTTTGGTGGTACAGAGTGATGTCAAAGGTCACAAGAGCTAGTCTTGATGACCACTTGGACATTGCTGCGGACCACGATGTTGACATTACCAGGGGCGGTGGGTGACATTTGAAAGTGGTGGGGCGCAAAGTGATTTGCATACAGCACCGTAGCGAGCGAGCGTAGCGAGCGAGCCAGAACCCCCAAAGGGGGGTTTGGGGGGATTACCCCCCCCAAGAAATTTTTTAAAAAAAGAAGAAAAATCGTGCATTTTCAAGCAAATTTGAGAAAGCAGGAAGGTTAATAAAGCAATTGTGAAAGTGCAGTTATTACATTAATAGATGTCATAACATAGGTAGGTGCTTATTCAGTATAACCACAGAGCTTCATACATTCCGTCCTATTACGCTGCTGAATTCAGACTATAAGACTTTCATGAAAATCTAAGCTCTAAGAGTAGCAGAAGTTGCACAGCAGTTGGGAAACAGCCTTTACAAATTCAGAAACAACTGCATGGAGCAAGGAATAGCAAAGCCAGACAGGGAGGGTGGTGAACACAGACACCAGTAGGAGGATTTAGCCACCACCTCCTCCAACATAGTCAATCACTGGGCAATACGTTAATCGGGTCCATCATGCCATGCCAACCACTATCCAGTAAGACTACTCTCCTCAAGAGAACAAGAAACTCCACTAAATTCCAAATCAACAGAGAACAGCGAAGACGGCAGCATTCACAAGAGGCGCTGAGGCCATAGTTATGGTGGGAATGTGCCATTCAAGAGCACTTAACACAATTTAACATGACCGCGGTGTGGGCCATTGCTAGAAGGCCTGACCTGGTGGGCTTGCCCAAGTGTCAATGTAAGAGTAAAGTGCATTGATTATGCGCAATGTTTATAAAGTTCCTGCTCCTGAGAGAGAGGGCACACTCCACTGAAACAGAACCTGGCGAACTGCATATGCTAGTCCTGGACACTGACCACAGGTTTTATATATATAGGTATATATATATATTCACTGAAAAAACCATAGGTTATAGACCATATATAGTTAGGAATTAGCATTTAAAAAACCTTATTTTACTCACACAAAACCATTGAAATTCCATATATAGTTAGTTGCACTAACTATATATCGCGCACCCGCAATCCACTGCTGATCATGTCACATATTACATCATTCATGACATGGTCAGTGACATCACTGATGACATCACTGATGACATCTCAAATGACATCACTGATGACATCACTGATGACATCTCAAATGACATCACTGATGACATCACTGATGACAACATCCAGTGACTGTATGTTTCTGTAAAGTTAAAATATGTCTTACATATTGAAGAATGAGTGGATGTAGAAGTGTCTGAACAAAGGATTTAGTAGGTGCGTGACTGACTGTATGAGTGAGTGATTAAATGTGTCTCACTGAGTGCATGGGTTAGTGACTAAACTGTCTTAATTTGTGCATCATTATGTCTGTTGTTCTGTAAACTGCTGCATGTGTTGATCAGTAGCTATATGATTAACTATATGGGTTATTGATTGGTTGCCCAAGTATTTGTATGGGAGACTGAGAGTGTGTATGGGTGGCTGGGAGGTGTATGACTCTCTGCATAGATGTATGGGTTCAAAAGTGCATGTGGAAACAGCTGTATGGGCGGTTGACTGTGTGCATGACTGTATTGGTGAGTGAATAGATATCTCAGTGCTACATGTCAAAGTAAGTACATATGTAAAATACAGTACATGTGAGAGTTGACATATATAAATACCTGTGCATAAGAGCCAGTGAATGTGTGAGTGGCTGTATGGATCATTGTGAACTTGTATCCAGGATTGTATAAGTGAGTAAATATGTTTTAGTATATGTTTGAATAAGTAAGGTGTGTTTAACTGTATAGTTAAGGAAATGGAGGTGTGATTGATTGTTTGCATGACTGACTAGGTGTGTGTGTAACTTCATGGATGAGTGACAGTCTATGAGTGTCTGTTTACACTGAGTGTATCTAAGGTTATATTAGAGTCTGAAGAGGTTCATCGTATTATCACATGAATGATGTCATCAGTGATGTGATCAGTAATGTCAAATGAGATGTCATCAGTGATGTAATCAGTGATGTCATTTGAGATGTCATCAGTGATGTCATCAGTGATGTCATTTGAGATGTCATCAGTGATGTCATCAGTGATGTCACTGACCATGTCATGAATGATGTAATATGTGACATGATCAGCAGTGGATTGCGGGTGCGCGATATATAGTTAGTGCAACTAACTATATATGGAATTTCAATGGTTTTGTGTGAGTAAAATAAGGTTTTTTAAATGCTAATTCCTAACTATATATGGTCTATAACCTATGGTTTTTTCAGTGAATTTTCAAGGTTTTGTAAATGCTAATTCCTAACTATATATGGTCTATAACCTATGGTTTTTTCAGTGAATTTCATTGGTTTTTTAAAAGCTAATATCTACAGCTGTAAAATGTATTCTTCTTTAAATCCAAAAATATATTTTATATGTTTATTAATAATTTTTTTTTAATATTTTTTTTGTTTCGCTCCCGGTCCGCGAACCAGGAAGCTTCCCGTTAGCTCAATTCGATTCCGCGATCCGGTCCGCGAACCGGTAACAAATCAACATAGTTACGGTATCGCGTTGCCGCGTAATGCGTCTTATGACGTACTGCGTTAGCGCACCCGGAAGTGCCCCGGGGCGCGGACCGAGGCGCGAAACGCAACTCCCCGGAAGCGATCCGCGGCGCGAAAGCGCGACGTATCGCGTTGCCGCGAAATGCGTCTTGTGACGTACTGCGTTAGCGCACCCGGAAGTGTCCCCGGGCGCGGACCGAGGCGCGAAGCGCAGCGAACCGGAAGCTAACCGGGGAGCGTTCCGCAGCGCGTAACATGAAAGTTAGAGTCATGTGACTTGTTAATAAAGCTTTTCATTGGTTCATTTCACTTTTAGTTTCATAATTATGGAAGGCTAGGTCAGGTGACCTAAAAATAACACTTTTCATTGGTTGAGAACTATTGTTTTTCCCAAATGATGAAAACCCCTCCTTCTTTCCTCACTCTGACTTTCATCATTGTGAGAGGAAGACCTTTATTCATAGTAGAGCAATGGCTTCAGTACTTGCTTCAGCTGGTGCACCCCCACCACCACCTCCACCTCCTCATGGGAAGAGAGGACCACCTCCCCAGGTCATCACCAACACTGAGGAGGAAGAGGAAGAAATGGAGGAAGAGGAGGGAGAAGAACCACAGTTCTTGGAAGAGGTGCCCCGGGTTTCCCATAGGAAAGCCAGTTTCATCTGGCAGTTTTATTCAATCCCTCCAGGGCAAAAGAAAGTGAATGTGAGGTATGTGACCTGCCTCATCTGCAAAGAGAAATTATCAAGAGGGACTGATAAAAAGTATAGCTATGGGAACTATACCATGCATCGGCACATGACCAGGAAGCATCCACTTAATTACAGCCGGGCGGAAATACGGGATATGGAACAAAACCCAACAGCAACTCCTGTGGCCAGGTCAACATCGTCAATATCATTGACACCAGCAGAGGCACGGGAAACTGTGCCAAACATCCAAGAGAATTTTGGGCACATGAAACATACTTGTATGCACTGTGGTGCGTTGATATCATGTGGTAACATGAGTATTAATGCCATCAACCTGGCTTATGACAATCATAATTGCCCTAACCGCCCCCAGTAATTTTTTTTTGCTCCTGTTGAGCCCTTTTCAACGCCTGTTTTTTGTTGTTCCCCCCCCCAAAAAAAAACCCCCAAAAAATATAAAATCGTTCAAAAAATACAAAAAAAACAAAAAATGTTCAAAAAATACAAAAAAAATATAAAACAACAAAAATATAAAAAAAAAAGTTCTTTTCAGAACTACCTTCCCTTTCCAAAAAAATTGCTAGAATGTTTAGCACTCTGGCAAGCTCTATTTCTTTTGGTTCGCTTCCGGTTTAGCTTCCCGGTACGCGTACCGGGAGCTAACCAAAAAAAAAACTTTTTTAAAAAAAAGAGTAAGTATAAGGAAAGTAAACAGAGAGTGATGTTTCAAGAAAGACAGCTATAGGTAGTAAAGAAGAGATACTATTTAATAGATCTATTTACCAAAAAACAGACAGAAGATGGTATAATTGTGAAAAACAAAATAGATAACGAAGTGAAAGAAAAACAAGCATTGGCATAGCCAATAGGTATCGACTTTTGGACCTTCTAAGTCTTTAGTTATGCAGCATAATATCCTTGGTGCAGCAACATCAACTGTTGCATGGCTAAACACGTATAAGGTCCCAAAGGCGAGACCTATTGTCTATGCCAATGCTTGTTTCTTAAGTAGAATTGCAATACGTATGGCTCTTCCATGTAAAAAAATCTTATCTTGTGCTCTAAAGATTGCTAAAGTCTCGACAGAGAACAGGCTAGATTGTAAGTAGGGTAAATTGCGCTTGGTGATCTGTTTGAGGGAGCGTCTGCTTTGCCTGGTGTCTTTGGAGAGCAATTTTGATTGTTATACTGGACAATATAGCCCTAATGTAAATAACATAGGGGCATATTATCAACATAGGCAATAAAAGTTTTGCAGCTTTTATAGGCAGAAATGTGTCGCTAAAGCTGCTTTTGCGGCAGAAAACTGCCGCTAAAGCCGCTTTTGCACCAGTTTTCTGCCAATAAAAAGAGCAATAATTTTATTGGCTGCATTCATAATATGCCCCTTAGTGTGCTTCAACTACACAGAGAAAGCATTATGAACAAATAGTGATACAGTGATCAGTCAAAGACACTAAGAGTAATAGAGACGGAGTGAGTGAACAAGAGTGAGGAACTATGAAAAGAGAGGGACTGAGAAAAAAAGTGGAAGGAGTTGAGTAAGTAGGTAATAGAGAAAGGAATGAGGGAAGTAGCAAAGGCAGGAAACTGAGGATTAAAGAAATGAAGCAGTGGAACTAATAGTAGTTCAATGTGATAGAAATGTAACGAAAAGAGTACAAAATACTTACCTTATAATTGTCGTTAAATTCCTCACTTTTTATTTTTATACTTTCAATCTGTGAAAGAGAGAACAAACATTTGAAAAATATAAAAACATGTATTGAAAAATTACAAAAGACAAGGGCAAAGATTGAAGGACAAACAGTTTTTCAATAACTTTGACACTTACAGAAGCTACACAGTCCTAAAGATATACATTTTAAAGTAACACTATCTTGATGCAGATGAAGTGAGGCCTATCTTAAAACATGGTGCATCTTTTGCATTGCTGTTCTCTCAGAAAAGTGTCGCAAGACACTAAAATTTAAAATAATTGCTTCAGGATGCCAATAAGATGTCTACTATCCAGAGTTTTGTTTCAGGTGAGGCCTACTCAGGGTTGCAGATGAAATTTCAAGTTGTTGAAGAGAATAGAAGACATAATACATGTGAAGGTCTACCAATGAAGTGAGTCATGTCCACTGCAATCTTCAACAAAGTCCAAACCTCCTATGTTTCCCTGGACAGACCTAAACTTGATCTGCACAATGTGATTCGTAATGATAGGAAACACAGGTGATGTAATTGAAATACATGCAATTTATTTTGCTCATTTCACAATCACATCACTTCTGTTTCCTTTGCTTAGGTATCTCATTGTGCAGATGTAGTCTAGCATATCAAAGAATACGCAGAAGTGCAGCACTGCATGCAACAACTTTGACACTTACAGAAGCCTCACCTTCTCCATGCCTTCTACACAGTTCTACATATACATCATAAATGGAAACATTACAGAATTAATTATACATGTTAAATGGTTTATTTTTGCTGTTCTCAGAATGTATCAAAATTCACTAAAAACAGTGACTTGAAGGTATTCATCATGTAACAGCGGGGAAAAAAAAACACAATCAAAATGATTGTGTTTAAAAAACCCATACAAGATCAGAAATCAAAAATCAGAACTCCTTAAAGTTAACTTACTTTCCATGACGTCCAAGGATGTCCTATGAATAGCTTATACTCTTTTGTGCTGTTATTACTTTCAGCCCACCAGTTTCTGAAAGAAAATCTCCATCGTTTTTAAAAACATGTTACATACAATAAATGACTTCTTGCTCTCTACCACAAGATTCCACAAGGCCAAATTTTGTCAGAGCCATGTATAACTCTTGGATTTCTTGTTAACCAATCCCATCATTTGGCATTCCCGCAACTTTCAGAATTAAAATGTTGAAGATCATTTTCACAATCCTGGAATAGTAATATCTTCCCCTTCTTGCTCAGTCATGTTCTACATTTCGTATGACACTGATACTGCTTAATATGAAGCAGACTTACACTACCTCTATGAGTACTACAATTATTTAATTCTCTACATCACTTTTAATCACAAAGTAATGTAAAACAGTAGACAGCATTGCAGACTTACATTCCCTCTACTCCATGTTTTGATTGGCTGCTTTAATTAGCTTATGAAAAGAAACAGTTTTTCTGAACTCATTTAAACTGCACATACATGTCCATGATGTCCAATCCTATGATTAGAAGTTATGTCTCTGAACTACACTTATCCTCAAGGCCAAATTGTGTAGGAGCCATTAGAACTTCTTGAAATTCCACAGATCATATCCCGAGATTATTTTCCTAAAATTTTGGTTTTAAAAACACCAGGTAAGAGTTTTTAAGGTCATACGGCAATTTTTTTTTGAAAATTACAACAGAATCATTACAGAATGACCAGCCATTTCTAGACTTTAAATAAGCTGTGTAATGTCCTGATGATATTGAAGGGCCGTCATGATATATAATTGCTGTAGTTACAAAAGTCCTTCCTGATATTGACAACTGCGAAGCTACAAAATTTTTTATTAAAGTTGTCAATTTTGTTCCATCAGGCCTACATCGTTGGAACATTAAAATGATGTACTGGCCATATGTTCGTATAAATAATGTGGACATCATTTCAGATTTACATTGGCTACACTCCATGTTGTGATTAGCAGCTTTTACTAGCTTATTAAAGGAGACTGATTTACTGTCTGGCAAAGTTAAATATACAAATCTTTCTGAGTCTACACTAGTAGTACTTGATACCATACAGTTCTCGCAGTCATGCTGCCATTGATAAGAAAGCCCAAACAGCTGATCTACATCTACACCTTCAGCATGTAATACATGAAGCATATACATTAAAAACTCCTGACAATCTTGCTGAATATTTTGAGAGAATTGTGTTTGGCCTGAACATCTATCTAACAGATTTCTAATTTCAGACACACTTTCTATGTTTCTTCTATCAGTGGTACATTTCTCTAACACAGAATTTAACAAACTGCAAAATCTTTGATCAGAATTGACCACAATCTCTTCTTTTACATTTTTTAGAGAAAACAAAACATTCATTACTACATTAGCATAGCAGTTGACACCAGAACTGTTTTCAAACTGAAAACCAACAACATCTTCAACAGAATCCTCTTTGTTTCTGCTTGTAATTTTAGGTTCATTCACTTTTTTTCTTTTTGCTACAACCTGCCCAGTATTGTTCTCATTTCTTCGTTTCCGGCCTACCAGACGTTTCTCAAACAAAGGAAACTGAGGCAAATGTGGCGCATACTCTCTTCTTAACCTATTGTATTCCTTAACACAATCTAGATCTGCACAAATGTTTCTGACATCACAGTCAATCAAGTACAATCCCGATAAAGTTCTAACTCGTGACAATGCCACATATGCCATACCCTCCTTGAACACAGAACTGCCAATATTCACCAATGCAGTGTCTACACTTAAACCTTGCGATTTATGAATTGTCACCGCATATGCCAAGCAAACAGGGAACTGCTTACGGCGAACATATAAGTCTTTTACAAGCAAAAATCTAGCAGAACAACGAGCAATTAGCTGTACTTCCTCAATGCCATCAAATTTAATTTTTAAAAATTCAATTCCATCTCTATTTCTGTATTTCACAAAATCAACAACATTACCCATTGATCCATTTACCAGACCTCTTTCAACATGTAAATTCCTTCTTAAAATTATACGGCAGTTCAAGCACACATTCAGAGTCTTTTCAAAACCTGCAGTTTTAGATATACTCTTCTCTAATGAATCCAATTTTGTTTTCAGATTCTCAGACAAAATAATTGTTGATCCCATATGCTCTACTCTATCAATAGCTTCCACTTTCACAATCTCTTGCTTTTCTAAATGCAACATTTTGTTGTTAAATTTTGCACATTCTGCAAGAGTTGGCATCAAACATATTCCAGATTTCTTATCAGTAATTTTCTGAAAAATATTCTCAGGCACAACATCTTGTTCTGGATATAAATTTGACAGTAATCGTGCATGTAAAGCTTCTTTCCCATGCTCGGTCACTTTTCCAATTCTAACATCTTGTAGAATAGTCTTGTAAACTTCATCCTTTGCCTGACGCATATTTTCATGCAGTTCAGCATAATTGAAGTTTAACCATATATTGACGTTGCCAATGCTGCCTAGGCACTTCCTGGTATCTTCATGCGTGAGCATTTTGAACACAGGTTGCCCTTTCACTGGTGTCAGCTGCAGAAGATCTCCAAAAACAATGATGTGTTTGCCACCGAATAACACATCATACTCTGTTTTGAGAACTTCTTGCATCCTCAAATGCACAAAGGCAAGCATGACATTGGAAACCATGCTTACTTCGTCAATGATAAGAAGTTTCATTTTCCTCAAGATTCTTGAAACTTCAAAACAAGCATCTCCAGATAGCTTGTGATATTCTAATTTGTTGTCATGCTCCACTGGCAGCATCAGTAAACGATGTAAAGTAATCCCTTTAATATTATGTGCTGCCAGTCCAGTTGGAGCAGTGACAACACAAGACAGTGATGACTCTGTCCTTTCCTGCAAATAGCATGAAATTGCTTTAATGAGGAAACTTTTTCCAGTTCCCGCTTCTCCACTCACGTACAGTCGGACAGGCTTCAACGACGTACATGAGCATTCTTTCTTATCATGACTTAATCCATGATCAATTTGCATGGTAACTTCGTCATATATTTTCCTCTGCTCAACGTTGAGTTGCCTTTCCAACTCTTCTAAGTTAACCGCATCCTCTTGAGCATGTGCCATGGCTCTTTCCACCTCATTCATAGCAGTGGCAGCTTCATTTTCAATAAGAGGTCCTCCTAGTGGATCCTGACTCAATGAAGCAGAACTCTGACTGTCCTGAGAACTGTCTCTGGCAATCTCGGCTGCAATCGTTGCTTCCTGCTCAATTTCCGCATTCAACATTTCTACATATTTGGGAAAAGCAGGACATTCTATGGTCTCCTTGGCGGCATTGAAAGAGTCTTCGTAACAGAGGAAATCTCCAAGCAGTTCCTCTTCTGCACGCCAAGGCTTGAAAAGTTGCAAAAGTGCTAAATAGAAAAACTCCTTTTTTTCAGGAGATTCGCCACTCAATTTTCGATGGTTTATCAAGTGGCATTTTCTTTGCTTGACCAGACATCCCTCACTTCCTATTACAGCATACACTCCTTTCTCAGTATCTTCTTTGATGTTCCTCTTGAACATGTAATTTTGCAGAACCTCATACAGACAAACATTCTCTAGGTGACTGCTTCGATTTGGATAATATGTATCCAACATGTTTGTCTTCAAAATGTCGGTACTGTTTGGCTCCTTTTCCGCCAAATACTCAATTTCCCGCACAGGTTTGAGAACTCGATTACGCGTTGCAGCAAGACCAAGACTCGCCCAAACGATACTCCTGGACTTGGCATAGAGACTTGCTGAAGACAACCGGTCAGAACATTCGTACGCTCCGATTTCTCGATGCGACAACATCTTCAGACTGAAACTGTACAACTTCTTGCTGAGGCTCTTTTCATGGGAAATGTCCTCCCACATATCCTTCAATTCTGTCTTCTCTTTTTTGGTGATATACGACGTCACATACCGAGCCACAGCCATACAGTTATCAGCCACAAACTGTATATCCATGTTAGCATTCCACATGGACAAAATCACCGGGTTGTAGTCGTTGATATACTTGGACTCTTCGTTCCTCTTCAAATTGTAAGTGTTTTTAGGTGATTTCTTCATCACATTATGTCGCAGCGAAGACATCAAACTGTTTACTCTTCCTTTAGAAATCACCGGTCGTGGGAAGCCGAAACGACATTTGGTGTAGAACTTGTCTTTGTTTCGGAATTTACGACGGCAGTACTTTCCACATCGATGGCTTTGGAAACGCAGAACTTTTTCTCTTAGGCTTTTCTTCTCCTTTGCGTTTGGAACAGCACACGTAGAATACTGTTGGATGAAACTCATCACTGAGTCTTCTGGATCCGTTCCAAATTTAGGTGCATCCTTGATCCACAGCAACATATGTATATGAGGAGCTCCTCTTGCTTGGTACTCCTTTCTCCAGAAGAAATCCAACACCTCTCCAAGAGGTGGATTCTTCTTATTCATGATGAAAGACATCATAGCTTCAAATCTATGATTGAAGTACCTACATACATTGACTGGATCCAAAGAGCACAGTTCTCCGGGTGTCTTGAATTCGATGTTTTCTACGTTAGCATTTGCCTCTCGTAGAAATTGAAGTAAGTCTTCCCAGCCATACTCGGCACAACTCAGAGTGAGGAACCATGTGGGAGTACCTAAGTTCCTCAGCATACATTTTAAATCACCATGACGACGGTACCAGTACTCATTAGTACCACGCTGACACGCCATGAGATTAATCAGGTGAGATTCCAAAATACTATCTTGGACATTCACTTTATCCATAAAATCACTTGCCGAGATGTTTTGCATGTGTATACCACTTTTCAAGATGTGGTTCACTGCATATGACAGTCCAGACAGATCGCTTTCAAACAGGAGATGAAACAAATAAGGAATGCATTGTCGAAACCTAGCATCTCCTGCATACAATCGCAAAGTCCGGTATTCAGAAGCAGGAATTTGATGAGGTCGCTCATCATATCTTCCTCCCTGACCTGTTGGAAAAAGCTGTGGGAAACACCGAGCTTCCAAACTTTCCTCCCAAACACTAATGGGACTCCCTTTGGCTTGTTTCATTTGAAACAACTCAATAGCATTCCCCATGACTTCCTTTGAATGCAAAGGATGAACACTATAATGTTCATATATTTCCTCACTAGTAGAGGGTTCTACTTTCTCAATTTGACCAGCACACAAATCGCTATCCTCTTCCTCACTTACTTCCTCTTCTGCAACATATACATTCTTATAGTATTTATTATTTTTTTTCAAATACAATGTTGCCTTTTTAACTTTCCTAACATCTACTAAATCTTGCCATATTTTCTTATTCTTTGTCGGAACCCCATTAACTAAGATAACCAGAGGTTCCTCTTCCACTTTTTCTACTCCAATTGTGTTAATGTTTTTCTTCAAATCTAGAGGCAAATAAACAACTCTTCCCTTTAATCCTCTCTGTAAATCTGATGGAGGCAATTTCCCTGTCTTTGGCTCCATTCTTACAATAGCCTGAAAGGGATGGATACTTTGAATCAAAATAGATTCATAAGTATTTAAATCCTTCAATTCAGAAGGAATCTCAACCAATTCCAGATTATTATGAACTGCTCTAGCAGGCATCTGGTTTTGTTTTAATTTGTTACAACAATAAGTACACACACGTTGATCCAATCCCAAATCAAAACAATTTTCTACCATCAAGTATGTTGCAAAATCCTTCCATTCACTATTATTTTCCCTTTCACTTTTTGCATATAAATCCACTAACTTAGTCTGATTCTTATAATAAGTGCGTCTACAACACACACAAGTGAAATTAGGCCTCTCACTTGATTTCATGTCAAACGTCGCAATTTCCCTCTGGAAATTATCTGTACTGGAAACCTGTACACTATCTTCCAAATGACCCTCTACTTCTTGCTCAATTTCAACATTCTCCTCTTTACTTCCAAAGTAACAAAACTCAATTTCTTCACATATATTCTTCACATCTATTTCAGAACCATGCAAAAGAGCAGCGCATAATTGTTTCAGCATAATTGCTGGACTCTTAGCATAATACAACAGTCTAACTAACTTCCTCACTTTGTTATGATGCACTGCTAGCATCCTGAAATGATGAAAAACACTCTGGCATACTCTCCTGGAAAGACAAGCCAGTGAATGACCATGCAAACCTGTCACTTCTCTCACTCTGCAAGGATCTAATTCTTGCAACAACCTTATTTTCTGCTTCAAACTTTTCTTGTTAAATGACCGTACAAAATCACAAAGCAAATTGATGGAATCCTGTCGCACACTGCAAATACTACTACACTTCCAGGTGTACACAGGACCCTTACCACGTCTTCCTAAAACCTCATTACCTAACAACTCTTCTGCCTCTGTTGTCACAAGTTTTTCTTTTTCAACTGGACAACCATCTTTCACTTCATAAGCACGACCACTGATGTCAACTGCATGCACCAAATCATTATCCTGGAAATAACTCTCTTCATTAAAAAATGCCTCACAGCTTGAACTATGTATCCATTCTCCAGAAAAAACTTCACAAAAATTACTACGATTAACTATTCTCTTCCATCTACTATTTCTTTTGAAATCAAAAATTGCCTTGTTTAGCTTCCTAATTCTATTGATTATCAAAATAAATAACTTACGTTTAATTTCAAAAGCCTGATCAATAACTTTCTCAACTTTTTTTTTTCTCCTATAAAAAACTAATTTCTGTTGACCTTTCTTAATATTTTTTAACAAATTGCCAATTATCCTGTTACGGAACATTCGTTTACGAATCTCCGTAAACTGTTGTTTCCTTCTACTATCATGCACAGATTTATCTCTTGCTCTAGCAGTAACATTTTCATTTGTCCTTTTCTTTCCATTTGATTTACTTGTGTTGTTATGGATTGAAACATTTTCTGTACTAATATTTTTTTTATTATAAATATTTCTTATGAAATATTTAGAGCTCTTACCCGGTGCTTTCTTCATCGCTTGAGAAATCTTTTTGTTAGAGGACTGCTGCATTTTTTTTTTCTCCTGCTGTCTTTGACGTTTTGCAGCCTTCATCTCTCTTATTTTTGTAGGCATAGTTGAATCTGAGGAAAAATATAATAAAAATGTTATTAAACATTATTATCAAACAGTAAATCAGTAATAGTGATCAAAAACATAACACACTACTTGACATTTTAAATAGAAGATTTTTTAGTCCTTGCAAATTTACAATACAGAAATAGCAGAAAAGAAATGAGATTTATATTTATGTTACCTATGCTATTTTATATGTGAATCTGATCTAATTTTATGAGCATATTTTAATATTTTATTGAAGACACTACACATAACCTGTTTTTGAAGGTGTCTTTATTTTTAAATTAAACGGTTTACCTTTTTACTTTTTATTGATTATAAATTTTAAAAATAAATGTTTATAATTCCAAAGGCTCAAGCAGGTCAGCTTCCCATCCTATATCATATAATTCGGACAAATCTGCATCCTCATCACGCTCTTCTTCATCCTCAGGATTTAAATCATCCAATGGATCAACATCCACTGATGTTTCAATTACAAGTTCAATGATGAGGTCAAAATCAACTGATTGCAGATTGTCGCTCATGTTGAGGTTGTCTTTATCTTTAAAGAAAGACAACAACAATGAGATGTTGCAGAGTAAGAGACAAATCTCACAGATTATAATAGTAAAATTATTTAACAAGAGTAACATTTTGCAGCTATTATTTAGCCATGTCCAGCGATGCTGAGCAGGTGAAGCCTATGTCTAATTTTTCACTGAACAGGACTCATCTGTTCTTAACCTTGGATAAGCCTCAACGACTCTGTGTCCCCTGCACATACTCAAATGTTAAAGTGCAGATTTATATTAAATGGCACATCCCCAGGCATGCACCAGTTAATGTGCACCACTGCTTTACCACCCATGGTGTGCCGCATTTACAATCAGATAGGAGAAAGCTGCTTCAAAACCCTGCGCCTGCTTGAAGCTGGCATAGGTCTTGACGCAGCATTGTATAGATGGGGCACCCCTGATCCTTGCTGGAGCTGCATCGCACTTACGATACAACTCCAGCAATGTGCCACCTTTACAGCACAGATGCGTCACGCATCTGTGCCTTTTTTGCCCCATGCTGCGCCGCATTGTAAATGCAGCACACCATGGGTGGCGGAACAGTGGCGCAGGATGACTGTCACATCCCTGGGGATGCGCCACTCATCATAAATCTATCCCTAAGCTTCTTATCTTGTTACAGATGAACTGCCATATGTATCATCAAAATATTTTACATATTATAAATAGCAAATTTTAAGGAATAAATAGCGATTCTTTACTATTCCTAATTTGCAATGAGCAAATTGCTAATTGCAAATTACCCATTCATTTCCATAGGCTAGGAGGCTCATAGGAATTAATGTTGCAAGTTGTGATTAGCAATTAGCTCATCACAAAATAGGATTTTTTTCAAGCGTGCAGGGGTATCTCAAGAACACCCTGCTGCACCCCTGAAAAAGAAATTTGGGAGCACATGTTACATCTACATGCCCTAATGGCATGTATGGGCGTCATATGGGACCTTTTTTTTTTTTAAAAAAAAAATGCTTTTTGAAAAGAATTCGCAAATTACCACAAACTAGAAGTTGGTGGTAGTTTCCAAATCCTTAATATCATTTTTTACATATTTTTTTTTGATACATTGCATTTAAGGAATCACAAATTTTGAATTATTGACATTTTAAGTAATTTCCACATGTGCACTGTTTTCTAAATATAATTTGAAAATCGTTTTTGGGGAAAAGTAATGGTTTGCAAATTTATGACAAGGACATAATGGTGTATGCTTCTCTATAAGGCATTTCAGTATCTCTAATGTCATTTTTCCCATATTACATTATAAGACCTTTCCCCATGAAGCACATTCCTTGTAAATATGCTCCCACCAGTGCATTGCAAATTTAGATTTTGACTGTTTCAGACACATAGCCATGTTGAAAGTGACCCAAAAAAATTGCAAACGTTTTAAAAAAAAACATTCATGTGTCTTAATGACATTTTAAGTCATTTCCCCATGGACAATGTTTTCTAAGTGGCACAAAAGAGGTATACACATATCATAAATCTGTCCCTAGCATTATAAATGATTAAATCAGGATGACAATAAGATGTGGCCTATCCAGAGGTTTGTTTAAGGTGAGGCCTACTCAGGATTGCAGATTAAAGTTATGCTTGATGAAGAATACAGAGGAGATAATTTATTGTAAAGGCCTACCAATGAAGTAAGTGATTTCTACTTCATTGCACCAGTCATCATAAATGTATCCATAAGCTTCTTATCTTGTTAGACATCAACCGCCATATGTATCATATAACTATTTTGCATTTCCAAAAAAGCGAATTTTAAGGAATAAATAGCGATTCTTTACCATTCCAAATTTGTTTGAGAAAATTGCTAATTGCAAATTACCCATTCATTTCCATGGGCTAGGAGGCTCATATAAATGAAGGTGCAATTTGCGATTAACAATTTGCTCATCACAAATTAGGAATTTATTCCAAAAGTGCAGGGGTGTCTCAAGAACACCCTGCTGCAACCCTGAAAAAGAAATTTGGGGGCATATGGCGAACATAAATTTTAACAACATTCCTTTACCTCAAAAACGATTTTCAAATCATAACTTCAAAACACTACACATGGGAAAATTACTTAAATTGTCCTTAAGACACATAAAAGCGTTTTTTGATTGGCTTTCCTGCATGGTAGGGTCACTTTTAACATGGCTATGTAACATAAACATTCAAAATCAAAATTTTCAATGTACAGGTGGGAGCATATTTACAAGCAATTTGCGCCACAAAGAAAGGTCTGACATTAAAATGGGAAAAATAACATCAGGGACAGTCAATTGCCTTATAAAGAACCATACACCATTATGTCCTTCTCATGAATTTAAAAACAATTCCTTTTTCCCAAAAACGATTTTCAGATCATAATTTCAAAAAACTGCACATGAGAAAATGACTTAAAATGTCATTGAAACACATGAAAGCGTTTTTTTTTTGGCTTTCCTGCATGGTTGGTTCACTTTTATCATGGCTATGTAACACAAACATTGATAATTAAAATTTTCATGCACATGTAAGAGCATATTTACAAGCAATTTGCGCCACAGAGAAAGGTCTTACACTAAAATGAGAAAAATAACATCAAGGACAGTCAATTGCCTTATAAATAACCATACACCATTATATCCTTGTCATGAATTTAAAAACAATTCCTTTTCCACAAAAACGATTTTCAAATCATAATTTCTAAACACTGCACATCAGAAAATGACTTAAAATGTCATTAAAACACATGAAATCATTTTTTGATTGGCTTTCCAGCATGGTTGCGTCACTTTTAACATGGCTATATAACAAAAACATTCAAAATCTAAATTTTCCATGCACATGTGAGAGCATATTTACAAGCAATTTGCGCCACATAAATCATAATTTTCTCCTTAAAGCACACTATTCTCTATCTAAAGTAAAGAAATATTTTCTCACCTTAGCAAATACTTTGAGTTTGAAAACAGTCTCAGAAACACACCAATTTGTCTTCAGCAGAGCAAAAGGTATGCACTCCAGAGTCTGCAGCTATCAAAAGCACAGAAATGGTGTAATTCTTCACACATATTTCTCATGTCACCCAATCAAAACTCTTCCCTCACTTTTTTTCAAATGAAAACCCTTCCCCCTCTGCCCTTTCTGCCTATTTTCCATAGCAACCACCTCTTGGAGAAACTCTGGTGTTTGCAAATTCACACAACAATGTTGCAATTGAACTCTGAACTCTCAGTGCACCTGCATATCCAGTGCTTTCTTTCATTTAATGATTTTTTATTGACCACTCAAAATACATCTTTCAAAGAACACATCTCTACACCCTAACTTTCTGTTTTCATCAATCAAAATCCACCAATCACTGTTACTACTTCATGAACACAGAAACTCCACAGTTTTTTTCATTTCAAACTCACATTTTTTCAACTGCCATTTCATTGCCACACTTCATCTGACTGCAGGAGAACCTTCTCTCACCATGTTTTCTGTCTGGATTGTTGGTCATAGTTATATTCACTGGGCTCAAAGGTACGTTGAAAGCAGGAATTTACCTAACCTCAATTTACAAGATGTGGAAATTAAGTGGTTTGGCCACAGAGGATTAAAATGTCACCAATTGATACCATTGGTGAAAACCTTTATGCATTTGCCCAAACCTGACCTGTTAATTGTGCACTGTGGAGGTAATGACTTGGGCACTTTGACTGGTGTAGGTCTAGAAATGCTTTTAAAGGACACCTTTGAGCAATTGATGGCACTTTTTCCTCAGACTGCCTTGGTATATTCAAATATATGCCAAAGACAGAAATGGAGGTGGTCAAACCAATTTTGTCCACAAATTGAGAAGTCGAGGAAGCATGTAAACAAATCTGTTTCAGCTTACATGAGAGACCATGGAATGGGCTCCCTGTACAACAATAACTTGCGTTACTACATGCAAGATATCTACAGAGGAGATGGAGTTCACTTCTCAGATGAGGGCAACAGAGTTTTCACTCTGAATTTAAAAATGTGCATTGGTACCTACTTATAAGTACCAAAATGTACCATAAACCCAAAAGCTCTTCTCAGAGCTACCCTACATCTAATCACTCACAATTATTATTTTACTCTAACTTTTTTTACTAATTTTCAACAAAGTACGCTCCCTGGGGCGCTACCCGGTACGCGTACCGGGAGCTAACCTCGCGAAATTTTAAAAAAAAATGTTTTTTTTTCGCACATATGGGCCTCCTCAGCCACCCTCACAAAACCTAGGGGGTCAAGATAAGTCTACCATGCCCCCTTCTACCTATTCTGAACATTATTTGCCCTCCATCTTGTATCATAATTCGACCGAAACACAAAATGGTGGACTCCCGTTACGCTTAAGGTTCGCGTACCAGGGCGCTCACCGGTTCGCGTACCGGGTCGCTTCCTGGGAAGCGCACCATCAAAAAAGGTGGGAAAGTAGTTCACAGAAAAGCCACTGGAGACAATTTCACCAAATATAGATTAGCTCATACTACATACCAATCCCTACCATTTTCACAAATTTGATTGGAATTCCATTTAGCCGTTTAGCCTATAGAACTCACTAAATACCGTGAGGTAAATTACTTCACAAAACACATCTGAAGTGTTGGAATTGACAACCAATTAAAATGTTACTTTCATTTTCTACTTTTTTTACCTGACATTTGATTGGTTATGTACCCGAATATATATAAAGGAAGAGAAGGAAACACAGCCATTTTGACTACTACTTCCTGGTGTACATTTCTATTAGAATTTTCATTAATAACTTCAACTTCTTTTTAAAGGTAAGTTGTTATTTTTAAAACTGAAGTATATTGAGCACTTTAAGTTAATATGGCAAACTTTTTCTGTTAGTTATATACTATCCCTCTGTAGTACTTATAAATTTAGATACACTTTTTTATATTCCTACTTCCACTCTGATACTATACACTGCCCAAAGATAAATTCTCTGTTAAAAACTGCCTATCTAAAATTAATCCCAACAGTGCCCTACCTCTACTAATATATATTTTTTTTATGCAAATTTCAGGAAAAATGGAAAGTGAACAAAACATTTCATTTGAAATTGTCCTTCCAGAGTCCAACACAGAAATCATTGATCCAAATGAGATTGAATTTATGGATGAATCTTGGGACCAAGAACTACTGCAATGTGTACAAGCAGTAGATAACCTCCTTGCAAATGAGGACATTTTACAACCTCAGAGACTACAATCTATATTCCATGATTATGAAATTTCTGACAATGAAATGTTAGAAAGTTTATTAAATTATGAAACACAATAAAAAAAACTTTAAAAAAAATAAAATAATCAACAAAACCAACAATCAATTAACATACAGCATTTGAAAAGTCTATCATTCATTTTTCATTGTGATACGCTCCCCAGAACGCTTCCCGGTTCGCGTACCGGGCGCTAACCACGAAAAAAAACAAAAAAAAATTATTTTTTTTTGCTTCGCGGGGCCCCTTTAAAGCCTCCACATCAAACCTAGGGGGTCAGGGAGGATCTACTATGCCCCCTTATAGTTATTTCCCCCTTTGTTTTGGCCTCCTCTTGTCTCTCAATCCTACCGAGAGACAAGATGGCGGCCGCTCCGGACTGTTTAGAATGTTGACAGACACCGGAGAGCCAATCAGCTTAGCTACGCGAAGTTCCGGTACGCTTAAGGTCCGCGGACCGGAGCGCTGCCCAGAGCGCGCTTACAGATATATATCTTTTTTTAAACGTTAATTTCTCAAAATCCACTGGAGCACATATATTGAGACCTACAAAAGGCACATCGGGCTATCAGTCCCTAATATTTTGCCAAGTTTCGTGCAAATCCATTCAGCCGTTCGGGCTAAAAGTGAGGCTAACCGCCCTATGGAAAACTCAATGTTAAAAACACGTTTTGGGACCCCCCTTTTTTCTCGGCCCCCCCTGGACCAACTCCCCCCAAATTTCCAGTGGCTGCTCAGAAACAAAATGTTCCATTTTCCAGAAAATTTCAGCCAATTCCGTCCACAAACGCCAAAGTTATTAGACATAGAATTTTCAAAAATCCCATAGGGAAAAAATCCTAACTATATATACCTACTGGCGACCGCCAGTAGGTAATATATATATATATATATATATATATATATATATATAAAACCTGTGGACAGTGTAAAGGACTAGGCAACTTTATAAATGTGACTTGTGGTCACGGTAAGTGTGCAGGTCTGAGTTCAATTCACCGACATAATTTATTGTCAGAACCTGGATTAGTATCATGGTTCATTGCCTTGGATTAGAGTCATGGTTAACTGTATATGAAGGGTCTAGTCTTAGGCCTGCACACAGACCATAAATCATGTATATCAAACCGTCCATTGTTTGTCCTACATGCAAACTATAAGCCACATATGTGAAATGATCAAGTCTTTGGACTGCACATGGTCCTGAAGTCACATGTATGATAGGTCCAGTCTGAGACCTGCAGACTGACTACAAGTGACAGATATGAAAAGGTCCAATCTGAGACCCACACATTGAGCATAAGTCACACAAATAAAAAGGTTTTACTCCTCTACTGGCACTGACCACAGGCCACATGTATGAGCTTTTCCAGTAACAGATCTGCACATTTGCAACACATTACATCTATCAAAACATCCAGTCCTTGAACAGTACCCTGACCACAAGACATATTTATGAAATGTACATTGCTTGACTGTGAACTGATCACAGGTCACACATATAAAAAGGTTTAAACCTTGACCTGCATACTGACCAGAGTCTACGTATAAGAAGGACATCCTGTGTTATGCATGCACACTCTCTACTGTTCATCTTTGTGGGAAGGGTGGTCTCAAACCTGCAAAGTAGCTACAATTCATTGTATAGTAAATGCAAAACATAGTTATTGGCCTGCACAATGGCCTTCTACAGGTAGAATTAATAAAACCAGTCTACAAGGGAACTGTTTTATGATCTTGCTCCATGTATGTGTTTTTTCACTAACAACTCGCCCGTGTTTTTTGTGGAAGCTTCCCACGAGCGCCACCATCCTCTAGCCTTTTTTTCAATACATCCCTCCCTCAAAACAATTTAAAAGTACACCATGACCCTCCCTGTCCATTATATTCTTTTTGAAAGATTCTATAGTGTCTTAAAAATATATCACAAGCCTAAGGATCTTGACCACAAGACCTTGCCTGAGGCTAAGAAGCTGCTGCGCTGCTCCCAAAAGGAATATTACAATGAAATTAAAGCGGCCAAAAGTAGCTACTATGCTGGACGAATTGAAAAAGCCAGCAATAATAGTAAAGAAATTTTCGCTATCGTCCAGAGTTTTCTCTCTCCTAGAGCCGCGCTACGTACGCTACCCTCTTCCGATCAATGGTGCGAAGAGCTTTCAATTTTTTTCTCCGAAAAGATTTTAAAGATTCAGCAGGATCTTCAAACTGCTTTGAAGAAATCCCAGACATCTATTTCACTGCCCGTATTGGCAGCTGTACCGACGGAGGGTCTGTTTACATCCTTTTCCCCAGCCTCCGAGCTGGATGTTCTGACAATTCTGTCTGCCCTTAAATCTGGATCGCCCTCCGACCCCTGCCCTGCTAGGGTTTTGGGGGGGGTGTCGTCTATAGTTTGCCAGGAAGTAACTAGGATTGTTAATTTATCTCTCCATTCGGCTTCCGTGCCTTTGAGTTGGAAGCAAGCTAAGCTCCTTCCGCTATTGAAAAAGTCCGGGCTGGATCCGGCTGTGCCCTCCAGCTATCGGCCCATATCATTACTGCCAGCTTTGGCTAAAACATGTGAAAAGATTGTTTTTGGACAACTCGAAGGGTTCATTGAGTCCTCTCACGCGCTTCATCCAGCCCAATCGCGGTTTAGAGCGGCCTACAGCACCGAAACGGCATTAATCGAGGTTTCGGAGGCAATTCGGGAGTGCCTGGATGGAGGTGGCAGGGCGGTTCTGATTTTGTTAGACCTCTCTGCCGCCTTCGATACGGTGCCCCATTTGATGCTTCTGGCCAGATTAGCTGCCATCGGTATTTCAGGCCGTGCTTTGGACTGGCTGACCTCGTTTTTGAAAAACAGATCACAGCAAGTGTGGATGCCCCCTCATGCATCTAAGGCTAAGGAACTTACCACGGGAGTCCCGCAGGGGTCCACTTTAAGCCCTCTGCTTTTCAATGTTTATGTGACCCCCCTGGTCTATCTAGCTGAGCAGCTGGGTGCCAAAATAATGGCATATGCTGACGATACCCAGCTGCTCTTCACTTGGCCAAAAAACCACCTAGACCCCTTGACCGTCCAGAGTTGCTTATCTGAAGTTTTCCGTTGGCTGGCATTGGCCCAACTTAAGTGTAATGAGGAGAAGACAGAGATCCTCCTCTATGGGTCTTTCCCGGATAATTTCAGGGAGCAAATCTGGCCCTCCGATCTACCCTGTCCAAACTCAATAGGAGGCCCTGTAAAGAAATTGGGTGTCTGGTTCGGGCAGGATCTAAAGTTCGGGGAGCATATTAAGAAATTAACCTGTACTTGCTATGCCACTCTAAAGGCCCTCAGAAGGTTCTTCCCCTTCATCCCTAGTGAGGCTAGAGAGACTGTGCTAAGAGCGCTGATTTTGTCACGTTTGGATTATGCAAATGCACTCTTTAGCGGCCTTCCGGACTATATGGTCCATCGACTCCAGGTGATTCAAAACTCTGCAGTTAGACTGATGTTTCATTTACCTAGGGGATCCAGTGTTCGTGGACATCTGCGTAGTCTTCATTGGCTACCTGTTGCCAACTGAATTCTGTTTAAAATTCTGGTCCTGGCCTATCGTGCTATCCATCAGTTGGGTCCAGTGTATCTGCGGAACAGATTCGCCCTTTATGCTCCTAATCGGGCTCTCCGCTCCGCCAACCTGTGTCTGATGGTTCAGCCCAAGTTTAAGCTTTCTAGAACAGGGGGCAAGTCTATATCTGTCAAGGCAGCCAGAGCATGGAATGCTCTTCCCCTGGCTCTTCGAACTGCCCCCTCACTCTCTCAGTTTAAGAAGGGACTTAAAACCCATCTGTTTAATATCACTCGGTAAATTCTTTGTACGTTATGTTGGCTGCCTCTTTTTCTCTTTTGACTCACCGCGCCAGGATACTCTTGAGTAATAGAGCGCGTAACAAAAGGCTTTATAACATAACATAACATAACATAACAAAGCATGCGGAGGTCGTATCACAAGGCCAGCTTCCAAGTCATTCCTTTGTTAAGAGTGCAGATAAGAAAGAGTTTGAACGGTCCAAAGTCACATGTCGCATTCTTTCACGCCCAAATCATGGCCTTTTGTATTCAAGCCTACTCAACAACAAGCATTTGCAATACAATCGGTCTCGCCTTTGGGACCTTATATGTATTGAGCTATACAGCACATTAGCCTGGGTGCTGAAACATCTATTGTTCTTTAACATGGGAAATAAGCACCAAACTGCGTGACACGTCAGGAATGGGAACACATGGAGAGAAATATTGCCTCATCTCATCGTGATTTTCTCATCGTAAACGTTTACTTTGAGGCAAATAGGTACCGTTGAGGGGAAATGGTTGGCCCAAGGATTAAACCTGTGATGTCATCAATAGTCTCAGAGACTGCATGATGTCACATCCTCTGCCCCTCAAAAGTTTGTAAATTGACGCCAATCCTCACCTCAACTCTTTTGAGAAAGAGCCTCAGCCATCTATCACTGGACTCAGCAACCGAACAAACACTGCCAGGCAGCGGCATTAGACAGCAGAAAAAAATGTGTTTTTAAAACATTTCTGTGGTAAGTGGAAAGCGCAGAGCCGCGAGGCAGCTCGTTCCATGTCAGGAGTGAGGTTTGATGTGCAGTCAGCACTGTATGTGTTTGTCCCTTTGCATTCTGGTACTTGATGTGCTCCGTTTATAGTAAGGAGCCATTGCTGGCCCAAGGTGTCAGACACGCCCTGCGCTCAGTTGGCAGCAAGCTAAGAGGGAGGTACCATATTCAACATTTTTTTACTGAGAGATAGAATCAGTTGTTTTTAATCACTATAAAATCGAAGTGTCTTCCACTGAAATCAACCCAGTGTAGTGTTACTGTGAAAAGCAAGTTTTCATAAAGGTAGGCTAAGATATGAAACAATAAACTAAATATAAAATAATAGAATGTTTAAAGGTTTGTGAGTGAACCACTTTGGGTACATTGGCAGGGGGGTTCTCCTGATGTGACTTGCTCCCACATGAGGAGAGCCTGGGACCCAAAAGCGAAGCCAGCATACAGCGGACACATGCCAAAATAACTAACACTGATCAACAAACCATTATCTAAATATGTTTCCATCTGCGTCCCTAAAGAAATTTTGTTAGACCTCTACTTTACAATCCAACCCAAAAACCTTAACACTGTACTACTCCTGACACAGTTGACGCTTGCCAGCGCTGTGCCTGCGCGCACATCCTGTGCTGTCTGTGGGATTTTCTCATCTCAATAAATCTTCGTTCTTACCTACATTTTGCCCTCTTCATTACCACACTCTTCTTATAATTTTAATCAGACACCTGCTCGTATTCTTTTTGTGAAATCTTGCCTCGTGACCGATACTAGAAACTTGTGTGTAGGGGAGGGTAAATATAGGTCTTGACTGTGCTTGTTGAGCTTGTCTCCATTGTTCATTTCAGTCAACTGAATCTGTGATTCACAGACCATTCATTTTTCTTTTGTCAACAAACCCTTCCCGACTCTCAAGCAGTGTGGACGGAGATTTATATGACACCTTTAACTACTAATCTCTAATCCATCTGACCCCTAAATCTTAAATCTTATTCTAATACCTTTACACTACACATAACCCAATACTGTTAACCCTGTTTCCTAACACCATACTCTTAATTCCAACAACCCATACCTTTAACCCAATGCCCAGAACTCATAATGTTTAAACTCTTATTACAAATAATTGTGTATTGTATTTTCAAGAACTCATTCCATGCAAAGTATTTATTTTTATCGGTAGAGCTGTTCTATGGGAAGTGTCATTTTTTACTTTTAGGTTTATGAGGTATTTTCGGCAATAGTGTACCCCTCGTGTAACATAGCTGCCTCGCCGGAATTGGCTTCCACTACGAGAAAGAAGCCTTTAGCACCAATAGCAAAAAGCATCCACCGACAGTAGAGGTGGCCCAGGCAGCAGCAAGGACCCCACCTGAAGAAAGGCAGAATTATAATTACCCTCTGCCTTCTGAAACTCCCTGATCAGGAGTGTTGCTTCCTCGGATATCCGAGCTTCAATGCTTTTCTTCCCCAATCCGAAGTTTCGGAGAGACCAGGCCTGGCTGGTGACATTTGAAAGTAGTGAGGCCAGCGTAAAAGTACATAGTGTCCTGTGGGGGAGTGAGCGCAGGAAGCAAACTCGACAGTCATAAAGGAAGTTCGGGGGGGAGGGGGGAATACATTCACTCAGCCACCCTGACCCCGAATGAATGTCAAGGCCTGAGTCAGAAACGCCCGTGCCCCACATAAAAAATGTGCGTGAGACTCTGTATCCTGACAGAAATGGCATCACCTCGCCTAGAGGTTCGTGCCACAAAACACACGTGCGAATACATAATAACTAAGTCCACAAACAAGTGCACCAACTGCTGTCTGTGTTTGTACCAATGACACACACTATATGGACGTCCGGTCTCAATCAGGTCCAACCTCTTCCATCTCCCTTCAGGCTTTTTTTAACGGTTCTGGAGGCCACCCCTTCGTCGGAGTTTTGTCATATGCAGGCTGCAGAAAGCTGGGCTTGGCCCAGGCAGGAAGGCGCGAGGCTTGTGCCAGATGTTCTACAAAATATAATGTGCCAACATGAACTTCCACAGCCTCCAAGCGCTTAGAGATTTTAATAAAAAATCAATAAGGCGGACAGATTGTGGGTCTGGTTCGCGGATCAGGGTGGAGGCGCCAAACTCCCTCGGGTGCGACCAGACTCTTCTCGCCTCACCAAACCACCAGGCGCCCAAGTTCGGCCTCCCGAAACTACCTGCCCCTTTCCCACAAGGAGCCAACACTTTGGGGGCGATCTCCCGCCCCCTTCATCTCTTCGTGGAGCCAGAGGTGAGAAGTGCCTCTTGGCCAATGCTTGTTTAAGGGCTCTGTTCGCCTCGCGCGTGATCCACGGGACATTTAGAAAACATCTCCGCCTAACACTGGAGCCGGAAGCGCGCTGTGGTGAGGCTTTTTGGACAGGACACTTATGTGACACAACACAAAGGTAACTGTCATTTACACACCACGAGCGCAGTGCACGATTGTTCTGCACACACAGGGGCCCAGGTAAATGGTAGTAAATAAACCCCTTTGTGTTTCCTGGAGATAGGGTGCCACACTTCCTCATGCACACAATGGGCGAAAATGTGACACCAGTGTTTCTAAAATTAAAACGCCCCCTCCCTTTTCCGATGTTTTCCTCCCCCACTTCCACAGATTTTTCGAATGACTTATCAGGCCGTACAAATTTAGCGACGCTTTTGTTTTCCAGAAAATGCCTCTTACCCCAGGTGGTGACAGCGTAGACAAACGACTCGAGTGAAGTCTGTGTCTGATGCCATTGCCAACGGACATCTGCTGCTGCCTGCACACACGTGGCGACTGGCGACGACTAGACCCCTACACACTAGAAAGTACAAGTACAGTAAAAAACTAAACTACTGAAAAACGGCACGGCGCGCGTCCCAAATGGCCAATCACTGCATGGCTTCACCTGCTGAAATCACACAGTGATTGGCCAGATATGCAGTGCTGAGGCTGAGGCAGTGTGCCACCACCCACGCGCGGCATCCAATAATGGATTGCCTGCCCTTCTGCGCGGTGGCCCAGCCAATCCTTGCGCTGCATGCAGCGCAAGGATTGGCTAGGGGGGCACACTGACTGCTCGCCCTGGCGCCTTTGAAACCCCGGGGCCCGGCTAAAGCAGCACCCCCGGCCCCATTCGGTCCCTCTCTAATGTGAACTTCACATTGTAGCCACGAACGCGCATGCTCGGGCTTGATGCAGCCCATAAATCCTCATGCGCAGACACTGTAGTCTGCTGCTAGTCTGCTGCTGGCCTGCTGCAGACAGCCAGCCCCACTCCCTGCGCACTCGGGTGTGTCCCGGAATTGAAGCGCTGCGCTGCGGCGCTTTATTATTTGTGAACTATAATTGCATTATTCCAGGCAGCAATTATGCTCTTGTCACGGTGCGTCCAGGGTTAGGAGGGCTACGCCCCTACGCCCCAATGGACGCACCGCGGCTGGACATTACATTTAAGAGGCTGCTGTGGGTAGGCTGTAATGGAAAAGCCTTATCTACGACTTTGACGGTTATCTACTAGCTGCACGCATGCGGATGATGAGTTCCTTCTTAGGTGCCTGACACGCCCAAATTCACATTGATGTTCCAGAAGAATCTAGCTGAAGAGTGCATGGCAATCATAGATTGTATGAAGTTCTGGTGGAAGGATTTGAGAAGCAACACTCAAAATTATATATTTGCTGATCAGGTGCTTCCTTTTTTTTATCCATTTCTTGCAAGATTGTGCCCTCTTGTGACCATCCATGGCGGCACTATTAGGCAGCTTTTGCATTTGCTTTAATGTGGAACCCAGGCTGCTAGTCATCGTTGTTTTTGAAACTTCAAGTAGACTTTCTAGAGTTTTAGATGAGCAGAAGGTTAGTCCAGTGCAAAGAACGCTGTACGTGAACCGATCTGCTGCCTCGTTTTTCATATCTAGCTCTTCAGGAGGGGGACATTTTGAGGGACTGACTTTAAGCTTGTTGGTGAATGACAGGGGATGACGTTCTAAGGGTAGTATCCAAAATTGTCACCAGGATTGGAGAGCAACAGAGGTCAAAAGTGAACAGTACAAACCACTTTCTTTTAAAATTATTTGTTTGGCAAACCAGGAATGTCTTTAAAAACTATTGATTCTTTTGTACATTTAATTAAAAAATTGTATAGCAAAATGCACTATTTTTCTACTTTTTAACAATTTTCAGGCGGGTACTCCAACTTGGCGATGCTCATTTACTTCATTCGAAACCAGCAAATCCACTTCCGAGTTCAGCAGCTGCCACAGTAAAGGCTTCGTTTACAGTGTTGAGAACAGGGTGCTCGATCACAAACGTGGCAGATGTCCCATCCGCATCTTACAAGTGGATTATAGCCTATGGCACTTGTAATAGGCTGGATGGGATATCTGTCACGTTTAAACAGAGTATGACATTCGTCAAACTCAAAATATGGCCCTCTGTTTGTAAAAAGAGTATATTTCAGTTCACTTGAAAGTCATTCCGTGGAGCTGATGTACATTTATAGGAAGGCAATGTGACAAAGCTATATAGTGAAAGTTGAATGTACAGAATCAAAATATAAGATTGAGTTAAAGCAGTCAGTGATTTATAAGCTGCAATGCGGCAATGAGTGCTCCCCCAGAGAAAATGAAGTTAGACTACGTTCAGCGTGTAATGCTGGCAGCAGTGGTCTATGCAGGTAAGCGCGATGGGGTGGGGCGGGTGGAGGTGTCGACAGACGGCGGAATAGATATCATTTATTTAATTAATTTTCCCTATTCTGTCATCTGTCGACTTACTCCCCTCCTCCCGCCCCACCTTGCTTACCTTCACGGACTGCCGCTGAACGCAGTCCCCAGCAGCCTCTGCGTGGCAGGATGGGCTCCCAACCAGCAATGACCAATGTATGTATTTTTTATTTATTTATGCATTTGTATATAGTGCAAACTTTACCCGAAATTACATGAAATATACAAAACAGATAAACTCTAAACCCACATAAGAATGGTAGTGAGTACATATGTCTACTACAGATACTAGCAGTTAGAGTTACATATATACAAGTTGCAAATTCACTCAAGATTACATTTTAGGTAAAAGTTGAAGCGATTATGGTTGGACAAAAATCTATTACATATTTACAGAGCATGATCTTCTTGCAATTGCTGGGGTTCTTGCAGTGCTTTTTCAGCCAGGCCTACAGCATGTTGCTTCGCTCAGGGGCAATGATCTTGGGCCTGGTGGTAGTCAGAGGTCCTCCATGCTTGTTGTCCCGGTTGCCTCAACATCTCCAAGGCAGAAGCAGAGATCCCTGGGAGCCTATTGAGTGTGAATGGAGGTACAGGAGTTTGCTTTTGTATTGCTCACACCATTATACAGACTTGGGGTCGAGATGGGGGTGGGGTGCGGCTGAGTGGGACGATCTACGGGGATGGGATGTTCAATTCAGAGGGGGCCGCAACCTCACCTTTGGCACCAAGTTAGTGCCTCCATGTCGGCCGCGGTAGTCTTCCTGCTACCAGTCGCCTGGGCATCAACAAATATCCGTGAGCTATAGAAGACTCATCCAACCCTCATTACATTTTGGAGGGAGGGCCCATAATTTTGGGTTATGCCACTGACTGCATTTTGCCAGAATGCAAATGTTCAGTCCTTTTCTCTGGGCCCTTGGGGAGTCCCTAGTTACAAGGCAGTATCGGCAGAGGGTACCAACATTGACTATTGTACCCGAACAGCAAATCCAAGATTTACATAGGTATCCAAACTCTCCATTAGCTTACTTACTTGCTTGCTTACTCCAGCAGGTTGCCCTAGATTTAGGGCACGATAATAATATTCAACGAACTATATATCCCATCAGAGGTATTGCTCACAAAAAAAGAATGCCCTAGCCTCCATTAGAAGTAGCAGGTAATTCCTGATTAATCTTGAAACAGATTTGGTGGCTGAAATATGAATTTTGGGAAATGCAGGAATACTGTACCTCTCCATTAGACATTTCGCCAGTTGATGTTTGTTTACATTTTTCGTTGGAAATAGCAGAAAAATGGAGGGGTAACACAAAAAATGGTAACTCAGATTCTCATTGTAATTCCCCATTTCTCTGGGCACTTTCAGGCTTGAAGTTGGAATATAATGGTATTTCTGTATGAGGGAATTAGAGGTGCATGACATTTTTTGTGTGGTGTAAATCTAATTAGTATTCCCGGAAGACTGTAAAGAGGGCATTTATAAACATCTGAGTACCACACGCCAGGTAAAAACAGGCCCGCAATGATATTTTGACCTTGACAAAAGTACAGCTGGACAGACCAAATCTCTGTGATGACACCTGGAGTGACCCTACAGTTTGAGTTCTCTGTGATTGGTTCATTTCAGGGACTACCCTCAGACATATCAATTACTCTCAATGAATTTGATGGTAACTGACACCAGCAGAATTGGTATTTTAAACCCTCCAGTAAAATGGCAAATACTAAGGTTGAACATTTTGCTAGGTAAAACCTGGTGAAATCTATGTGCATAAAACATCCTGAAATGGAGGACTGACTGTGGAAATTGGATGCGTACACACTGTCTTCAATGGTATTTTCCCATTCCTAAGGGGACACATTTTTATCTAACAGTAATCCCACACCCCTGAATTTCTGATTGCAGAAGCATTAATAACTGTGGGTGCGTAAATACTGCATACGTTTTCCATGATCACTCAGGGTCACCCGTATTCAGGATGCAGATCATGGTTCATGAGAACTTGTGCTTCTGAGATCTGCACTTATGCTGAACCAGATGAACTGTGACATACACAGCTGCATCGCTCCACAGTAGAGGGATGACCATGCCAAAAAATAAAAGGCTACTAAAGCCAAGACAGAATCCTGATACTAATTGATGCTTTGTTCTTGGAGTGAAATAAAATGAAATCAAAGGAAATGAAAAGGAAATGTATAAAGCGCTATTGAGCCACTGGTGTCAAGGAGTGTAACTAAACATCTATTTTCAATGCACAACTTTGGCTTCTTCCATGTGTCCTCTCATGGGGCAGACTACTTATTGGCGCTTTATAATCTGACCAGGGCACTCAGGCTGCAGATCTTTGAGCCTCCTATGCAGGTTATATCCTAGAGTTGCCTTCCACACAGATCTAAGCCTGACAAACTTTGGTCTAGTCATCAAGAACAAGGGATGCTCCTCTGCTGTCCATATAATTCATTGCATCTTCTTCAAAGCAGGATACATTGGCTGGGCTTTATCATAATTATCCCGACTTATTCATAGTCTTACATGGAACAACCCTTACTCACTGCCGGTGTGGCAAAGGTTCTATTTAACTCAAGATGAAATTAAGTTGTTGTATTGTAAGCACTAATACTTATGTCAAATCTTGGGCACTGCCAAGGCTTAGCCAGTACACACTGGTCCAGTCAGTAAGTTTTCCCCCTTCAAAGTAATATTTCTATCTCTGGCTTTTTCTACCTAAGTGATACGGAGTAGCACATGCTCACTAGGATGAGGATTAGGTAGTAGGAGGCCAGTCACGCCAAGTACAGTTAAATGATTGGCAGGGAAATTAGGAAGTTGGTTGTTGTAGCAGCCAAACCAGTGTCAATAGAACATTATTGTGGAGCAGACCTCTGGGCTGTGCAAATTGTGACAGTGTAGATACCCACTGCTCGCAAATGAGCTAAAGAGTTTGCAAGTGACTTTGAAGCTTGTTATTTGGCAATGGATTGCATATAAAATTATGAAAAACAGGAAACCGCCTTTGCCACCATGTACTGCAGTTACAACATGGGAATTACAACGAACGCATATATTCACCACCCATTCTTTTGTCACTCATGTTGTTCCAACATGTCTCAGGGAGAGGAGAGTTGGACTTTAAACTCCAAAAGTTTCCCGACTGTTTCACAGACTGGAGTTGGAAAAGTAAATTATACCGCTCCAAAGTCTAGCACTTTCCCTAAGGCATGTTGTTGCAATGATAGCATGGTAAAAGAATGCATTGTCAAGATGCATTTGTTGTAAAGACTGAGAAGTAGCAGCATACTTGGTAAAGGCATGCGTCATTCTGATAAAAAACCATGAAAAACATGAACACATGCCGGTTTTCCTGTACACCAGAACAAAGGCTACTTAAAGAGAAAATGTCATTGGTGTTGCAAAAGACATGACTTACAGAGTGCAGCATTTACAAAGCAGAAGGTGTCTCAACATGTGCACACAAGTATTTTATTAGACCCATTCAGAGGCAGTAAAAGGCAATGGTTAACATAGACTGGACAGACATTCCACAGAGTTTGCCAGGCCCTTTCTGAGGCATACAGGTTCAAGTATCCACTTCATATTGAAATATGATATCACAGGGCATTCATCCTTTCAGAGCCCTTTGAGACAGCAGAAAACACCATCTGCACAACAAAGACCAGCATTGTTCCTTGCGGTAAGCAGTCCTCTAGAGCATGTCAAGAGCACTGCTACATGTCAAGTCAATATCAGAGCTCCCAAATTAGTGTAACAGCATTATTCCCTCCGGGGACACAACGATTATAGATATGTAGGCATCTACAAACTGACATTCTGTAAGATGTCTGTGGATAATCATAATATTTACATCTTTGTTGCCTTTATTCACTTTTTCTCACTGATAAACAAATAGTTCACACGCCAACGAAGGATCCTTACTTTAAGATAATTGGGGCACAAATGAGTAAACCAATAATAAAGTCCACACTAAAAGCATTTTGTGAGGTGAAGGGGTAAGTGCAGCCAAACAATAGTGAGTTAGACAACGATTTTAGGAGTAATACAAGACTCATAGATAAAGTTCAATCATCCTTGGTATTAGTCATGGAGTTCGAAAGTAAACTATTAGTAATAAAAGGCTCAAATGAACAGGTTTCTTATGGACTAACACTGTAATGGCGTCCTTCATATGAGTGACAGAGTTAGAAATGTATCAATGACAATACCTACCTAACCTAAAACGTGTTTGCGAGTTGTTCTCAGTCACAGAATCAAACATAACAGAATATTATTTACAAAAAGTCATCCTCGGGGTTCTGTCAGTGTACCAAGACTTTAAATAGAATGAATGCTCCTTGTTCTTTTTTAAGTTTCCCCTGACACAACGCATTGTAACCTAAATAAAAAAAAACTTAAAAGGGCTTAGGCCTTGCCCATTACTTGCCATTGGTTGCCTTCATTGTTACTGTCCTTTCTTGACTCTCATTGGTTAGCATGTGACGGTTTCACTTTCACGTCATGTGTTTGTCACTTTCATGGGACATGGTCAGCTTCCTGTCAGCAGCCAGCGTCCTTCAACATGTAGCAAACTTCTGGAGGTATTTTTTTATTTAACTTGTAGCACTCCATAAGAGTGCATGCAGGTTTATAGGCTGTCCCCCTCCTTCCAGGCCTCGCTAGGCATTGTTGCTTGCACCTGCCCCGCATCGTTGCTTGCACCTGACCCGCATCATTGCTTGCACCTGGCTCCAGTCCTGCTGGTTGCTTGCACTGGCACCCTGATCCCCTCTGTGTCCCATTTCTTACACCTGAACCTTCCGGCATTGTTGGAGATTAGACGTCCTCCCTCTTCACTGCTGCTTACAGCCACCACCCACCGCCTTTCTGCCTCGCTGTTGCTTTCACTGGCTCCCCCTACCCTCACCATCGCTTGCAGTCACCGTGCCCCTCCTGCATTGTTGCTTTTAGCTACCTACTTTGCCCATAGTTGCTGGCACGTGCCCCTCCCCATCATGGTTCCTTTTACCCACTACTCTTCCTTTTCATTGTTGCTTCCACTACCCCACCCCACCCTGTAGGGTCCTGCTAGACATGTTCTAGTCTTTTGAAAAGTGTAACCCACACTGTACACCCACCCACCACCGGCGTCACGAGTCAGGTGACCCGGTCAATAAAGGAGGCACGCACGTGCTTGAGGCCAGTCTGCTAACCCACTACCCGGTGTCTCTCTAATCAACATAATGCGGGCCTAAGGCCCAACATTACAATGGTGACGAGGTGGGTATTTCCCACGTGTGCAGTCACTGCTTGCCGGTGGAGAAAAGGGGGAGAGAGTTGCCCGCCTAGAGGGCACCCCCTGTGAATCGGCGTCGGCTGCCGAGAGGCCTGCGGGGCGTGTGCTGAGCCCCGGGCTGACATGCGAATGTGAAGGTGACCGGGAGCCTACCCTTCACCTCTCGAACCCGCCGTAGCTGCCCTGGCGAGAGAAGGGCCTCTGACAGAAGCGCCGACCGATTGGAGCCCACCCGGGTCGGCCGCGACAACAGGATGCTTCCGGGAGACCAGCAGACAGACCGGAGCCCACCCGCGTCGGCCGCAACAAAGTGACCCACCGAGAGCGGACTGACCGGAGCCCACCCGCGTCGGCCACGATGGAGTGACCCCTGGTGAGTGGCGGAGACCACGCAGAGCCCACCCACATGGAGTAAAGAGGCCCGCAGGCTGGAGGTGAGCCTGTGCGCAAGAAATGACCCAGAGTGCGATGAAGCCAGCGGGAGGCTACCCCGCTCCTCAAATGCCTGCATTTTCCCCACGACGAAGCGCTGCACGCTATGACCGTCTGCAGGTGTGTGAAGAGCCCCGGGGGTGCAGAGGAGCCAAGTGGAGCCCACCCACGTCAAAGAGGTCAAGCCCGGCTAAAGATAAGGCACTGTGGGGCGTGGAAAAAGGAGCGAAGGAGCCCTGGCATGCCTCTGCCACTGACCCACCAAAGCCCCAACTAAAGCGGAGCCTACCCGCATTACATGTAGACAGGGCCCCGCAGCCACGCTACACAGTGCCCGGCGACAGCCCCTGCAAACACCCCCTCTCACCCCGCGCAGCGTGTACAATGCAAGAGACTGCTGCGGCGGGCGTGAGAGAGGAAAAGAAAGCATGTAGCCTGAAGCGGATCGGCACCATCAACCCCTGCCCAGCCCACGGGGAGAAAAGCGAATGGCTGGCCGCTGTGTCTAGCGTGTAGGAGGACGCCGGAGGAGGAATAGAGTCTGCACCGACACCCCGCCAATGTCCGCTATGCCCTCCCACAGGCGCACAGACTGCCAAAAGGAAAATGGAGCCAGCAAGTTCCGACATCAGCGCTAACTCCCAACCCCCTGCACGGCAGGATAACTGAGAGGCTGCTGCGGGTGAGCATAGCAAGGAACAGAAGCACAAGACAGCAGGTCAGAGCGGCCCACATACATTAACTGTGACCAGCGCCTACCTGGCTGCAACTGCCGGTTCCCTAGCGAGAGTCCCATGGGGTGAGGCACCAGAAGGAAGGACGTCCTACTAGGTGAATACAGCACGAAGCTGAAGGCAGTTTGAAAGATGTGCTACCCTGCCATCTAATGGCCATCCAGCGTCATTGCACCTGCACACACACAAAAGAAGTGAGCAACACCGGGTTTGAGTGGCAACATATGACAAATAGACAGGGAATAGGGTACTGCACTCGATTAAATTCAACCCCACTGCACTCACTGGGAGTCTGCCCTTTTGACAGTGTACAATGCTGCGTACCAGAGGCAGCATGACCTGCCAGGTAGAGTAGATGGACCTGCAACACAGTCAGGCTGCCTGTGGCCCACTGAGAAGGGTGCTCAGAGACAGGTCCAGGCTGCTGTGACCTACAGAGGAAAGGCCAAGGCACCCCCACTGTCGTGACTGAAGATAAAGGAGACCAGTGCAAAGCAAATTCAGATAAGCAACACTGGTCACTAAAACACAGTGAGGAATGCCTAGCATGAAAGTGAATGCACGGCAACACGGACACACAGCAGCGCAAGACTGGCGCAGGGACGCCACACACCAGCACGAAAGCAAAAGAGGGACCTAAAGTGCGGCAATGCCAGGACCTGCGGAAAAGAAGAAGAGGTGACGTCTAATGACCACAGGTGGTCACCACAGCAGCAACCGAGACACCAGAGCCTTTACCACCACACGGAAATGCAGTGAGTTCCTGAGGAAGTGCAGCACGCACGTTGAGTGGCGCGATGACGCCAGCGAAAGTCACAGGAGCGGTGGCGTAACCCTCCGGACACAGAGAAGCACACAAGGAGCGCAGACAAAAGCGCGCCACAGCAAAAGAATTGCAACAGAAAAGAACAGTGATCACGCAGATCACCGGAAGCATGAAGACTCACCAGGAGGACGCCGACCACCCAGTCTGGCCGCAAGAGAAGAAGAAGCCGACCACCCAGTCTGGTCGCAAAGAAGAGAAATCAGACCACCCAGTCTGGTCACCAAGAAGAGAAGGCAGACCACCCAGTCTGGTCGCAAGGAAGATAAAGCCAGATGATCGCCCATGAAGAAAAGAAGGATCCGACCAGGAAGACGGTCACCCGCGATGAGAGACCAGACATGAGGTTAGATCGGAGGGAAGTAGAAGTCATTGAGCGGATGTTTGGAAGAGGACCCACAAGGGATCCATGAGGAGGACCCGAAGAAGACGGACGCGACACCCGTCTAGAACCAGAAGTAAAACAGTCAAGGGAAGAAGGTCTCGGCGACCGGTCCAGTCACAGAGTGAAAAGAAGACAGTGTCCTAGAGCCAGGACAAGTTCAGAAGGAAACGGGCGGAGTGCACGCTGTTCGGAGAAGCCTGGCCAGGAAGACAAGGACAGCAAGATGATCTTTCCATGTCGCGAAAAGGAAGTTGGAGAAAGACAGGCACGGCGCCTCGAAGAAGAAATGGAAAGAAGAAAGGAGTCGAGTGGTATGGTGCCACCAGAAACAACAACGTCCAGGAAGATGAGAAGAGGGGTGGCAGGTCAACCCACACAGCAGAAGAGAAGGTGACCCGCGCCACAAATTTGAGCACATTGACATACATGTCCAGGAGAACATCGGTGGCAGTAGGAGAAGAACATGCATCTACTCACAAGTCCTCTGACAACCTGTCGACAGCAGGAATGAACAGGCTGGACCATTGGCAACACCCACCTTTGGGATTGAGCGGAAGTCTGGATGGGGAGAGCGCTCAGACGTCACGCAGAAAGAGAACTGACCACTCCACACCAGCCCGTGGATATCCAAGGGGCAAAGGCCTCAGGGACACCGGTGGCAGAGGGTCCAGAAAAGAGAGATGGATCCATCGCCGTCTACCCTGCACGTCCCGGGAAGAAGAGGAACTTGTGCGCAAAGACAGGAGTCAACAACCTCCCTCCAGGTGGAGCTCCGGACTTAGAGGTAGTACTCTCATCGTCTCCTCCATTCACACGCAGACTGTGGAGTTGGAGCAACGCTGCGGAGAACACCCGGCCCACTGGAAACCTGATGAAGAGGGCCTCCGGAATATCTCGTGGCAGGGGAACACCCGCGAGACGGGCGTCCTAGTGAGAAGGATGTCTTTCAACTACTCCCGCCTTTGCAAAGAGAAGCCACGCTGCCTACACTAAAGAAACCAGGACTACGTGGTAGGAAACAACATCCATCAAATCTACCATCTTGTCATCTGTTTGTCGCCACCACAAGAGCGAGGCTGTAAGTCCAGAAGAGCACATCCACAGTGCACCAGGACGTTGTGCCCATGACAACTAGTGGTTCCAGCTGCGAATTTCCACCGTCGTCATCCAGCAAGCAGCCAAAGGAACTTTCTTGAAATTTGTGATATTTACGTATTTTGTGTTTATTTCCTCCCGCAGGTTCGGACTTTGTTCCTTTCAATTTTTATTAAAGTTTGGGAGGAATGTATTGTCTTGCTAGACACGTTCTAATCTTTTGAAAAGTGTAACCCAGACTGTAAACCCACCCACCACTGGCGTCACGAGTCAGGTGACCCGGTCAATAAATGAGGCCGAGTGACGTGCTCGAGGCCAGGCTGCTAACCCACTACCCTGTGTCTCTCTAATCAACATAATGCGGGCCTAAGGCCCAATATTACACACCCCACTCTAGTGTTATTGCTGCTTGAACCTGCCCCGTCATCCATTTCACATGGTAGCTTGAGCTGTTCCACCCACCCATCCTCCATTTGTGCTTCCCCCATCCACCTGCTCCCATTCTCCATAGTTGCTTGCCTGTTCCCTTGTCCTCCTACCCCATTGCTGCCTGTCCCGTCATCTTGCCCCCTCCCAGCAGAGGGAAAAAGCGCTATGACATGACCATCGCTAGCCTCATTATAGTGCTTTTTCCCTAAGCACTGACAAAGCCGATACAAGATCTGTTGTAGTTGTCAATGTGGTTTTATGACCTATTGTACAGTAATGGGATTGCAGTACAGCATGGTTGAAAATAAAAAAAAAACAGTGACGCAGCCAATTTACTATTTGGGCAGTATTTACGAATGAGGCGTAACTGCACTAAAAAAGCTGACTTCTTTAAGGAAAGCGAGATACTAACCAAACGCATACGTGATCGTGGCTATCCCCTTGGGCTACTCAAACGTGCTAAAAAGAGAGCTTGGTACTGTCCACGGGAGGATTTGCTTAACCCGAAGGATAAGAAACTAGCAACAGACAATCTGGTCTGTGTGACAACCTTCCACTCCAGGAGTAACATTATGAAAAAAACTGTGAAGAAGTATTGGAATTTGGTGTCTTCGGAGTTGAAGATGGAGGAAAGTCCTTTATTTGCATTTAAGAGAGGACGCAACATAAAAGACAATGTGGTCAAAGCGTTTCTTGAGCATCCTAAACAACCAACTTTGAGGGATCATCTAGGCTTGCCACCCGTAATAGGACACTTCAAATGCAGCAACTGTAAGGTATGCCCTCTTTGTATTGAAGGACCAGCCCTATCTCATAACAACAGAACATATACATTACCGGAATTGATGAACTGCAACACCTCCAACGTAATATATATCGTTCTATGCCCGTGTGATAAGCCATATGTGGACCAAACAACGCAGAAGGCCAAGGCACGAATACTACAACACATGAGCAAAATCCGTTGTAAGGTTCAGGGTGCCCCAATGGTGGACCATTTTGTAAGCAATAATCATGACCCAGACAGTCTAAGGTGGCGTATACTTGAAAAGATCAATGTTAATCCAAGAGGTGGATCCATGACTTCAGCACTCAACAGAAAAGAGTGTAAATGGATACATATTTTGAACTCTGTAATGCATGGACTGAATGAACATGAGGAAATCTCTAAACAAATGGGCTTACTTTAATTCCATTGGCCACTCTCAGTAACCCACGTGACATTGTTCTTTTCGAATCCTGTATAACTGTTTTGTCGTTTGATGGTTCCTCTGATCAGTAATCAAATTGCTCAAACACATGTGACACTGTTCTATTCTATCATGCATAACTGTCATGTCATTTGATGGTCCCTTGATCAGTAATCAATATGCCCAAACACATCAACTGCAAATCGATGTCTTTTAACATCTGTTTTACAAATTGTTTTTCTAGCTTTCTCGATATGAAATGATATCTGACCCATTGTCTGTAAGCATTTTAAATGCGCTATTTATTTGAGTTTGATTTATGATTTACATGCACTATGTTTAATGATTATGCTGAGTTCAGTATGCCTACAATGTTCTTTCACTGGGTCGTTTTATTCGTTATGAAGTCCAATGACTTTGTTTGGCCTGATCATTTTAACATGGCCAGCTTGATAAATACTGCGCACGTTCGCGCTTAAATATACTGCTCAGAGACACTGTCCAACCCCACATCCTCTCACGCCTGATGCGTAAATTTGGGAAGCATAGGTATGTTGCATGGCAACCGGTTAGCTTGCCGACGCCATTGCGCGTTTTACGCTTGATGGGAGGTTCCTTGTGTCACCTAGGAACACACGTCGGGGACGTACACGAGGGTCACTACTAACGCTCTCCGTGATTTGCCGCTCTCAATGCTGGCAGTACTCGCGCACGCACAGACGAACAGCCCTACTCCGCAGGCTCCCACCTTTCCAGGGGTAAGTCACCATTATTCCAGACGGTCAGGATCCGTTCCTTTTTCCCGAGCACGCGCACATCGCATTGGGGTTTCCAAACGTTTGGGCGAATTCCATGCTGAGCTCCGACCTTTTGCTTCGCCAAGTCGTCTTCGGTTGGTAATTGGTAACCGACACGTTACGCATTACCTATGATTGCTCGCACAACCCTTAAATCACGTGCATGCTTATTCACCCCCCATGCTGATCCTGGCTCCAACTTTTTAACTGGGTGACAGTAACGCCTTCACAGACTGCCCCATGTCTAGTACCATCCCGGATTTGTACCATAGACACATGCATGATCTAGGACTAGCTCCACTATCATTATCTGATGGCACTCATGCATGAAACAACTACACAACTGTAATTAGCTCCCAAGCCCATGCAATTTTAGGCATTTACAGCCCCTTTAATTTATTTCTCTAGGTCGGACCATTTGGCCACCCACTAGGCAGTGATATTTCGACCTGCCTTCCATGTGAGTATCTGGCTCTCACACACGTTAACCCAGACGTTTTAAAACAATTCCTTTGTAAACCCTCCGCCCCCTTTTCTTTTTTCAGACTGTCCCTGTCTTGATAAAGACCCGCCGCGACCACCAACTGGGGCGCTCTAGGGTCGAAGCGTCGACGCTCACCACCGGCCAAGGTAACCCCCGGAGCGTGTACAAATCGCCCCTTGTCTCCTTGGAGGACTAATTTAACATACTGGCCCCCCCCCTCCTCCCCTTGTTTTCACTGTATTTATTGTGTTTATGTGTCACTGAATTGAATGCACTGATCACCTTGTTCACTGACAGTCACGCGCACTATATGTGTTTTCTGTAATGATTTTACCATTCATTGAAATTTGTGTTATCACAGAATGAAGTAATTCCTGTGTACCATGAATACTTGTTAATATAAAGACTTTATCTTTTGATTGGATTGTCTTGAGAGGGTTTACTTCATATATAGATTGAACTGAGCTAACCATTCTTTAAAGCAATTTCTCGTTACCCGACAGAACCACTTTGTATTCAACCAATGTTATATCGCGTCATTCCAATTTTTTTATTTTTTTATTTTCAGTCGTTCTTGTGTACAACATGGCTCAAAAAACACTGACAGGGCCACTGCTTGTTGGAAATAGAAATGTTCCTTTCTTCCTCCCTAAACAGATCGTGCACTATCAAAAATAATGTATGCCAGCAGTCGCCCTTCACCATGTTATTATCTCCAACACGTTAATTACCGCCCCTTCTAGTCTTTTAACACTGTAAGTCTCCTCTCACACTAAACCAACAGTGACTGGGAACCTCTTCTATTTAAGGACAATATGAATAACATTCTAAAAATGGAACTGAATATCAACCTATGGTAGTTCCTGTCACAAAACTGAGCAAGAAAGATGCGAAGATTTTCAAAGCAAGATTTAGCATTTAGTCCCTCTTATTAGCAGTAAAAAGATGTTCACCTGTTCTATCAGTTTTGTGAGGCACCGGGCTGCTCGCTTGAAAAGATACATGAAGACGTGGTATTGATTAACATAAAATGTGATCATAAACTAAGAGCCCTGGCTCATGTTGGCATGCTTTAAATAGTTGAGATTAATACGAACTGGCAGTCATTGATCTAACCATGACCCCAGGTTACCTGAAAATCACATTCACCAATCAAATGCATTCCTCGCTCTTTTTTACCTTTTGCAGTTTGGCTCCTTGCCAGTATCAAAGCTATGTCATAAATGGTAAATTAGAGAACATACAACTGTCATCACCGCAATACGCATGCCTTTTGAGCCATTCCACTAAGAGTGCCTCTAAAATAGCTGAGCAGGGAAGACCATTTGGTGGTAATAGCCGCACACAGAATAGTGTAACATCTATGTATGAAAACAGAAATTCAAAGCGTGCCTTTCTTCATAACGTTTTACTCTCAGATCACTTTTTAGCGAGACAGAACTTTTTATAGCATTTTCCCACTTTTGAACGTAAGTGGGAGGAGAAAGACAATAAGTAGATTAGAATGCATGAAAATATTTAAAAAAAACTCAGTCTCACGACTGAAAGGGGAGCCATTCATGTGTGATGATCAGTGCTTCATACCTGCCAATCTTGTAAACTTGTAGGAGATGGAAATATATATTTGTTTGAATCGAGGTTTTTAAGCCTGGCCAGAGAGACCAGTCTCTTGCGATCTGAGTGTGTTCTATAAACTTGTGGTTGGAGAAGACTTCATTTTGATTATTTTATTTATGATATTTTATTTTGTATTTTGGATCTGTTGCATGGAGGCACAGGAGTGCGAGGAGCACTTACAATTTTTAGGCAACTAAGGCTTAGTCCCTGATTTGTCTGTTTCTGGGTTCAGTTTCCCATCATTAAATTAATGGTTCTAACATTGGAGTCACATCCCTTTGTCCTTATTTGAGATTTACATTCTCTGACCTTTATCTTTTCTGGCTTAGTAAATACAATTCCACAGATGAGCTATGCCACTGTACAGGCTGAACGGTATAAACAATGATAACTCAATGGAAACCTATCAAACGGCATTTCCTCACCAATGAGAAGTGAGATGGATTACCATATAAACAAGTTAAACCATCCATCTGGGAGTCAATATTCTAGTTATCTGGGAGTAGCCTTGGGATGCACTGCTAATATATCCACAATTACACTCACTGAGATCCTTAGCAGACAGAATAATGTAATTCAGGGGCTTGATGTATGTGAATTAATGGAAAAACAAATGCAGAGACCCCACTTTGGAGGAAAGCAAATCATGGAAACCCGGTTTTAAGGAAAGACATTTTTTAGAAAATACAATTACATTTAAAATAAGAGGACACATTGTTAAAAGAAATATGATTTTGAAGGGGTGAGGAAGTTTTTAAAGGGTCAGGAATTGGTGGAGTACAGGCATAGAAAGGTGTTTTAGGGCTCAGGGATAGGTTGAGTATAGGGATGGTAAGGGGTTATTATGGTTCATGGATGAGCAGAGTGTTGGGGTTTGAGTTTTTTAGGGTTTACTGATAGGTGGAGTTGAGCTATAGAAAGGGGGTTTTAAGGTTGAGGGATGAGAAAAGTTTAGGGATGGTAACAATTTTTATGCGGTCATGGATGGGTGGTGTTTCAATCAATCAATCAAGGGCTTATATAGAGTGGCTACTCACCCGTGAGGGCCTCAAGGTGCTGGGGGGGATAGTCCCTCTGGGAGTAGGATCATTCAAAGAGCCAGGTCTTGAGGTCCTTTTTGAATTGGGTCGGTGACGCGTATTGTCTGAGTTGGAGGGGCAGGGTGTTCCAGGTCTTGGCGGCATGGTAGGAGAAGGATCTTACTCCATTTCTGGTCTTCTGTATTCTGGGTACAGAGGGCAAAGTTAACTATGAACTGACAATAGAAGTTTGTTAAGCCCAGGAAGCACTGAGACTCTTTAATGGTCGATGGTGATGACCGGTCCAGTATGGCCTTTATTTTTCGGGGAACCATGGCTATTCCTGTTTTGTTGATCCGATATCCTAGGTACTCCACTTCAGGCAGATCAAATTCACATTTTTATGGCTTGCAAAATAAATTGTTCTGAAGTAGTCTTTCCAGTACCTGAGTGACATGTGTGTGATGAAGGCTGGAGTTGGAAGAATAGACAAGATTACCATCCAGATAGATGGTATGGTTCAATAGATCAGAAAGAAACCTTATCCATGAATCTTTGAACAGAAGGAGTGTTAGTCAATCCAAAGGGCATAACTCTGTTTCCAAAGTGGGCTAAGAGAGTTATGAATGCTGTCTTTTATTCAGCTCCCTTTTTGATTTGAAGGAGATGATAGGCATCCAAAAGATCTAGCTTGGTAATCAACTTTGCCTCTCTGACTGACTCTATTTTTATTTATTTTTTATTTTATTGAGACCAGATGTTAAATAATACAAATTACAACTTACACAGCAGAATTGGTTATTCATACAGAATACAATAGGCAGTAAGTAAGCAGGTTAGACAAATAATAAAGCAAAAACATTCCTAACAATTGAGACTGAAGAAAACAAAGCAAAGACACATGAGGATGAAAATAATAGGATGGAGATGCAGCCTGAACAACGCTATTCATTTATCCAATCCATTCCGCCACAGGCGCCCAGATTCGAGTTGCAAATTGCCGCCGTCTCCCTCCTTTACAAGAAAAGCCAGAGAATTCTAGCCGATGTATAGCTAATAGCCTTGCACGGCACTGCACAAATGTAGGACCTTCCGGAGAAAGCCACTGAGAAGTTATGCACAGCCGGACCTGCGACATAGCAATAACTATAAGGGCTGATTCATTTGAGGTGTTACTGCCGGATAGTGTATTGCCAGCCTCTACCCCAAATATCACAAGTGCCGGGGTCATTATACATCTAATCTTAAGTGTAACATTAATAAAGCGTTTGATATCATCAAGAAAACCATGGAGGGATGAACAAGAATAAAACATATGTATTGCATCGGCTGCCAACAGCCCACATCGTGCACAGGCATTCCCCTTTGTGGCACCCCATTTTGCAATCTTAGCGGGTGTGTAATAAAGATCTAACATTGCCATGTAACTTTGAGTTTTAAGCGAGCCAGACACCATAACCTGACTGGCAAGTTCTATCACCACGGTTAAGTCGATACCATCCCTACCTAATTTTAATTCCCACTTGCCGCTTTGGGCTGTCAAATCATTCGGAAGTATTGAGACAATGTATTAGTACAAAATTCCTATTTTACTTCTCTTCTTGATCAATTCAATAAAAGGCACTTTCTCCACCATACCAGGAGTTTTCTTCAAGTATTTTTGAATAAAGCTTTGGATCTGCAAATACTTAAAGAAGTCACATGGAGATAACTGAAATGTATCCCTTATATCACTATAGGATAAGACAGCGCCATCCTTGACCATATCACCCAACACATAGACAACTTTACTTTGCCATCTGTACATAACATGATCCTGAAAGATGCTAGGAAACATTCGAGTGGCTTTAAAAGGCGTATACAAATTCATATTTGGGATAACTAATTTCCTCCTGATCAGCCGCCAGATGGTACATGCAGCAATGAAGACTTTAAAACGGGTTCTCTTATAGTAGCTGGGTTCGAGGACCTCAAGTAAAATCCCTTTTGCAGCAGACCCCAACCCAATCTCAAAAATAGTAGGAGTATTACATATTAGTACGTTCGCTTTATCTCCACAAATCAACAAGCCCATTGCTTGCAGCATTGCAGCCCAATAATACATGACAAGACGTGGAACCGCCCAGCCCCCTCGATCGCGAGGAAGACAAAGCCACTTGGCTGCCCTACGTGAACGCCTATAGCCCCATAAAAACCTGTGACAAACTCTATCTGCCTTTACCAGACTTGTTTGAGAAAACAAAAGAGGAATGGTCCTGAACAATTATAAAAACGTAGGTAGAATTAACATTTTAATAACGCTACAACGTCCATATAAGGATAAATGCAGGCTATCTAATCGTTCTAATTTCGTATTGGCTTCATCTAAAATCGGTAGGATATTAAAATCAGGGATAGTATCCACTGCAGAGGTTATGCGTACACCTAGATACGTGACATCAGGAACCACTGGGGCATCTGATATTGCCATACCAGGTGTCTGAACCACCTGCGTCTTTGAGACATTGAGCTTGTAGCCCGATACTGCCCCAAAATGCCCTGTAATTGCTTAAGTTCCCTAAAAGCAGATGAGACATCTGATGTTATAACAACTACATCATCTGCATGCGCTAACAGATTATAAGACATATTACTAGCTCTCATCGGTTTTATACACTGATTAGCAATGTTCTTAGAGAGAAAGGGGTCTATATACAGGGCAAACAACAGGGGAGAACAGGGGCACCCCTGTCGTGTGCCCCTAGTAATAGGAAAAGAGCTTGTCTGCTGACCAGAGATACGAAGTTGCGCTCTTGGAGAGATATACATCGCACAGATCGGCTGTATAAATTCTTTTGGAAATCTCTTCCACTTCAGGACGGCCCACATGAACCCCCAGGAGATCCTGTCGAACGCCTTCTCGGCGTCCAACAGGAACAGCCCGAGGGGTGAATTCGTAACATGGGCCCAGTCTAGTAATACAATGGAACGTCTGACATGGTCAGCAGTGTCCCGGCCTGGTATAAATCCATGCTGATAAACAGAAACCAGAGGGGTAATCACCTGCACAAGTCGGCCTGCCATTATTTTTGAATACATTTTAGAATCGCTATTAATTAAAGAAATCGGCCTAAATGATGATGGTAGCAACTCAGGTTTACCCTTTTTTTTAAACAAGACTATAGTTGTATTTTGCCATGATTCTGGCACTATACCCCTCTGTGCTCAGGCCCGGACTGGCAATGCCGGGCACCGGGCAATGCCCCGGTAGGCTGCCAGGGTTGGGGGCGAGTTTTTGGGCCGGAGGCCGGTTTTGTTGCTGGGTAGAGCGGGGGACGATTTTTTGTAGTGCGCTCAGTAAAGTGGTCACTGCTCATTGCTGCGCTGGCTGCAGCAATGAGCATTCATTATCTGCTGCTGCGGGCGTTCATTGCTGCAGCCATTGCAGCAATGAGCAGTGACCACTGTACTGAGCGCAGTACAAAGCCTGCGGGCCAGCCGGCACGGCATTCACGTGACGTGGTGGAGTCACGTGACTGCAACTATAGTGTGCGCGCCACTTCACGTCCAGTGCAGGCCCTGTGTCTGTTAAGGAGCCGAGCCTGCAGAGGCAGGCAGCCTGTCGCACCAGGCTCTCCCTAGTCTGCCAACCTGCTGCTCCTCGCGACCTGCAAAGAAGACAACAGGACTTATGTACTGGCTCCCTACGCCCTAGCGACCCACAAGCAACTGCCCGCTCCACTATCACACTACACGTGCAATCCTCCGTTGGCTACAGCTCCCCCCTTCCTCCTCACCCCCCTCCTGACATCGCCCGCCACAAGCTTCCACCATGTCCTCCTGCACTTCACCCACCCCGGGATCCTCATCGATCACTGCAGACCAGAAAAGACACCACAGTAGCGGATACTGCTGGCCACCGGCCGCCTAGGGGCCCCTCCACCGTGATTACTGGCCTGCCCGCTCTTTTGTTGCAACAGGTTTGATGTGGCATATTTGAGATTTTGTATTTATTTCAACATGGTGTTCAGTTTTCTTTTTAGCTGCACAGTCAAACGTTTTACTTTCTTACATACACTTTGTGTTCTTGGCTTTCTTTGGGCACATTGGCTTATTTTTGTTATTATCACCTTGTATTTTAGGCTAGCCCTTCCTTGATCACACCAACATTTTGTAACCTAACTTCTCAATATGGCTATCAAAATATTTTTACTACAGATGTTGAATCGAATAGGCTTCATACTATTTATTTTTTCGAACCGCGGTCCATGCACCATTTCTACATTCTATTTGAGGTGTGGGTGCTTGATGGCTAAATGCACAATGACACATTTTTATTTTGTGTTTACTTTTCGTATCATTACATTTTAAAGCCTTTTTACAGATTGCGTTTCCATGCAACTGCTCATTGTTAGTGTACTCCTTGCAGGTGTTAAGACACTCTTTTGCGTTTTGTTATTTACATTTATTTATGCAAGCAATGTGTTTTGCATAGTGCCGTCTTACCACTTTTCACAGATACCTTTAAAAACCTGTGCCACCTGTACCATGTACGTTCTCTGAACTGAGTGACCTTCTGTGGTCTAAAGTCAATCACAGATACTCCAACGGCAGCATGAGAAAAGTACCTTTAGAAAGGCTGTTTTCTGTGCATAGCAATATTTTTGCCTTTTCTGGCACGTATGTTTAGTATTCATCCAAGTCATGGGAATGTTTGTCCTAATCTGTTATTGTATTTCCCTATATTACTGAATCTCATTTCAAAGGTCACAACCTGTCCTAATTTAAAAGTCAAATCCTGCAATCTAGCAATACGTAATCTCATCCCTCCAGCCATCTCCATGAACTTGCGTACGGTCCTACCCTCCCCCCCAAATGATCACACCTAACTTCAGCTAATTTAATCCACTGACCTACTGCAAAGGAAAGGTGTGATTATTGAAAAATGTTGTTTGTTCGGGTGAAATACACTTATATAGAATAGACCATGGTTCATCACCAGTGAAGCAGCCCCCATCAAAAAATAGAGAGACAAATCAGTAGGAAGAAGTTATTACAAGTTGCTTGATGCCTGGTACGTTCTGTACTGATTGCCCCTCCTGGTAAAGATGAGGACATTACCCTAAAGTCTGACTGAGAAGACCACACTCACTGGATAGGGAAATATGAGCCACAGTCCTCTGAATCAGCCAGCTTCCTGAAAGAACAAACAGCCTGATTCATGTAGCTAAAAGCGCTCGCAAAAGGGCCAGATTCTGAGAATCTGGCCCTTTGCGAGTGCGATTTTTGCATTTGGTATTCATCATCCCAAATGCAAAAATCGCTATTTAAGAATTCGCATATTTGCGAGGAATGGCATTTAAGGAATCTCTAATAGAGATTCCTCAAATGCTATTCATGACACAAAAAAAATTGCGATTTAGCACTTTTTGGGCCGCTATTTACCGAGAGGTCAGACCTCTCGGTAATTAGCAAAAACTCAGAAAAATGCTTTTAAAAGCATTTTTCTAAGTTGCATGTTGCACACACACATGTCCTTTGGACATGTGTGTGCGCAACACCTGTTCAATTGTGCATTTTAGGGGTGCTACAGGGTGTCCTTTGGACACCCCTGGCACCCTTATAATCGCTATCTGATTTGCGAGTAGCAAATTGCTACTCGCAAATGAGGGATACTCCCCATTCATTCCTATGGGCCTTTTGGCCCATAGGAATGAATGGGGAGTTATTCCTTTTTTTGCGAGTAGCAAATTGCTACTCGCAAATAGAGAACATGTAGGAATCGCTATTGATTTAGCAATTCCTACATGAATGCCGTTTTGCGTGTCCTCAATAGCGAGTCGCTATGATTCGCTATTAGGGCCACGCAAAACGGCCCGTACATGAATCAGGCTGAAAGAGTCTAGTGCAGAGACTACACCAGCAGAGGCAATCACTTGTCTCCTACTACCAGACATTGTGAAAGGTCAGGTTTCTGAAAAAGGGAAGAAAAACACAAGGATAGCTGCATTTAACTGAATCCCAATCTTGGTAATCAAAAGAACCAGACTGAAGAAGTGGAACAGAGACCCCAAAGTGAATCACAGTGCTTCAACAGTCCTCTAGAAGGATAGGGTCCTGGGGCTGCCAGCTGCACGGATGCAAGGTGAGGATACAGAAGACAGCACCTGGTTACAGACCAACGCAAATAGAGCAGATCAGGGAGCTGTGCTCTGGATAGTGTCTTGGCAAAGCATTGCACTTTAAATAAACGCAGGCCGAAAGAGTAAGCCAGAACCTTGCCCTGGCGTTAGATCCTGATGAAAACAATCCGGATAGTGCACACATGAGCACTTTTAGAAAGGCATATGTATTGCAGCTGCAGCACATCTCCTGCATAAGCTCACTTGGATGACTCATTGTTTAAATAAGCACTAGGGGGCACAAATGCCTTCTCTAATGCATACATTTGGTGCATGTAAATATTCAGGAGATAGAAGGTCATTGGAATAGATCATGAAATGAAATGAAATGAAATGAAATGAAATGAAAAAAAGGTTCTTGATAGAGCGCACTGCGACCAAACGACTTCCTGGCGCTGAGGGTAGAGGGCTGAGGAATTTACCGAAGAGGATCAGCAAGGGTACGCTAGGGAGAACAGATAGGTCTTGAGGGCCTTGCGGAATTGTGAGTAGACTGAGATAGATCTAACAGACAAAGGGAGGCTGTTACAGAAGCAAGGAGCCAAAACAGAGAATCTAGTGCCTCCAGTTTTAGATCTACAGAACCGCGGAACATTAAGGAGGGACTGATTGGAGGAGCGGAGGGTAGGATTGGGAGTGTAGGGGATAATGAGAGAGTTAATGAAAGCCGGGGCAGTGCGAGCGCGAGCCATAAAGGCAAGGCAGCCTATCTTAAAAAGGGATCTCTGACAGATGGGAAGCCAGTGAAGGGATTTCAAAACAGGAGTGATGTGGAGGAACTTGGGAAGGTGATGAATAAGACGGGCGGCCTGATTCTGAACCGCCTGAAGATGGCGTAGCTCGTAGGCAGGAATGCCCACGTACAGGCTGTTCCCGTAGTTCAGACGGGAAAGAATCATTGCCAAAATAATAAGTTTAAGGGCTTCGGAGGAAAACAAACGGGACACTTTCCGGATAATCCGGAGGGAAAGGAAGCAGGAAGAAACAACTGAGCTAATCTGGGCAAGCATGGAGAGGTCCCGACTGACTTTAATATCCAAGGTTTTCGCGGAGGCCGCCGGCACGGGTGGGGGGCCGAAGATGGAAGGCCAAAAGGCGGCCGACCAAGGGGAGATGGTGGGGCCAGTCAGGACCAACTCCGTCTTGTCCAGATTAAGCTTGAGTTGATTACGGTTCATCCACTCCGAGATAAAAACTAGGGTGGAGTGGAATTTAGATAGGGAGTGCAGGGGAGAGGAAAGGTCAAAAACTAACTGGAGGTCATCCGCATAGTTATACACGGAGACCCCCATGTCAAGGAGAGAAAGAATAAGGGGTAAATATAGAGATTGAAAAGAAGAGGGGATAGGGAGGAGCCTTGGGGGACCCCGCAGGGGACCAAGCGGGTGGGAGCGGTATAACCAGAGAGATGGATCGCCTGAGTCCGCTCTTTAAGAAAGGAGACGAGCCAAGAGAGGGCAGTGCCCCGAACGCCCGCTGCGCAGACACGGCCGAGGAGGATGGAATGGTCGACCGTGTCGAACGCAGCGGACAGATCAAGGAGCACCAAGGCTTGGGGTAAGTTGGAGTCAGCCTTGCTCTTTAGCTCGTCTAGAACGGACAGGACCACTGACTCGGTAGAGTGGGCCGGGCGGAATCCTGCTTGGTGGGAGGCCAAAAGATGGTTATCCTCAATAAAGGAGGAGAGACAAGATGTGATATGACTCTCCAAGATCTTCCCAAGGTAAGGGAGAAGGGAAATAGGTCTAAAATTGGACGGAAGAGAAGGGTCCAAACCAGCCTTTTTTAGGATGGGGCGGACTATAGCTGATTTGAAAAGTTTCGGGACTAGGCCTGAGGAGATGGAGGCATTGAGAAGGGAAAGAGGGGGATCAGGACAATGAGTGAAAAGCTCTCTCAGAATGCAAGCTGGAGCACAGTCAGCCGGAGAGCCTGACTTCACTTTCTGAAGTAGAGCCAGAAAAGAAACCCGGGAGATAGGGGGAAACTGGTCAAGAGAAGAAAGGGACAACGGGAGAGCAGGGGGGAGAGGAGGCGAAGATACTAAAGGAATGTTAGCTTTGATCTTCGCAATCTTCTCTAAAAAAAAATCGGTCAGGGACAAACAAAGAGCTTGTGAAGGGATGAGGTTAGGGTTGGCTCTGTCAGAAGCAACTAAGTTGCGGACTATTGAGAAAATCTCTTTGGGCTTATTGGCTGATAAGGATATCCTCTCAGAAAAGTAGGTGGTTTTAGCTAGGAGGATAGCCTTCTTGTAGTTAGCCAAAAGAAGTTTGTATTTGGCTCGCACGGAGGGACAGTAGTTGCGTCTCCAATGGCGTTCGGAACGCCTAAGGATTAGTTTAAGGATTTTCAGCTCGTCCGTGAACCATTTTTGGGTGTCATGCGGGCGGCAGGCCTTGACTTTCCTGAGGGGGCAACCAGATCGCAAGAGGAGGACAGCCAATGATTCACGGCGTCTACTTGGAGATCAGGGGGAAGATCAAGTAGGTCGGGGGGAGAGGAAATGAGGGAGGCACACAAAGAGTTGAGATCAACCCGATTCCAATTACATTCTTGGGTAAAGAGAGTTTCTCTTGTGCTCCAAGCTCAATGGGGAATGAAATCAGAAAGTGATCGGACCAGGTGCATGGAAGAACTGTGGGGGAAAGGATAGTGCAGCTGGCTGACCATATTTGGTCTACGGTATGGCCGTGAACGTGGGTGGGGGAGTGAAGGTGGAGGAGGAAGTTGAGACACTGGAGAGCGGCCGAAAAGTCCTTGGAGGACTGGTCTTTCCTGGGGTCGCCCGGCCAATAATTGAAGTCTCCCAAGAGGAGCACAGAAGAATTATTGACCACAAGCGTAGCCAGGAGTTCTTGCAAAGCAGGCACAAAGGAGGGCATGTTCTGAGGTGGGCGATACATAAGGACTATTGTAAGGGGAGCCAAAAGATTAACTGAGCGGGCAACTAAAAAATCAGCACCAAGTATGGGAGTGTGGGGAAGAAGCTGGAACTGAAAATTAGAACGAGTGATCATCGCCACACCCCCACCGGCTTTACCAGCAGGACGATCGGCCCAAAGGGCGTAGTTGGAGTCGGGGAGGGCGGACAGAAGATCAGGAAGGGAGTCGGCCGAGAACCAGGTCTCTGTGAGAAACAAAAAATCAAGGGCGTCGGTGTTCAGTAAATTAAAAAGCTCAGGCTGGTGCTTGCCTGCCTATCTAGTGTTAAGCAGGCAGGCAGCGGCCGTGATGGGTGAGGAGAGGGGGGAGGGGCAGGGGGGGAAGGAACCGATAACCGGGGAGTGTGCAGCATAGGTCCCGGCGAAGGGGGTAAAGGGATAGAGATGCCCGGAGCAGCAATACCCTGAAGCAGGTAAGGGGCGATAGACTGAGTTGCGTTTAAAGAGAGCAGTTGAGCTGGGATATAAGTAAGAGCAGGGTGCATGGCCCCTGGTCCCGGTTGGTCACGGACGGGCGCAGACGGGCTTGCCTTTGGCGCGCCCGCTGTGCCCGTCCGCTGCGCGTCCGGAATAGACACATTGTTTATAGGAGGCGTAGGTGGGGGGGGCGTGGCCTGTTGGTGGTGGGCGTGGCCAGTAGCCTCTGGGGAATGGCGGCAAGAATGTAGTGACCCGCGGCAGCGATACGATCCGCTGCTCGGGGATGGCCCGTAGGTGAGTGTCAAAAAAACAAGTGCCCAGGGAGAGCGTGAGCAAAGGAAAAAAACACAGTATCACCAATTAATTTTTAAAATTCAAGAGCTAGCGTTCTCCCGGCTTCCGCCTCAGGAGATGGTCCCGGCTTCCGCCTCAGGAGATGGATTTCCTCTGATCATGGATCAATACTGACATCAAAATGTCTGATTTAGCAACAAAGGGGAAAGCCTCTCAAAAACTGAAGTACAGAGAATAATAGACAGACACTAGGCTATGCAATATGCTGCCACACCTAGCCAGACCACGGTGCATAAGGCAACCAATCTGTCAGTTATTAAGAAGGAGTTGCAGCTGTTGATTCATAGCATTGATTCATATCATTCTGCCTCTAAAGATGCTGGATTTCAGCACACTGAAAGCAAGCAGAGAGTCAGTGATGCTTTATTGTAAGAGTCTGTAGATGTCTCTACCAAAACCAGGAGAGACTACCAGAAAAATAGGTAGGCTTTCTTCATATCTCTGAAATCTTGGTTGCAGGCAACCCGTACTCAGCTATGTCAAAGACAGGCAGCTGTGGGGAGTGTTGAAAATAAGTATGTGCTGGCACTTGTCTTGCATGAACCTAGTTGGGAAGCATTGGAGTACTGCTAATAGGTGAGAGTAGGTTGAGCGATACAGGTGAATATGGGTTAGTAGGCAACTCGTAATTCTATTGTGTGGGGAAATGCTTCTTATCATAATGAGGATTCAGATTTTTACTGAATTGCAGGAGTAGTGGAACAGTACTGATGTCAATGAAGATCTTGTTACAGATTCTCAGGACACATTTAGAAATGGTCTGCCTTTAGATTTTGCCTTCTTGTACTTTTAGGTCTAGAGTCTAGTGACGCCCAGGGCCGAACTGGCAATGACGGGCACCGGGCAAATCAGACATGATGGTGAACACTTGTCTGCCATGGGCATCAATCTCTATTTGCTACAGTTACGGGAAGCCGTGGGGTATGCTCTGGTGTCAGGTGGTGGGCAACAATATTGGGGCTGAAAAACTTTCAATGGGGGTGTTTTCCTGAGCGGAGGTTTGAAAAGAGGTTTTCATCATTGTTTGAGTCAGTTTTATTGCTCTTGTCCCCCCGAAGCAGTTTGAAAGTGGGGGTTGGAGAGAGTTTATACTTGCAGAAGGCAGGGAGTTGAAGGTTTTACAGTTTTAAAAAGCAAAGTTAGTTTGTTAGGTTTAGGATGGAGAGTACAGATGCAGGGACAAGGCAAGTTAAGGGAAGTGTGGGGAGTAAAATTAGGGGTGGTGGTAGGACGACCAACCAATCCCAGCATTGCTGGGATTGGTTGGATGCTGATATGAACCTTGGCTCTCTGTTTGGGTGAGCAGTCCTGGAAGCTAATGAGGTAGCACAGCAGGTTAGGTGCTCGCAGCAGAGATATGTGTTTAACCCGTAGGTCCCAGTCTCAAATCTTGGCAGTTCCAACTAATCTTGCTTTTGTTTCAAAGTCGATGTATTTAGTATCACGATAGGCATCTACATATTACCTGCCTCACTGTAAACTATCTTGAGTCATATCCTGGGCTGGCAACAGACTGTGCATACAACTCATTTCTCATTATAGCACAGGCATAGAGTGAAAAGGGTGCAAAGTTTATGCTGCTGTTGTGCACAATTCAACAATTGTGAAGTCATTATTATTTTGTTTTTTACAGTAAGCATTTACTTTTTAAGCAGGTGGCCCTGCTGAGGGTTTTTAGGTGATCTGAAATGTGAGGGGTTGATAGGCACAGCCAGCTTCTGCAGAGGTTAAGATGATCAACATTTACAACTTCTGTGTGTTTTTTCTTCATGTAATATCAGTAGTCCCTACAGATTCTAATGCTTCCCATCGTGATTCTGAAGTCATGTTAGCACAGTCTGGCCGCGCTAACAGGTGTGTGTGAATTCTGATTGTATTGTTGTAAATGCTTCATTTTACAGTCAGTCTGATTCTGTAACTCTTAGCTGGTGCCGCGGAAATGTTAGTTAAAAATTGGTTAAAAGGCAGCACCTGAGATCTGCGCTGGTGCCTCTCAGCCTTCTTAGTCGGTCCCACGTGGACAGAGGCTGCCTGGTCAGGCGCAGTGATGCGTGGATTAATTGATTGTGACTCCTGCAAGGCACCTCACACCAAGGAGCTGTGCATTTAAGTAGCCAGCATGCGTGCTCCATCTGTTACAAATGCCGGTATCTCAAATAGGCGGCAAACACATTATTTTTGTTTTTGGCCTGGGCCGGGTGGTTCAGCTGAGCCCTGCATCTGTTTTTGCTCCAGCCTCCACTGACTGTAACACGTAGTTTCACAGCCTGGCGCATGGTAAATATAACTAATACAGGACCTGGCTGCATCTGTTATATATTCAATTTAGAGCGTCACTTACTGCCTGACTGACACCATGTTACAGCTCCACTCTGCTCATTGCTCTCTCAGGCTGCACAGAGCAGCACCGCTCAGCTCTGAGCATGATCCATGTTATTTACTATTGTCTCATGTGCTTGAACTATACATAGGAGTCAGACGCATCCTGCTTTCCGTTTAATTCTGGTCAGGTGATGTCCAACTTTCGAACCAACAGTACATTATATTTAATTACAGCGTAACTGCTCTGCCTGAGCCTGTACACTTCTCTCAGGACGCGCTAATGCCCCAGACCTCCACTTGGCTGACACAATGAGTACAGTCCATACATTATTATTTATTAGCACTAAAGGTCTAAAATATTATTCCAGCCTGACTAACCCTGTAGCACACTGACTGAGTAATGTGATTATAATTAGCAGCTGAGATTCTCGCTGGTGCCTCTCAGCCTGCTTGGTCAGGTCTTACATCTGCCAGAGCCTGGACAGACTATTTGTCAATTGTTTGTGCCTTTTCATTTCTGGTGGTTTACAACAGTTTCAAGATCTTCTTAGAGTTTCTTGTTGCTCAAATGAGTGTAATTTCTCATATTGATATGTTTGCTTAGTCTCCATTATTTGATTTTGCTCGCAAGAGTGTGTCACCCATAGTCGTTGAAATGTCACTCATAAATCCACAGAAGTTATGAAAATGTCACACATAGCAATCCGAAACCTTGGCAGCTATGATTTACTCACTAGTGAGCTGTACTGCTGCATCTGCTCCTTCTCCCTGTCTCCTTGGTCCGTGGGGGAAAATAATCTCAGTGCTGGATAAATAATGCAGCAGCAGTTTCAGGGCCATTTTAGGAGGTGGTGACTGCTGAGACAAGGTTAGATAAGTCCTTGTTGGCCTCAGATTCCTCCACATTAAAATCTGTTTTCATCTGCTTTATTACATCAAAAAAGGCAATTTTTGTTGGCTCTTAGGGCTCAGTGCCCTTTACCACCACTAACCAGTGCTAAAGTGCTTCCGCTCTTTCCTTTCAAACATGGTAAAATTGGCTTACACCAAATTGGCAATTTTAATTTACTTGTAAGTCCCTAGAAATGTGGTTCTACATGTACCCAGGGACTGTACATTAAATTCTGCTAGTGGGCCTGCAACACTTATTGTGCCACACACTTAAGTAGGCTATTTAAAGATGTGTCATGTCAAGGCCAGGGCCTTTGTGTTAATTTTTCATGCTTTCTGGCCAGGGTGCCATTTGAGACATTTCCTTTACTTCTGTCAGCCTGGGTGCTTATGTGTGACGTTTCCATGCTTTCTGGCCTGGGTGCTTAATTATGTGTGCTATTTCCGTAGTTTCTGGCCTCAGTGACCTTGAGGCTCATGTGTGACATTTCCATGCTTACTGGCCTGGGTGCTTATGTGTGACGTTTGCATGCTTACTGCCCTGGTGGTGGGACCAGGCCTGAGTCAGTGCCTAGGTGCTTATGTGTGACATTTCCACAGTATTCTGGCCTCAGTCAGTGGCCTGTGGCCTGTGTGCTCATGTGTGACATCACATGTCAGTGCTTAATGTGTGATAACATGAGGGACAATTTACTATGCTTTAAAAGTTAATACAATCTAATATGTAATGAAAAATGTGTTGAAAAAATGCTTTGTTTTGGCCTTTCTGTCTCTTATATTTTCTTGGGGGGGACAAGTTCAACCCCCCAAACTCCCCCTAGTAGTGGTTGCTCACTGCGCTTGCTCACTACACACCACGTGGGGGGCTGGTCTCACTTTTACTTTGTTCTCTCTGATTCACTACTTGCGTCTATATTTGGTGCGCTCTGAAAGAATGTCTATGGGTACATATGACTGGGTGGGTAACCTGGTGCTCTTTAAGGTCATCATCTACTATGGATACAATTGAGTATGTAATGAAAAATGTGCTGTAAAAATCACCATTTTGGGCTGTCGTTTTACAAAATTTTCGTGGGGGGAGAACCCCCCCCAAACCCACTAGTAGCGGTCGGGCTCGCTCGCTGCGCTCGCTCGCTGCGCGCCGGGCGGGGTCTGGTCTTCAGAAATTTCCCAGGGCTGCTTTTAGTTCCCAGTGCGGCCCAGTCTGGGCTGCTCTTAATACTTCAAGGAAAACCTGGCCAATTTCAGGTAGGAACACCTTATAAAATTACAATGGGACTGCATCAGGACGACTAGCCTTGCCATTAGCCAAAGATTTTACTGCAGTCTCGAACTCCTCCCATTGAATGGGGTGGCCAAGAGTTCAGCCTGTTCAGGGGAAATAACGGCGGTCTCAAGATCTGCCAAAAAATCTTCCACAGCTTTCTCTACATTAAGCCTAGAGGTATCTTCTCGATATAAACAGGAGTAAAATTCCAAGAAGACTTCATTAACCTTTTCCTGCGTATCATGTATTATTCCGTGTTCATCTTGAATTTTCACCACCTGACTCTAAATGCTTTGCTGACGGAGTCTCTTATCAAGGACCCTGCCCGAATTCTCCCCAAACTCAAACATTTCTGTACGATATTGTAAGTACTTTACCGCAAGATCCTGTCACTTAATATATTAATGTTCATATCTCCACAAAGAAGAAGTGGACTAGGCCATGTTGCCAATTCAACATCTAAATATTTAAACACATCAGGGTCATCTCAATTCGTTCCTTATACGTTGCAGATTGTTAAAAATGTACCACCTATGCGCAGTTCCGCCTTAGCCCACCTACCAATTCTATCACCCAATGTCCTATTACATATACCCACACCACTCTTTGCGTATATGGCGACCCCTCTAATCATAGATGTCTGTTTAGAGCAGACTAACACCTCAAACCCAGGAAGCCTTAAACATTCCCGCTTCCCCCATGGAATGTGTGTCTCCCGTATACAGAGTATATCTACACGCATGAAATTGACAATTTTAAAGAAAAGAGCCCGCTTTTTGGCATTGTTGAGGCCACAAATATTCCAGGTGCCAATAGCTAGTTTATCCTGCCCCATCCAAGCACTGAGAAACAAAACCTAGATGAGCTTCCCTCAGCCTATATAACATACCATAATGCCTTCCTGCCATTATATAAACAATCTGTACTGCCAATTCTGCAAAATAAGTCTCAATTTTTTTTAGTTTTAAAGCTACCCCATTCACCCACCCCACCCACCCCCACCCCTTACCACCCCCTGCAGCCCCCTCCCCCCTCCCCCCACACCCTCACCTCCACCCAAAAAGAGGCTTAAGGACACTGTCCTCAGTGATGTTGAGATGCAACAACCGTCCCCCACCCCATCGAATTCCCTACAGCACACATATGGTACTCTCTTACCCCACTTCTCGAACATAATTAACTACTAATTCCTCATATTAGTATTAACTCACTTTTGGGTACTAAAGTCTTGATCGCGAATCCCTAGACACTTTAGGTTGCATAGCTAGAGAGACACCCAACAAATAATGTTTTCGAGAAAAAGGAAAAAAAAAAAAAAGAAACAACAAAATAATATTAACAGAAAGGTTACTCCTATTCCATCTATGCATATGGACAGTTACAATTGACATCATTGTCTCCTAGGGACCAACTTTTTACCAAACAAATAGAGTACCCAATTATATTAAGGACATAGATAGAAGAATGCATATTTGTATAAAGAGAGATACACTAATTAACATTCCAGCAAGTAATAAACATTGTGATTAACCCTACCCACCACCCAACATTCTAAGAGTCTTAGAAACAATATCGAGTTATAAGTTCTCGATATCAAACTCAAATACTGGGTAGGACGTCTTTTTCGCTTTTTAGTTTTTAAATTTTTATCCTTTTTCAAGCTTTCTTTTTGAGATCTGACAAGTAATCCTGCGCCATCCTACTGGATGTAAAGAGCGTCATTTGACCATTAGAGATGACCTTTAGTTTGGAGGGATTGAGCAGAAAAACCTGGGCTCCTTCTGCTTGATAGGGAGCGAATAATTTCTGCATGTGCCATCATTCGTTAACAGTTGTTGGACAAAAGTCCGGGCAGACAAAGAACTCGCACCCCATACCGGTTCATTTTTTCCCAGGACGCGCTAAATCATAGAGAGCTTCTCACAGCAAATAGTTATTCAGACATATTAATATTGCCCTTGGGTATAGATTTTGATCGCCCTGTCTGTCTCTCGCGCGCTGTCGCACTGCAAACAGGAACCTGTGAGCTCGAATTACTTCCTTTTCCCAGTTCCAAGTAGTGAATTCTGGGAATGCCTCCTTGAACAGCTGAACAACAAACTTACGGGGATCAGCCCCCTCTCTTGTTTCTGCAATCCCTAATATTCTTAAGTTATTGCGGCGTGATCTATTTTCTAGATCCGTAAGCTTCCAGTCCACATCGCCTTTTGAATTCTGTAAGGACTCTAGCGCAGATTGTTGCTTCGCCAAAGTATCTTCTACAGAGGATACTCTCTCCTCTACTTCCACCACACGTGATGTAACTTCCGCACATGTTTTTATTAAACGCCGTACATTATTCTGTAGTTTCCTTACAGCTCCTTGCATTCGCTGCCCCTCCATTTTTGTTTCACTGCGATGTGTCATAACAGTCTCATAGATCAGGCCAAGCGTAATTGCCTCCTCTTCCAGCTCTTCGTCCAAGTTAATCTGACCAAAAGGCTGTTCTCGGTCACGCTGTGCTCCTTCACTAATATCCTTAATTTTCCTTACCGTGTCCTGGGACTAAAATTGTTCAGGGTCTTCCCCTTCTTCATAGTCCGGAAGATCCCCCCAGTCCCCAAGATTACTAGCACTGTCCAGTTCATTTTCCTTGTCAGACAGGGTTGTTAGGTCCGACATAGAATAGAATTTTCCATCCGCCTCTGCTTCAAGCTCCTTATCCGATGCCAATATAGGTAGTTCAACTTTCGAGCCAGATAGAGAAATAACATCTTCTACACCGATTGCCGGAGTGATTGCCTCTGTCTGGTCCTGATTCATATTTATCGCTGATGAATCCTCTTCACTACCAGCTCCCACAACATTATTTTTGCCGATAGGCTCATTAGTCAGCTCATTAGTCAATTCCAAGTTTTCTTTCAGCCTGGCTCCCCGCCTTTTATCAAAAATCGCTGCAACTGCAACTGTTTTTTGTTTAGTAGGTGTCTCTTGAGACTGGTGGGCTGCTGAGTCTCTATAATTACTCTGTAAATCTCCCAGCGCACCTTGTCCCCCTCGCACTTGTATCTGTGGGGCAGGCTGTATTTTAATATTTTGGCCATTAGTCTTTCCTCCTGCTCCTGCATCTATGGCCACCCTAGTCGAGCTGCTTTCTGCACCAGATATATTTGTCTTGCAAGCCGCCCCTCTCGTTTTAGTTCCTTTGCCGATTTCATCAGCAGGAATGCTCTGCCCCCCCTTGATTGGGGTCACCGCCGGTGTCTTAGCCGCTTCCCCACCTTTATTCCTCGCATTGCCCCTTCCCTTCGGCACCATCGTGATAGAAAGGCAAAGTCTGTTGCAAATGTTAGTCTCGTGTTTTGTAGGAGAACCTACCATACAGCCCTGCGCAAGAATGTCACTCGTTAACTCGTTAACTTGACTCTTTGTAGCCGCTTTTTACCTTAGGGACTGCAGTGCTTCAATACTTCAAGCGGACACCTCGAGCACTCCGCTCCAACACCAAAAATCTCCAGGGCTATAAACAGATGGTCGCGACAAAGTTGCAGCAGAGTTTTCCAAGTCTTCCAATCATTTAACTTAACTCGGCAAACAAACTGAGCCAAGCACTGCAGCCTCTCGCCGACAGCACGTAGATGAAGGAGAAGCAAAGATGTTTCAGCCCGAGATTTGGGCGGGATCAAAGCGGGCGTCATCTCAGAGCGCCGCACTCTCACGGTCGACCAGTTGCACACAGCAGAGACCGCTGAAACTGCCGAGAACGCTCTCTCCTTACGCTGCAATGACGCGGTGAGCCCGGAGGTTTTCTTGAGATATGAAAAAACGCTGATGTGGACCCTGCAAAGCGTCGAGGCATGGAAGCAAGTCAGCCGTATGAAGCCGGTAAATACCAATTTGGAGCGCTGGGGAAATCACCGTTAGTAGGGAATTCGAACGGGGACGCCGGCAAAGCAGCTCACACGGCCACAGTTGCGGCCGCCATCTTGCCTCTTGCCTCTCTGACTGACTCTAATATGTCTTTGATGAGATGAAATGGGTACCGGTCTTTACTGTGACTTTATTTAGCCATCTAAAGTCTATGCACATCAGAATATCTTTAGTCTTCTTAGGTACGAAGAAGAGAGCTGCTCCAGCAGGGGATGAAGACCATGTAATAGGACCACAATGAAGGTTATCTTCAAGATATTGCTTCAGTGTTTATTTTTCTGGTTTAGTAGGTGAGTATACTTGTCCAAAGGGTACTATGGCCCCTGGTTTAAGAGAAATGCCACAATCTTATTCTCTATGAGGTGGTAATATTGTATGTTCTGGTTTCTGAAACACGTCTGCATATGTCTAATAATGTCAAGGTACCCCTTGTACGAGATTGATAGTATTACACACTTCCTCTTTGATCATGGGCATCTTCTTAGGTGAACAGTATGTCTCAGAAGAATAACAAAACTGATGCAAAAATTTGAGGATAGGGAGATGGTCCTGGTTTCCCAATTAATATAAGGGTTATGCCTAACAAACCAGGGTATATCTAATATCATGATATTGTTAGAAGTCAACTGTAAAGACAGTGTAATTTCTTTAACTGGGCCAGAAACAAGTGCGGTTCGATGTAACGCATGACCTTTTTAAGGTTTTTCTTTAGGAACTCGAGGGATCTGTTTCTCCTTGGCCCACTACTCATCCAAATAAATGCTGTTAGCACCACAATCCAATAAAGCTATTACTTTTTCCTCTATACCATTAGGTAATCCCAATAGTATAGGTAACAGAAAGAGGGAATTGGATGTTTCTTTCGAGGAACAGATTGAAGGTGTGTTAGACCATTCCCCCTCACCCTTCCAAAAGAGGGCGGGATCTGACGTTTCCCCGATAGCCTTTGTGGGCGAGTGGCACAACTATGAATCATATGACCAGGAGAACCACAATAAAAGCACAACCCTTTCTTCCTTCTGTAGTCCCGTTCGGTCTGAGTCAATTTCCACGAGGCAAGCCTATCTGCATTGGCCCTTCAGCTGTTGGAAGGGGCTCTTCAGGCCCAGGAACATTCGCTCTGTGAGTATTTGGTCATTTTGTTCCTTTGTGTTGTTGAACACGAGCCTTACGCCACTCAAACTGATGTTCATTCAGGTGGTGTTCCACAGATAAGGCCAAACCCATCAGACCTGCCATGGTAACAGCTTGAGGTGAGTGCACCAATTTGTCCTTGATTTTTCACGAAGTCCTTGATGAAAGAGGGTCAACAAGTTGCATTCCAGCCAGGTGGTTTCTGCGGCTAGTTTTCTGAAATGGGTGATGTACTGCAGGATGTCTAGGTCCCCTTGTGGGATATCACACAGGGCTTCCTCAGCTGAAGATTCCAAACCAGGCCTTTCGAACAACTGTTTGAAGGTAGTGACAAATGCTTTCTAGTTAGACAAACATGAGTCTTCAGTGGCTACCAGAAGTGTCGTCCATGCTAATGCCGGGCCAGAAAAAGCAATAATCAAATATCCAACCTTGGTTCTGATAGCGTAAACTGAGCAGGACAGAAGGCAAAAAACACTGTCAGGGAATCCAAGAATTTCTTTAACTTATTTAGATCGCCAGAGTAACAGGGAGTGGTAGCTGAGACCATTGGTACTTCAGAAGATCTGGCTGCCAGGACTTGTCATAATGCCAGATTCTGCTCTCACAATTGTTGCAAATCTTGAGGTTGTTGTTGGACGATCTTGTGCCGCCTCTACAGATCCGTCTGTAGGTATTGTCGAGGGAGCGTCCATGATTTCTAAATGGGGTCTTGGGCATTGAAATCTGTCAGGTTCAGGAATTTTTCTTCTGGCCTTTAGACGTGAAGATATTTCAGGGTTCCGGGTCTTGAGGGTTCTTGTCTGTCCGAGGTAGGGGCAATCCTTTCTGGTAGCCACAGTGCTGGTGACAATTCAACATTAGGGCAGACATTACCTTTTCGAAGGAATCCCCACAAGGAAAAAAAACCAAAGGGTAAAACCTTGGATGGAAGCAGTAACTCCAGAATCCAAACAACTGGATATTTCAACGATGGTAGACAGCAAGGTGGCGACAGACCTGAGAAAGATAGAACCAAGTAAGGAGAAACCCACTGGAAAGATACCAAACTGGAACAAGTATCACCAACAGAAGCAAATAAAAGAAAACAGGAGAGAAGAGAGAGCAACAAAAGCGAAGAGTGTTGCAACGCAATAAAGAAGAGGATTACAGCCCCTTAAATGCGCAAAGACAGGAATTGATGAAACAGGAAGGTGAACTACTATCTTCGTTTGGGATTGGAAAAGGAAAAAGATATAATAACCACTATCTTGAAATGGTGAAGAAACCACACCCAAGGCATTCTGGGAACCAGACAGAAGTGCATGGGAAAAAGAACATGAAAAAGATGGCCCCTGAACAAGACTGCAGGTAACTACTGAAGGATTTCAGGTAAGTGTAATTTGGCCATAGGCAACTTGTTGTCTGCATTGGCATTGTGGGCCAATGGTGATAACTGAAGTAAGGCACATCTTTGTGCTCAAGGAAGAAACAGCGGGGCGAGACACCGAGCCACGGTGCACCCCTCATCCGGAACCAAGTGCTGCGGTGAGGCAAGAGAATCTGTGGGCCGGTTCGCAGCCCAAGGCAGTGAGGCCGGAGGAGCCACAGGTCGGGTCACGGCCCGTGGCGTAACAGGAACTGAGAACTTGATTACTAAGATTGATCATTCTAGCTGGTTTACCAAGATGGATTTAAGTGCAGCTTACCATCAGGTTGAGCTAGATAAGGATTCACAACATTTGCCTCTCTTTGTCTCTCCAGATAGTACATTTCAATTATTCAGAATGCTATTTGGAAAGCAGTTTTTAAGAGAATATCTTCCATGTTCAAAGAGTTCTCACAAGTAGCAGTATTCCAGGATGATATCTTGGTATTCTCAAACAGAGAATCTGAACATGATCAAGTGTTTAGCAAAAAGTTGTGTACTTGAAAACAGACGGGTTACTTTGCGGAAAGACAAATGCATTTTTAAAATGTGAGAAATTGAGTATCTTGGTCATGTTTTCTCTTATCAGGGAGTGAAACCAAAACTATGTCTTGTAAAAAAACATAGTGCAAGCACCTGCTTTTAAAAATGAAGCACAGCTACTCTCTTTTTTTGGGCTCTATGAGTTCTATGCCGAGTTTTTAAGAAATTTTGCAAATCTAACTGAATGTTTTAGAATGCTTCTGAAAAAAAGGTAAAGATTTTGGTGGTCCTCTGTAAGTGAACAAACTATCAAAACTATCAAAGAACAAATGATCAAAGCACCACCTTTGCAGCCATTTGTTGAGGAAATAAAACAGTTGTTACTGTGGATGTATGTGAGTATGGGCAAGGGGAAGTTTTTTCCTAAATGGAGGACAACCTTGAGTACACTGTAGGATTCGCCTCCAGGACATTACTTTAGGCTGAGCGTAAATGTTGTGTAATTGTGAAATAGCTATTCAAATGTGTGTGTATAGACAAAAAATTAAGCCATATCTGAGGGGAAAAACAATTGTGCTAAAAACAGATCATTGTCCCTCAGTGCATAATCTGTTAGGGGGAAAAAATCATCCACAGCTAGACTTGCCAGATTGGCAGCAAAATTGTTGGAATTCACATTTACAGTACAGTATATCCCAGAAGGAAAAGATTCAAGGGTATGCTGTCTGTCCATTGAAGACTCTGACGATCTAGAATGGGAATCTGAAGGGTTCACTTTCAGATTCTCTCATGTAAAGCTCATGTAGGTGATGTTTGTGTGTGCAGGAAAAGTTAATACAAAGGGCCATATGTAGGTAATTTTTGTTTTGCGATTCTCAAATTGTGATTTTTTTGGGAATCGCAATTAGAGAATCGCAAAACGAAATGTGGGTAGGATTAGCAATTTTTTTGCGAATCCCAATTATTCCTTATATATGAATCGCAAATTGCGATTCGCAAATAAGGAATACCTTCTCATTCATTCCTATGGGCTAGAAGGCACATAGGAATGAATTGGAAGACATTCTCAATTTGCGATTCTCAATTAGAGAATCGCAAATTGAGAATGCAATTCCAGGGTTGCAAGGGTGTCAAAAGGACACCCTGTTGCACCCCTGAAATTAACATGTGTGCACATGTAGCCCACATACATGCCCTAAGGGCATGTATGTGACCCACATGGCACTTTGAAAAATGCCAAAAAGTGCATTTTACAAAGAAATCGCAATTTACCACCAACCTGAAGTTGGTGGTATTTTGCGATTCCTTAAGCCACAATTCGCACAACTTGGGTGCTTCCTACATTGCATTTAAGGAATCGCAATTTGCAATTCCTTAAATGCAATTGCAAAATATGGAATCACACATTTTGCGATTCCTTATTTTGCATGTGGGTTTTTGTGTGCAACATAGCACACTGCCCTAATTGCGATCGCAAATGCTGAAATTCTGTGAATTTCTGCATTTGCGATTGCAAATGGGCTACCTACATATGGCCCTCGGTCAATGTGTTTGAGAAGTATTATATTTTGAAAGAGGTTATTCCCTTAGTAAGGACTGGTAGGCCAAAAGAAAATAATTTATCCTATGAAACGTTTTGGAAAGTTTTGGAGGAATTATCCATGGAAGACAGATTGCTAGTGCGTGGGGCAAAATTGATTCCAACTTCCTGCTTTTGTCAACCTATTATTGATTTGGCACATCTAGTCCATTGGGGTTCCACAGTGACTAAGCAGAAGTTCATGGAAGATTTTTGGTGGCCAAGAATGGATAGTGAAATCGAAGATTTTATGAGAAATTGTGATAAAGTCTTAGTGACAGACGGATCTGTTTATTCAATGACATTGTGTACAGGTAAAACTTGGCAACGTGTAGTTCTGGATATTTTACGACCGTATCAAGTACTACTCAACCACATGAGCACATGAGATACTTTGTGGAAATAATTGATCACTTGTCGAGGTGGGTTGAAGTAGACCGAGTTTGTTAAGCTATCACTAGGAAAGTCATTAACTGCTGTTAGAACTGGGGGTCTCTAGTTGACAGAGGTAGGTACCACTGTCCAAATAGGGACCCTTGCTTCTCGTCAGGGTAAGAAGGATGCACTTTTAGATAACTCCTGCTCACCCCCTTCACAGTAACCTAGTGAAAATACCACAAACTGACTCCACAACAGTTTAGAAAAATAAAGGTACTTAATCTAAACTACACAAGACCAAAACGACAAAAATCCAACATACACAGTTCAAGAATATGGTTTCAAAAGAGTTCTTAAGGTTGCGTTAAAATAATCCACAGTTGCGTCACGTTTAAGCCAACAGTACCTTTAGATGTGACAAAAGTTCCAAGTGAAAGCTGTAGCTGTGAAAAACAAGCGATGCGTCACTCCAGAGACCCTGGGGAGGCGATGCGACAACCCCGCTGGACACAGCCGGCGTGTTGCGATGACTTTGGTCTGTATGGGGAGGGATGCGATACCTTGCGTGGATTCCAAGTGCACATGTTTCGGTGGGAGCGGGTCGCAAAAGGTAGGATGCGATGATCTTTGGGGCGGCGACGATCTCTGGTGCGGCTCAGTGTCGATATTCTCCTCTCTCTGCCCCTCGATACGATGGCTCTGCGATGACTCTCTCAGCGACGTGATGAGGTCTGCAAGCAAGCGGTGCGACGATCTCACCCAGTGACGACAGGCTCTGCGACGATACTCGCAGCGATGGTAATCTTCCTGTACCGGACTAGTCTGTCCGGCAAACAAAGGATGCAACGAACGATCTCGGCCTTCGTAGCTGCGGGGATTTCCTCGCACTGACGGGGATGCGCTCCGCAAGCGAGCAATGCATTAAAACTTGCAGAAAGTCTTTAAAATCTTGGTTTCCAGCTTCCCAACACAGGTATAACTTCCAGAGGTGCCACAACTGGCCCAAGCACTCTAGGAAGGACAGAACTCTCTCAGCAGAGGTCAGGGAAGCTGGGGGTGAAGTCCTTTTGTTCCCGGGACTTCTTAACAGGGAGCCAGCTCTTCTTCAGGCCCTTGGAGATTCCTTTAAGCAAGGGGACACAACACAAAGCAAAGTCCTTCCCCTCTCCTTGGCAGCAAAGCAAATGCAGGTCAGTCCAGGAAAGCAACAGCAGGACAGTCTTCCTTCTTCAGTCTTCCAGCTTTCTCCTTGGCAGGGGTTCCTTCTTGATTCCAGGATAATATAATTTTCTGTAGTCTGTGGTCCTGTACATATACTCCTAAAAGTATTTGTTCCCTTTGTGCAGGACTGCTCTGAGCCCTGTCTGAACCAGTTCTGGGTGTTACTTTAGCACTTTGTTTTCCTGGCCTCTCCTTTCCTTCCAGAGAAATGTGCAGGGTCGTCAGCCGCCCAGCAGAAGGTGGAGCCAGCTTTGTGGAAGGCAGGCACAGCCCTATTCAGGCCTAGGTGCTACCTCCTGCCATCACTCTAGATGCAGATAGAGCTATTCAGCCCAGGAATGGCCCACTCACTCTCTGGGAGCCTTCCCAGCTCCTGCCACTCACAAACCAGACAGTCAATTCACAAACAGGCCAAGGCACACAGAAAGGTCAAGACAAGAAAGCAGCAACTTTTAAGTTCTGTTCTCAAACACAGGATTTAAAAAACACATTTCCTAAAAGATGTGTTATTAAATTCTGAGTTCAGGAATACTAGACTTTTATGTCCTATCTTGCTCCTATGGGAAGATATGCAGGTAGCCACTGTAGCCAGCATTCTCCATGATAGCCTATGGGCAAGATAGCCTTACAATAGTGAAAAACGAAAATGGTTGTAATTCACTGCCAGAGTATGTCACCTGCACTAGTACATGCTCTACCTTTCACATACACTGCACCCTGCCCAGGGGGGACCTCGGCCTTCCATAGGGATGACCTATGTGTACAGAAAGGGAAGGGTTAGGCCTGGTCAGTGGGGACACTGACTAGGAGGATATGGCAGTTCACAGACTGCACACAGGCACTGCGGTAGCAGGCCTGAGACACCATTTTAGGGCTACTCATGTGGGTGGCACAATCAGTGCTGCAGGCCCACTAGTAGCATTTGTATCACTAGCCCTGACACACTCAGTGCACTTTACTAGGAACTTCTTGCTGATACAAACAGGCCAATCATGGATAACCAATTACAATAACAATTTACACAAGGAGCATTTGCACTTTGACACTGATCAGCAGTGGCAAAGTGCCCAAAGCATCTAAACCAGCAAAAATGAAATCCAGCACAGCGTCAAAAATACATGAGGCAAGGCAAAAAGACAGGGGAAACCACGCCAAAGATGCCAGGTCTAACAACTGCTTTCAAATAATTATTATTGGAGTGGGGATTCCAGGAGAGTTTTTGACTGATAATGTAGTACAATTGACCTCTGTAGAAAGGACTTTATTTTTAGACAGATGTGCCATAAAACATTTGAGAACACCCCTATATCACCCCCAAAGTAATTGGAAAGCGGAATGCTTTCATAAGGCATTATTGGAATGTGTTCAATTTACAAGCAGAAATAATATGAAAGTAGCAAATGCGGTCAAGGAATTAGTTTGGTCCTACCACACTGTACCTGGGAGATCTCCCTTTGAGTTGTTGAGAGGAAGTAAAGCTGCAGTGGAACTATGTCCTTTGTGGATGGTTCAGTTACTTCCAAAAGAAGGAAGTGCTGGTGAATGGTGGAGACATGCTGAAGATAAATCTAATCTGACCAATTTTGAACTTTTTGAAGAAAAATGTGTTTTAACTGAAAATAGGATATTAAGTGCATGTAAAATGTCCCACTATGGTTGGGAAAGAACTTTCTAAATTTAACGAACCTGCTCAGGTGTTTGAATTGTAGAAGAATTGTCCATGTAGTTGTCAGTGGGAATTGTAGAAACACCACCCCTGTGGCATTGACTCCTGGCGATCACAGTAATGTTAGCACAAGAAGGGTACAAAGTTCCCCGGGACGGTTAAGAAGGAGAGGTGTGAGTAGAGAGCGTAGAAGAAGAAGAAAAAGAAGAAAAAGAAGGGAAAATTCCCTTTTTGGAACTAAAACCATCACACACCTAGCAAGCTAGATGTCATGCTTCATCATATGGGTTCTGCTCCTCGTCAGACTGGTGCTGCAATGTCTGACGGGCACCCGTGAAGGGGCTCTTTATCGGAGATCTTTTGTTCCAGCCATATGGTGCATGGGAGTGAGAGGGCCAGTGAAAGTGTAGTCGTGGGAAAGTGGTGAGTTAAAAAAGGGTGGGTCCGTCCACAATGAGCTTTATTGACGTGGCTGACGCCCTTGATTAAAATAGTGGGAGGGGAGATATGTGCTAAGAACGTACAGAGCAAAATACCTACAACCCTCTGGTCAGGTCAACATGTTTCTTGCCAAAATGGCAATTCGTCAGGACCTAGGTGTTCAGTACTACAATGTGAAAAGCTAAGAAAAGAAAGGTGTCTGTACAACCTTATTCCTTGCGGTCGTATTGGGGCAAGCCAACAGGTCCTGCCAAATTTGAGGCGACCTAAAGGAAAATAAATAACACAGAAGTAGATTCAGTACTGTGTTTGTTATAATACAGAGTATTTACAAACTAAGCTCAAAAAACACACGTGATTAAAAACAAACAACCAACTGAAGGATATTCACATGTATATCTCCAATTTGGATATCAGGTGATTGCATTAAAAGATAAAGGACGCTAAAGTAAGAGGGAATGATAAGGAACATGGTGTTAGAGCTTACCCTAAGAGAAATCCTAAGGTGCCCCGCAGTCTGCTCCAGTGGGACCTGCACGTATGGGTCAGGTACCTGCGTGATGGATAAGAACGTGGGGGTGAGTAAATGGAAAATACTCATGAGACTGGTACTAAAGAGCAAAAAACCTTTTGAAGGTCGTAGCTCATGGAGGGGAGCTTGCTCGTGGGGTAGCCGCAAGTCAGGAAAACGCATTTGAGCGCCTTAGCGACCTGGTCGAACATGTACTCCAGTGGCAGTACGTAAACCAAGGTGAATGCCAGCCCCGACCTAGCCTGACCTATCCCTACCCCCCCAAACGAAAAACGCTGGGAAATAGGTACCAGCCAAGGCCAGATCCGCGCTTAGAAAACACCATTAGGGCACGCAAGCTACAACAAGAGACTGTGCCCATAACCAAAAAAACGGCGTTACCAACTGCGATCAGCATATAGCAACCAACCACGTGGGCAAATTGCACCCAGCGTAGAGTGAAACCAACAGGGTGGCGATACAGAGGAGGTGAAGGTCACCATGCAAACTTACCCGATCAGCGTGCAGTCAGAACCGCTAACACCTACCCCCACCGTCTGGTCAGGACAGAGCGACTGGTAACGGAACCGGCATCTGCGTATGGTATAAGTAGCTGCGTCCTCGCCAAGTTCGCGTGGGGGCGGGGCTGTAGCGAGAATCTGCTGCGCATGCGTCAGACATTCTGCCTGGTAGACTCAGCCGTATCGTTCCGTCAGTTCAACCCGTGGCATGTTGTAGTTGCCATCTTGGGTGTGAAAAGGAGAAAGGGACAATAGCCAGAGCAGGGGAGTGTGCGAATACGCGATGTACCAAATCCACTCGGGAAGGATTTACTGTGAACGGGCCTCGACACTAAAAGGAGTAGGTCCCTAGTGCACAAGGTAGAAATAACAGGAGGGTTTATTTGGTTGTTTGGGACAACTCTAAAAGACACAGGCTCCTGTGTATTTATAAAGCTATTGGTTGTTAGTGCGCATATATGGCATGAGGATATCATCTATGTACCTTTGCCAGAGTGTTAGGTTGTCGTTGAAGGGGTTGTTAGCGGCCCTGATTATATTTTCTTCGAAGGTAGACATGTAGATGCAGGCTAGACTGAGGGCAAAAGTAGAACCCATAGAAGTCCCCCTAATTTAATGTTATAGTTGGGTTCCATATTGAAAAAAGTTCTCTGTAAGGGCTATGGTTGCACACGCTAGTATAAATGAATTAGGTGTAGGAGAGCACCTCACTTCCTGTAGGAGGGTAGATTCGACAGCTTCTAGGGTTGCTTGTTGAGGGAACCATAGCCCTTAGCCCTTACAGAGAACTTTTTTCAATATGGAACCCAACTATACCATCAAATTAGGGGGACTTCTATGGCAACATTAGATGCCTTAAGACAAACACCAGGCTGTACGAGCACTACACACAGCAGGGTCATCAGGCAGACTGCATACGTTGGTTGGTTTTGGAATCCCATCCCACCATTACTCAGCAGGCCTTGTTCAGAATCGAACAAAGATGGGTGCACCAACTTCGATTGGACACTACTGGCCTGAATGACTCAGTACCATGGTCGTCTCTCTAACACTAGAACTGACGCTACTGCTTACATATGCTACTTATTACAAACTCCTTACTTTTACATAGGGTGGTTTTTAATGCACCGTTCAATGCCTACCCTTCCACTGCTTTATCATGTCCCTCTTGCCATCTTAAGCATTACCCCATCGGCACAGTCGCCATATATGCGCACTAACAACCAATAGCTTTATAAATGTACAGGAGCCTGTGTCCTTTAGAGTTGTCCCAAACAACCAAATAAACCCTCCTGTTATTTCTACCTTGTGTACTAGGGACCTACTCCTTTTAGTGTTGAGGCCCGTTCACAGTAAATCCTTCCCGAGCGGACTTGGTACATCGCGTATTCGCGTACTCCCCTGCTCTGGCTATATTCCCTTTCTCCTTTTCACACCCAAGATGGCCACTACAACATGCCACGGGTTGAACTGACGGAACGATACGGCTGAGTCTACCAGGCAGAATTTCTGACGCATGCGCAGCAGATTCTCGCTACGGCCCGCCCCACGCGAACTTGGCGAGGACGCAGCTACTTATACCATACGCAGATGCCGGTTCCGTTACCAGTCGCTCTGTCCTGACCAGACGGTGGGGGTAGGTGTTAGCGGTTCTGACCGCACGCTGATCGGGTAAGTTTGCATGGTGACCTTCACCTCCTCTGTATCGCCACCCTGTTGGTTTCACTCTACGCTGACTGCAATTTGCCCACGTGGTTGGTTGCTAAATGCTGATCGCAGTTGGTAACGCCGGTTTTTTGGTTATGGGCACAGTCTCTTGTTGTAGCTTGCGTGCCCTAATGGTGTTTTCTAAGTGCGGATCAGGCCTTGGCTGGTACCTATTTCCCAGCGTTTTTCGTTTGGGGGAGTAGGGATAGGTCAGGCTAGATGGGGGCTGGCATTCACCTTGGTTTACGTACTGCCGCTGGAGTACATGTTCGACCAGGTTCCTAAGGCGCTCAAATGCGTTTTCCTGACTTGCGGCTACCCCACGAGCAAGCTCCCCTCCATGAGCTACGACCTTCGAAAGGCTTTTTGCTCTTTAATACCAGTCTCATGAGTATTTTCCATTTACTCACCCCCACGTTCTTATCCATCACCCAGGTACCTGACCCATACGTGCAGGTCCCACTGGAGCAGACTGCGGGGCACCTTAGGATTTCTCTTAGGGTAAGCTCTAACACCATGTTCCTTATCATTCCCTCTTACTTTAGCGTCCTTTATCTTTTAATGCAATCAACTGATATCCAAAAAGGAGATATACATGTGAATATCCTTCAGTTGGTTGTTTGTTTTTAGTCACGTGTGTTTTTTGAGCGTAGTTTGTAAATACTCTGTATTATAACAAACACAGTACTGAATCTACTTCTGTGTTATGTATTTTCCTCTAGGTCGCCTCAAATTTGGCAGGACCTGTTGGCTTGCCCCAATACGACCGCAAGGAATAAGGTTGTACAGACACCTTTCTTTTCTTAGCTTTTCACAGTGTAGTACTGAACACCTGGGTCCTGACGAATTGCCATTTTGGCAAGAAACATGTTGACCTGACCAGAGGGTTGTAGGTATTTTGCTCTGTACATTCTTAGCACATATCTCCCCTCCCACTAGTTTAATCAAGGGCGTCAGCCACGTCAATAAAGCTCATTGTGGACGGACCCACCCTTTTTTAACTCACCACTTTCCCACGACTACACTTTCACTGGCCCTCTCACTCCCATGCACCATATGGCTGGAACAAAAGATCTCCGATAAAGAGCCCCTTCACGGGTGCCCGTCAGACATTGCAGCGCCAGTCTGACGAGGAGCAGAACCCATATGATGAAGCATGACATCTAGCTTGCTAGGTGTGTGAGGGTTTTAGTTCCAAAAAGGGAATTTACCCTTCTTTTTCTTCTCTTTCTTCTTCTTCTACGCTCTCTACTCACACTTCTCCTTCTTATTCACCCCGGGGAACTTTGTACCCTTCTTGTGCAACTAGTCTTCCGGACACGTACACTGGACCCCGTTAAATATCGTCCGATTGTGGTTTCCCCCCCTTGTTGCTGATATAGATCACAGTAATGTTACCAAAGAAAAAGTAAAAGATGGTACAAGTGCTGTTGAGTTGAATAATCCTACTAGAAGGAATGCTCCCACCAGGGTTACACCCAAAAAAGGTCCAGATTTTGTTAAATAATTACTGCGAAGGAAAATGAGTGGATTTTTGTGTACAGCATTTCTTGTACATAAATGTTGCATTTGTTTTTCTTTTATTTCATGTTTTTATTTATTATATACATTGTTTTAAAATGGGAAAAGCTTAGTGGTATTGAATAAGAACTTTGGTGGAGTAATGGTTGAAATAAACGTAATATTCTTTAATTTAAAGGGGCCGTGTGGTGATGTGTAAAGGCAGAATGGTGATACATTATTGAAAGTGACGATGTAACACAACTGCATTCCATGGGTGTCAGTTACTCCGGTGCCCTCTTTGATGTTGAATAAAATTAAACCTTTGACTACCAAATTAGTGTGGAGAACTTTATCACAAAAGTATGGCAAATAACAGATGAGGACATCAGTAGCAATTGTGCAAAGCATAAGGAAAATACTATGGTTTTGTGAATGAAAGTTTTGGTCCTTCTGCCTATAATCCATGAGTGATTCTAATTTTCTGCAACTAACCTACACTAATGAGTGTTAAATGAAACACAGATTATATCCATGAAGATAGAAAGGTGTCAGCATGTGAGAACTTCTGTAGAAATTCTTTAAAGCAAGAGTATTGCATAGCATGAAGCCACGCAACAAGAATAGTGCAAAGAGGTCTGTATGTATACTAGTCTGAAAGTAATCTGACCAAAGCTAAAGAGGATTCCCTAGTTATACCCCCTAACAGACCCTTCTAGAAACAGTAACAAAGATCAAAGTCGTGAACCATTTAAACAATGCTCTCTTTCTGACAGTGATCACTGCACTGGTAAGACCCTTCGAAACTGCACAACAGCAGTCAGTAACCGAATGAGCAACAATTGACTTAAATTAAATTAAATTAATCCAAAACAGAAGTGATGCTATTCAGTAATAACATATTCTTCTTGTTCCCCTAGTGGCAGATGAAAGAATTAGGGACACTTCCAGATCCTAAAAATAAAAGCAAAAACTCGGTGCCATTTTGGATGACAAACTTACATATAGAAATCAGATCAACATGGAAATTTCCTCCTTTAATGTCATGAAGATCATAAAGAAAATTGCTCATCTCATTCCATTCACTAAAGACCGTGGTCACAGCATCAAGAGTGGATTACTGTAACGGACCCTATTTACACTTACAAAAGAGTTTGGTGTATAAACTGCCAATCATGTAGAACACTGCTGCCAGAATGCTATTGAACATCCCAAAATGTCACTCAGCAACGCAGGCCTTAAATGAGCTTCACTGGCTTCCCATCAAAAAACTGATCATCTTTAAAGCACTGTGTATAGTATTCAAATCCCTAAATGGTAGAGGTCTAAACTATCTAAAGAAAAACTTCAAATGGTACACTCCAGCCAGATGTTATGCTCAAGCTCTGCAAGGAACCTGGTTGTTTCCCCCCAAAGGCGAGTCTCCAGGGGACGCAAAAGCTTTATCAGATGTACCACTCAATATTGGAACTGTCTCACCCATTCTGTAAAGTATGTTCAACCCTTCTGGGCTTTAGAAAGTGATTAAAAACCTGGCTGTATCATAACTAACTAGACCTTCTTTCTTGGATGACAGGTAGCACCAAGACCCCTCAAGGCATATGAGCGCCCAATAATTTGGCAGACACACTCATAATTCTTCTTCTTTGATCCACACTTTCGAAGCACTTTGGATTACATCTCTGCATTCCGCCCGAAAGTAGTCCTCCCCTATGCTCGTTATTTTTTTATCACCCTCGAATCCCCTCATGCTTCCTTATTTTGTTTACACAATGTGCCTTTCTCCATTCATTAGATCATGCACCCAAAGAAAACATTCACGCTAATGTGCCATAATATAATAAATACAGAACACATTTAAATGAATTTGTGACTACATGAAAATTACTCAATAATATTGAAACACACACATATACATATATATGAGAACTGCAAGTCATTGTTACAGTAAAAGAAGCATTAGTGTAAACACATATATAAATGTTGCGGTATTATGGAAAATGCACTTTCTATATGGTTTAAGTGCACTTCACTTCATTAGTCCCACCAAGTTTGAAGTTGATATTTCCTATGCACATTCGATGTATATGCATATTAAAATAAACAATGTGATAAACGCTCTAACAACGATTGCAGAAGAGGAGGAGCACAGTTCGTATACCTATCACTTGAAACTTTTTTTCTGAAACATCAATATATTTTAGCTTTTTTATAGTTTGTTAAGACCTGTATCTGTAGATGTTCAATAATTTTTGTCGCACCTTCTAATTTTATTTAGGGGCAGTCCCTCACTCCTTCTACAAGGAGGAGGGATGGCAGGAGCTCCCGGAGTGTGTCCCAATAGCATTCTCTTTTCTCCCCATCCAACAACCAGGCTGATAAAAGGGAGAGTTTTGGTGGCTTTGAGCACCATGTCACTGTTTGCCTTTTGACACTTTGGTTGCTCTTTCTGACCCTGTGCAGTGAAGCAGGACGGATTGGGCAACGAAGCTTTGATGAGGTGAGAGGCTCCACAGTGAGCATGAGAGTGTTGGATTGCCAGACGTAGCTCAGTAGGGAGAGGTTAATAGCAGCAAAATTCAGAAACGCTTGCAGTGTTGTGGGATGATGGCCTCGAGACTGAAACCGTGTCGGAGGTCTCTGTGGCCCTCTGGAGGTCTTGCAGTCTTTTTCAACTCATATCTCCATTTTCTGGTGGAGCTGGGGGCTGACAAAAATATGATGTGCTGGTCGGAGCAGCCTGTTTCAAATGCATGACTTACTTTGAAGTCCATTTAATGGCGCGTTGCTTGTCCATGCCAGTGCTCAAGTGTATCTGTCTGTGGACCCATGCCTTGTGCAATGCTTCAGCCAGCCCTGGCTTCTAACCAATCCTGATCAGCATTTTGGGACTTATCCATTTGATTTTAGAGCTGTAAATGTAGGGTATTCAATATCCCAGCAAGGCGGGCTGAAAAAGAAATGCACGGATGCTCAGTTTATTTTGAGATTTGTTTGAGAGATTTGAAGTATGTTGTGTGACATTTGCCTGGTACAACTTTTCACAGCCCGTCTCTTGCTCTGGCTCTTGGTGCTGGTCCGAATCTCACGTCACTCATTTGGCACGCCCACTTCTAGGTTTAATACCTACCCATCATCATTTCGACATCAAAGCAAACCTTCGACGTACAAATGATGATAAAAAACACCGGTGAATTTGCATTTCTCGTATAATACTCGGCTGCTCCTTTTGGCCTTGGCTTAAGTCAAAAACAGCTCACATTGGTCAACATTTAAAACAAATGTTCAGCTGTTTCAATTTATGGTTTAACTAAAGGTCATGTTGAATCAAAATTAAATAAACTGACATTTGTCAAGCTGGTGCGCAGAGCTCGTGTGCTGGTTGATTTGAATTAGATTGAATTCCGTTCTGCGTTTGTCGTTCGCTGGTGACAAGCAGCCGATGCTGATCCCGTGTACTGAGAAAGAAGGGAGCACGATTTCACACCTGAGTACATCTCTGACTGACACGAGCACTGCGCATCCACGAGTTGTGTCAAAGCAATGACTGGGACCTCCGCTTGATGGGCCAGCTAAGGCCGGAAGCCTTTAAATCGGAGCTGTTACCTCCCTGAGGAGAAGAGAGATGAAAAAGAACGTCTTCTCCCCATGAGAGCAAATCCTGGAAGTTTTTCAATCAAGTAATGTAAAGGGAGATTACAAGTTTGGGCTTAATCCATTGATCATCGAATTGGAAAGGAATTAAGACAACAGGGTAATTGAAGTAAAAACGTTGTTGCAGACTATTAAGACAAAATTGAGTAATGTAGCAGACATGTCAGCTCTATCAGCCATCTCTGCATGCATACACATACCAGTTGGTCAGTATCTATCTATCTATCTATCTATCTATCTATCTATCTATCTATCTATCTATCTATCTATCTATCTATCTATCTATCTATCTATCTATCTATCTATCTATCTATCTATCTATCTATCTATCTATCTATCTATCTATCTATCTATCTATCTATCTATCTATCTATCTATCTGTCTGTCTGTCTGTCTGTCTGTCTGTCTGTCTGTCTGTCTGTCTGTCTGTCTGTCTGTCTGTCTGTCTGTCTATCTATCTATCGCAAAGTCATCCTGTGCCCTTGGCACCGCCCAACTTTTTGCTGACTGATAATGGTGGTAACTGACTCTGACTGACCCTGGGCTCTGCCTAACCAGGCCCAGGGCCAGTGCTATGCTGAAAGAGACTCATTAGAATACAGTTAAAAGACCTACATGCACCAGGGTACACAATGGTATGGTGGGGGTACCCCTGTGATTGGAACTACCTTCCCCAATAGGCTCCTAGTATATAATAGGGCAGGGGGATTGAAACTACTTAGACGTCCCTAGTACCCTAGGGCATGGTAGTTTAAAGGCCAGCAGCTATTTCTGCACTTGCATGTGTGCAATGCTGAAGCCTGAGGTCAGTTTAAAAGCTGCCCTGTGTGCCAGGACTGCTTTTAAAAAGTAAATTGTACCCAAACCCGACTTTTGTGTTTGGGGCTCTTAATAATTGATAACTTACAAAGTTTTGGCATGTTAAGAACCCACAGGGTCTCCCCTAGGTATACCAGGGTTGGGGGAAAGGTACTTATAAGGTACACCCGTATAAAATGAGTTGTGATATGCCTGGGTAAAGTGAAATTTCACATTTCACTCCCTACTTTGCGGTAAAGTGCTGCTCCAATTCGAGTTTGATGCTAGGAGCCCTGTTGGGGGAGAATCTGCAATATGTCTACAGATCCAGAACCCCTAAAGTCTCCCTTAGTTTCACATGGGGTGGGCTTCCTGTAGATATAAGGCAAGCACTTATAAAATATGTTTTTGTAGGTCCTGGTGCTGAAAGAATGGCCCAAGTAATTTTTCCCATTGCAAATCGCCTCTTACTTAGATTAACATGGTAAGAAGTTATTGATTAATAACTCTTGATAGGAGAGGGATAAAAATGCCATTCAAAGACTTCCCAGAATGGTATTAAGAAATCCAACAATATCATGTTGTTCAATTTCTTCTAAAGTGTACATACAAGAAGTTATAAGACTTTCTTGTTTGTAAGTCCAAATTCAGCCTTCCAGTGGTCTGCCCTGATTGGTCAAAGTGGATTAGCCAGCAGCCTTGAAGAGGTGATAAAGAGCCATTGGGGTTAACCAGCTCTGCTGGCAGGGCAGTGTGCTGTTCCATAGGAATGCCAGGCCAGGTGGAGGAGTCGTAAACTATGTTCTTCAAAGAGGAGAGTATAGACCATTGTAATTTACAGCTCTGAACTTCCCACGTTAGGCAGATGGTAGGATTAAGGAAGGTATGAGCAGATGCAGGGGGAGAGTCTAAGTAAATTAGCCATCCCAGGGGTGTGTTTAGCCAGCTCTTACCTCCTTGGTGGAAAATCAGCTATTATGGACTTGGAAGATTTGTTGAACTCTGGGACAAAAAATGCCAGTCTCTACAGGTTGTGGTCATATACTGGAGGAGTTACCCTGCTTCCATTGATCAGAAGTGACCGCCTGCTTGATCCAGAGAACTAGGAATAAGTATCTGAGAGGGGCATAACCATCCAGATCTGCTGCTTGAAACTTACTGAATCAAGAAGTGCTCTGTTGAGGAGTTTTGCTGTGCAAAGATTTAAAAGGCCTGACCTCTGAAGACTGCACCATCTGAAAACTCCGGCCCTGTGGATTATCTTGCTGAAAAAAGAACTAAAGAGAGGGATCCCTGAAAGCTACTGGTTAAAGGAGCTTATCTGGAACATCACAAACTAAATCTATACCTTGGAGAACCATCAGTGGATTTGTAAGGGTTTTGTACTAGTGAATTTTGGGAACTGACGACCTCGACTTTTAAGGACCATCTTGGAGCTTCCAGTAAGTACGTTTGAGACACCTAGGGACCCCTTGAGGAACTTCAGGAAGAAGTTCAAGAAGTTTGGAGAAATTTGGAGCAACTTTGGAAACAATCTCCATAGAGGGCCCGACTCAACCTAGCCAGCCAGTCCGCCTGCCTCCAACTGCCAGCCGGCCAAGCCAACCAGCTCCGTCCGACTAAAAGCTCCATGGGTCCAACTTCCAGAACAAGCTTGCCTGGCACTAGAACAACTCTGAAGCAGGCGAACCTTCACTGGATCCGGCTACAAGAGGAGCATCGAGAGACCCTGTGAGAAAAATCTCCAGAAAAGTTTCTAAGTCCGCTCATAGAAAACGTGACTGGGAGCAACCGCGAGAACCAAGCAGCCTGCCTTCCATCGCGTATTCCTGGGTTGCCCTGCTGAAGTGATCTTGAGAAATTTTCTAAGTCCACTCCAGGGAAGTTGATCGGGACCCCGTCACAAGTCAAGCCGGCGAACCCTCACCGAATCCGGACTAGCTGGGAGATTCGAGGGGCCTTAAGGAGAAAAGCTCCAGGAAGGTTTCTAAGTGTGAAGGTAGAAATTGAGACCAGGACCTGCCGTTAGCTTTAGCCGCTCAGGGCTCCTTCGCGCCTGGCCCGAAACATTGACTTCATTTTGGTGTCATTGTAAAGATAAAAATATTTCTTATGTTTATAAATTGGTGTTGTATTTTTATTATATGCTGTGTCTCAATTATTTACTGAAATGGTGTTTTTAAATGCTTTAAATACCTGTCTTTGAAGATAAGCCTGTCTGATCGCAGCCACGTTACCAAGGGTTGAGCACAGCAATAATTTTCTAAGACCTATGCTGAGTCCTCTCACGTGTTAGTGGCCTTATTGCCAGTGGCAGACCTACATTTGTCCATACCAATAACCTACTTTCCAACACTATCTATCTATCTATCTATCTATCTATCTATCTATCTATCTATCTATCTATCTATCTATCTATCTATCTATCTATCTATCTATCTATCTGTCTGTCTGTCTGTCTGTCTGTCTGTCTGTCTGTCTGTCTGCCTGCCTGTCTGTCTGTCTGTCTTCTGTCTGTCTGTCTAATCAATTCATCCATCTGACTGTGTCTATCTATCTATCTGTCTATCTATCTATCTATCTATCTATCTAGCTACCTTTCTCTCTCATATGAGTCGATCTGGATTAATGAAGCAGTATGAGAGGTATTGTAAAAGTAGAAGAACGTTTCTAATGAGCAGAAGATAATCTTGAAACGCGTGATTTAAAGTGGCTGTGAAGAGCACATTTAAATGAATAAATGAAGGTCTGATACGATTTGGAGTTACACCCAGAGCTGCCAACTTTGGAACTGGAGAACCAGATTGAAGTCTAGGTGTTATCTTAATATTCTGTGTTTCAGGGCAAATCACATAATTTTCCCATGCGTAAAAAATTAATGTGACATTGTGTAATGTAACTGGTGCATTTGCAAAGTGCTCCACTACTTTGGACAGATCGAGCAGTGTCCTCTTCAGGTATTTTGGGGCCCGGGCAAGACATATTTTGGTAACCTTTGTCAGTGGCGACTCCAACACCACCCACTGCTTTTAAGCAATGTGAGAAAAGAAAGCATAAAATGCTAATAACATCTGGTTATTATCATTTTATTTTTGTGCTGCTTTGTGAACAGGCAGGCGGGCTGTTTTTGCACTGCTCTCGGAGCAGGGCAGAGGAGGAATGGTCGCCCAAACCAGTCATGCGCACTTTACCCGTTCTCCATGCAGGCTGCATTACAGCCTGCATGAAGAACATGCCTAGGCCCCCATTACCTGGATAGGCATCAAACCAGGATGCTCAAAGCCAATCACAATGCTGCATGGCAGTGTTGTGATTGGTCAGTGGGGCTGGCTGTGCTTCCTGAGGCATGGGGGAAGAGACGAAGGACCCGGTGGAAAGTTAAGTTATTTTATTTTAATTTTTTGTTTTGTTTTACCCATCCTGGTGTGACTCCCCGCATACTCCCTGCGCCTGCGCCCCTCCCACGCCTCGCCAACCGTGAGCCATGCCGGCCGCCACTGGCCTTTGTTCAGAACAACTTTGAACTTTCTTACTGAGTTTCTGCCAATTCAAACCTTTATTAAGCCAAATAAAATTTCGAATTGTGGTCAAGTCAAAAAAATGTTTCAACATGACTCGCCCATTGAGGATGAAAATATTTACTGTTTGCATTACCTATATGTTAAAACCAATAAAAAGTGATTAGAAAAAAAGAAATGTTCCTTGTGTTGAGTCCCCAAACTCAGTTAGATGATCCTGAGCACAGAGACAGAGTTAGAGATATAGGGGCATATTACCAACGATTAGCGATATTTATCGCTAAAGATGTTTAGCAACTAATTTTTTAACGCTAAGCATCACCGGAAATTATCGCAGAGATACCTTGCTATTAGAAAGGTTTATCTCAGAAGTGATAAAAATCCTCGCGCTAACGATGATGATAGGGGCTCACAAACTTAGCCATGATATCCAGCTTCCATAGGATATCATGGCTGAGTCAGGAAAATACCAGGTGTAAAAAATGCAGTGCTAACCGCGGTTAGCGCTGCTTTTTTTTACCACTAACAGGGTTAGCGAAATCCTTGATAATAGGAGAAATGACGCTTGACAACATTTCTCCTATTATTTTTCTCTGGAACGCCCCCTTTGCATCTCATTAGAGATGCCAGGGGAAGCGTAGAGAAAAAGGGTGCTAACATGCAAATTTGCGTGTTAGCACCCTGTTGCTTATAGGGAGATCATTTTATCTCCGCTTTCTTGGTTTTTAAAGCCAAAAAAGCGGAGATAAATCCCTTGACAATATGCCCTATAGTTAGGCAGAGAGAAGGAGAAAGGTTTAGATACAGAAGTAGACATTGAAAGTTGACTTTCTCAGGGGCCACTTAGAAGGGGGGCGCCCTCGGCAATTGCCCACTTTGCCCATGCCTTAAATATCTCTGGGGACTGCAAAAAAGAAATACACATATAAATTAAGACAAATAAAATATGTTGGGTTTACATTAATGATCAACACTTGCTGAACATTATGCCAACCACTTTTTAATGATATTGCAACCACAGTTCAATTTGCGATAAATATGTCCGCCTCTCTATCCTTGTTTTAATTCTCTAACCACAAGATAAGTGTTTGCCATAAGATATGCTTTATTTTAACGAATGTTAGCTAAAATTTGTAAAGAAAAAAAGGTGCTGATTGACTAAGAACAGAATTGGAAATATCCAGAAATTGTTATCTTTGTATAGTAATGCCAAGAATACTGAACTCAAGTGTTCAAAAAAACTCAAGAAAATATTGTAATTATAAAGAGGCACCTGTTGTGGGTGTGGTCAAGGCAGCCATGATGGCAATCATCTGTGAACCTGGGAACGTGTGATCTGCGTATGCAGAGGCATGCTGTGTCTTGGTGGACCCCAGCTGTGACAGCCCTAAGGACCACTGAAATTGTGACTGTTTGTGGTAGTCCCTAGGGCACGAGCTGTGTGGAGTCTGGAAGAGATCACAAGTGAGCAACAGTATGGATCATTCTCGGCCTGTGTGATCCTTCCACCGGTGAATAGGACTGCTGTTGCAGGGATGGCTATTGGCCTCAGGGCTGGGCAGGGAACTATTAATGACACTTCTCAGTGTCTGATCCTGACTGTGCTGAGATATCTGGCCTCCCAAAGCCGATCCACCTGTGACTGGCCGGCCTTGGCTGTGGAATACATCAGGCAGCTCTCGATGTGGGGGGCTGATGTTTGGAATGTTTTGCGACTCATGCCTCCAAGGTCAAATATTTGCTGCAGTGAGTGGCAGTGTAGATTTCTTTCCCCTTCTGAAAATTGCTTCATATGGGCACTATTGCATACAGAGACACTGGCCCTCTGGCCATCCGCGAATATCCCCACTGTTGATCTACTCACCAGCGGGTGAATCTGAAAGGGAATAGGAGGTAGTTCCTCCCCTGATATGAGACTCTTGGTCCTAATTAATGAGAAATCTCACCATTTGTAGGAGAACAGCTGTGGACCTGTGTGTACATCCCCATAATATATCTGGAGCTTGCACTATATAATCCCAATACACATCAAGTCTGACACACAAAGTCTGGTTCAAAAGCAGACCAGCCAATGGATAGGCAGCCCTGGGAGGCTGTGAAGGACTGAGTCCACTGGAGTGAGCCACCCACACAGTCTGTGACAAGTGTGGCAGGTTGACATGATCTCACCATGGACTCATCACCTTTGGAAGATGGTGTGCAGAGACATATTAGAGGACCCCCTTGTGGTGCTTGTTCTACTCTTTTGCTTCACCCCTCCCAGTTATTAATGGCTGCCAATGACTGTGGCTGTTATGGGGAAGGACACACCCAAACAAAGATGGATAAATGTGTAATACCCCCTTCTGAGACCCTGGCTCTTCTAATAAGACCTCCTCGGACCAACACATGACTACCCTTAATGATATTGTTACTATCCTACCATCCTCTCAATAACTTGTTGAAACCAAACTTGAGGAAGTAGGAATAGATGTAGTTTTTTACCACCATAATCTTTGCAATGTTGTTGGCAGAGTCATAGAGGTAGCCAACTCAGGGCTTGATTAAAATGTTGGTGGAAAGGGAACTCAGTCACAATAATGACAGAGTACCCTACTAGCCAAGACTATGGTCTGCTAATGTGATTTAATGAGGGTGAATCACAGTTTGACGGTGGATTGAGACTACTTCATCTCCGCTGTGGTCAACTTCTTTGACAGCCTGATGGGGTAATAGCCATCAGAGGTTTGGCAATATGTCTGCCCACATAATTAAGTTAGGCGGACAAATAGGAAACCTCAATGGCAAGTGGAGACTTTTTTTTAATATTTTCAAAAACAAAATTCAGCTTTAGGATTTCCATTTTGAAAATAAAAAAAAATCTGTAAAGGTCTATGATCACTTGTATTTTCAACTTTTGAGACAGAAATGTAATTCCCTGGAAGCATGGAAAAGCTGGCAACTTATACCTTCAATCCCAGACTAAACCAGAACTGTTCAGAAACAAAGGAAATGCTTTGATGCCGTTAAAAAAAATCTGTGTTCTATGAATCCACAATACATGTTCATTTTCCTTGACAAACTCAGTGATTCATGACTCCGATGCCCACTTCTTTTTAAACCCATGAGTAAGCCTGGGAAATGGGTAGCCAATGAGCTGCTCTGAGAGGAAATTCATTCATAGGAGGAGATCTATTTCTAATGTCCAGTTTTACTCGATGGACTGGTTTATTTAATGAGTGCTTGTTGAGTAACAGATGTTTCTGAGAACGAACTGTGGTGCTGGGTTTTTGAGGGCATGGGGGTGTTCTTATGTTATGTTATATATTGATTCCTTGGTTTTGTTTGACATGGAAAGCATCCACCTAGGAACACCTAAAACCACCAACCACTACGGCAATATATGAAACGTTACAGTCTGACACCCAGGGTGCCCAGTTACACCTGACACCGATACTTTCAGAACTCAAAATCCATATAACTGAATTCTCTGTGATGTCCTTAAAAGTCAATGGCCTGTTGGATCACATCAAGAGACTGGCTTTCCTCCAATGCACCAAGAGAGCTGTGCCCGCTGTCCTCATGTTACAAGAAAACCACAAGCCGGGCGCCAAATGTGCTTTCCTAGGGTGCTATGACGTTGATAGGGTCTTCCACACAAACTTCAGTAAAAGATCTGGAGGGGTAGCAATACTGCTACACAGGAGCTTTTCACTCCTGGTCTCTTTGGCTACCTTTGACCCCATTGGTATGTATGTTTGAATAGAATGACTCCTTGAAGGGAAAAACTATAATTTCCTCAGTGTATATATCCCGCCTCAACAGCCTAAACCTTCACTAAGCTTGATGCTTCATGCTGAAATTCCCACAAGGCATCACTGTTGTATATGTGGATATCCTGCTTTACGAACCCATGAATAGACTGTCCGCATGGCTGGACTAATCAGGAAAACTAAACTCTTGATGGATTGGATTAGTTCACTTGGATTGCGTGACATCTATAGAGTGTGGCACTCAAAAGACAGGGAATGCATTCAAACTTCTGCTGTACACAAAATGATGTCCCACATAGACCTTCTCCTCCTCCTTGTGTCAACAATTCTCCATATGATCCAATAACTTAACCTCCCATGGGCAATGTCTGACCACTCACTGATCACTGTCCATCTGGGACTGACTACGATTGACTGATGGCCTGTCTTAATTCATGGGGCCTGGTAGATGACAGCTGAGTTGTAAATTTGTCAGGAGAACCCTAATACTGTTTTGACCTAACCAAGATTCAGCTGACTGAGCTTGCACTCTTTGGGTGGCAGGGAAGGCTGCCAGGAGGATGCATACAAACAAGTTTGAAGTTTGTATCCTAGATATAGAATGCCTTTCTTGAACTTGATAGGATTACTTTGCAACAGATTTCCCGTGACGAGGCATGCCAGTGTTTGAGAGTCTCAATGAGAAGGGTCTATGTACACAGAGACAAAGCCTGAAAGTTCCTCTACTGGCTGGCAACCAGAGAGATGATCTCCAGAGTTATCCTGGAGATTCTTGACAATACTGACTAATATTATATGCTTTACACCCAACAACATGGTTCTCTACAGGGACAAACTAAATCAATACTCATTGAAATACCACTCCCATCGCTTGCAGCACCCCATAGGAATTAACATGACTTACCCCTCATGATAGAGGAAATAGGGGAACCCTTACAAGTCATAAACCCAGGCAAGACATCAGTGCCTGTTGGCTTACCTCTTGAATATTACTGCAATTTCCTTGAAAATCAGACTCCCTAACTATTAGACTTATATTAGAAGGAGGAGACCAAAGGCTGATTTCATCCAGAATTAGACCTCACTAACACTGTTGTGCTTCATAAAACCGGTCTACCCGGGAACAATGCCTGTAGACCTACATCACTAATCAATATAGAAGCTAAGATCTTCGCCAACGCCCTTGTGAATAACCTCCAGAGTATTAACCTCAATGGTCCACACAAACCAATGTGGCTTAATGCCAGACCACAGCACTTGACACTGTATACACAATGTATACATGGCGTTGGCCGAGCATAACCAAAAATTAGTCCGATGTACCCTTTTGCTTGTCTATTTCAAAAAAGCATTCAACTCAGTTGAATGTTCCTTCATAGACAAGGTTCTCTAGTGCATGGGATTTGGACTCCATTTCAGGAAATTGGTCAAAATACTCTGCTTTGAACCTTCTTCACAAGTCTAAATAACAGATTTGTCTGTGACCCATTCCCAGTCCGTAGAGGGAGCAGACAAGTGTGTCTACTGCCCCCATCCTTTTCCCCTTTGCAGTAGAACCCCTGTCGACCTGATTTGATGTGATTCTCAAATGTGCGGGATATAGGTATGAGGATGGCGCAGATGATAGAATAGCGCTGATGATTTGGTGATTTTCCAAGCTAACCCTTACATGTGATGGCTTTGTCTTTTACAAATCCTGGATGGATAAGAAGAAGCCTCCGGGCTTTAAGTAAACTTGTTGAAATGCATATTGATCCCACTGAAAGGCGATCAGGATACTATCACTTAGCAGAATGCCCTTCCTTTAGAGCTCTTTAACTTCTAATACCTTGGTATTTATATTGCATTGGAGCCTGCCTCACATGGAGCCTTAACCTCTCCCTCCTAATAACTAAAATGAAAAAGACCTCCAGAGATGGTTCAAACTCCCACTCCATATTCTAGGTAGGGTGTCTCAATTTAAAATGATGACCCAGGTTTTTTCTAATCCTTACAGAATTTTCCTCTGCTTAAAACAAATATCTATTTCAATTACGTCATGTCTATAATTTGCTTCTTCGAAGGGTGAACAGCCCTCCTCGCACGACACTCGACAAATGCTGACACTTGTATGTTGGGGGAATGAGGATGACGAATCTTTGCTTTTACTATTGGGCGTGACACATTTTTGTTATCAATGATTGGCTGAGCAGAGGATGGGATTAGCGGCTTACAAAACAGAATTTTCATTCTTAGATCTAAATAATATACTTTTTATGCTCTATGGGACACCATTCCCCAACATCTTCCTGAGGTTAGTAGGGTTGTGCTACTGAACTGGTGCAACCCTAGACAGGGCAGGTGACCGAGACATATGGTGCAATTGACTGGATTTGGCAGATAGGACATGATTAGCAATACAAACCTAGATGACGTATGGCAAGGATCGTGTATGAGGTCATTCGAAGAGCTTCAAATCCACTTTGCACTGCCCAATACTCAATTTTATAAATATATATCGCTGCATGATTCAGTTTCTGGCCACCAACCTGAATACAATCTGTTTAATATGCAGATCCTGATAGGACGATTGGGTAGGGGAGGGATTTCACAGATCCTCTGCACTCTTCTCATTAATGCCCCTGACTGATTTGTGGCCCCTAAACAAAAGTGGGAAGTTTGCATTTGGCCCCACGATGACACAGACTTGCAGGAATTGCAGATGGCCCTTTGGGAAATTGCCATCCCAACCCGACTTAGGTTCTTGTTTATTTGTTGATGTATATCATTTAATAAAATCACTAAAGTTGATTTATAAAAAAATATATATTTTTCCGTTATTAGCACCACAATTGTGTGACTTCCACATAGTATAGTTAGTTTATCTGAACTTTTATAATGTTAATACTGGTTAATTTTATATGGATCCATTCGGAACACACATGTGTGAATATCAGTAAACCAAAAGTTATTTTTCACTGCTGTGATGTCACATGGAAATAGTTAATTCACTGGTCATCCTCGAACTCCTCGGTTTCTCCACAAACCTGTTCGAAGTGCTGGAATGGCAGTTTGTAAGCTAGGTCTCTCAAGTCTGCACACAGTCCAGGGGGCTGTGGAATAGTGGTGGAACCAAGTTGCAGCTCGTGCTAGAAGTGGGGTCAGAGAACAGAATTCAGCACTGCACTTGCTCCCTGCTCTCAGGTTGATTGTGGGGCGCGCAGCTTCAGTTGTGGTTGAGGAGTAAAGACGCAGACAGTAGTGAGGGAGGCTGGAAGGACACCAGGTATTGGTTTTTATTAATTGTTTTGGGACATAGAGGATGATACTAAGGTGGGTGAAGAGAGGTCAGGA